>NC_091454.1:63070768-63404934 GCF_027789765.1 Dendropsophus ebraccatus | reverse complement strand
TGGAGTTACAGAAATTAAAAAAAGAAAAGAAAAAAAAAAAGGACTTCAAAAAATATTTCACTCTACGCTCTGTGTAGGACCATGTATATTAAAAATAAAAAAAAGAAAAACACAAACAGTCTCTAGCCTTTGGCTTTCATAGAAAAGCATTAAACTCAATGAATTTACACAATCAAGATATTTACTTCCTGGACAAGGAGAAAATAATTGGCTCATTTGGGTTCACACTTCCTTCCTTCCTCACTTTCTCACCTCACTATAGTAAAAATGTCAGTAAACACATCTTAAAAAAATTAACTTTTATGTACATTTTGTTTAATTTTTTTTTCATTGGTGCTTTCATCTCCTCCAGGAACGAGACTCGTCTTCATCTTCATCCTCATCATCGTCTTCATGAAGAAATGTGTCGGACGTCTCTGCTTCCTGCTGACAAAGAAACAGGGAGGGAACGTTTTATTTTGGTACCATTTTGTGCAGGGCCCATTCTGGATACAATGAAAATCAACCAACTGCATCATAGGAACTCAATTGCGTCAACTTTGTGGTGATGAACTACTATGGTTTCAACTGATTAAGATCAGTAACAAATGAAAGTTTTAACATGCTGTGTTCCTTAATTTTTCTGCTCAGCTCTTCTCTACAGATAGGGTGGGTTCATACTGAGGAATTCTCGCGGATAATGTCCGGAATTCCGCTGTCTGTCCGTGTGCCTTTCCGCCGGCTCCATAGACACCATTCATAGACATGCCAGTTCTTTCGGCGGATAGCGGAATACGCCGGCCCATAGAATGGTGTCTATGGAGCCGGCGGAAAGGCGCGGCCGTGCCTGCGGACAGACAGCGGAATTCCGGACATTATCCGCGAGAATTCCTCAGTATGAACCCACCCATATGCAGAAAATCTCACAAACTTTTTGAATCTGTAGACCACATGTTCTGCCTCCACAAGTAGAGCTGAAAAAAACAAAAACAAAGGGCAGCAATGATCAGCTGAGTGCCGCTCCTGCATGTTTTAGCAATCAATGAATCTGAATGAATCTTTAGCATCTGAATCCCCACTGCTCAAAACTTGCAACATGTCACTATAACATGTCAGAAGTTTAACAAAAAACACTAAAAAAAGGGGGCAGACCGATACTAATTTCCTTCTCTACATTTGTCATACCTCTTCCTTGGGCTCTTCCTCCTCAACTTCTGTGGACAAGGAAGGCGTCTTCGGTTTGTGCCAGCATACTATAAGCGTTCGACCTTTGAATTTTGAACCTTGGTTAGCAGCCTATAAAAGAAAATGAAGTCAAAATTCCTGAAAACACTGGTGTAGACCCATAACTGCAATGTGGAAAAAAAAAAAAAACTGTTCATGACTAGGATACAGGCTGTAACTTGGTACACAATACTCTCAGAATTGTCAACTTGTTATGAGATTCGCTTATTCAGTTGTTTCTTCAAGTCCAATAGTCTTGAATGGAGACAGTGATGCAAACCCACTCTGTCACCTCTGTGCTTATTCTCCACCTGAACGCAGCTGCTCCTATTCTAGAGCTAGGACCCAAACCTGTCAGCAATTTATGGCATATTCTGTATTTGGCCACTAGAAGTCTTAGATACAGATTTAGGGTACAAACCCACTTGCCGGATCCGCAGCGAGTCCTCTCGCTGCGTATTTGCAGCGAGACTCGCTGCGGATCCCGGCCCTATTCTTTCAATGGCAGACAAAATCGCAGCAGGGATGTACTCGGGATGTAGACAAATCGCACAAGCAATATGTATACACTCTTTCATAGCTACTTCTGAGAGTTTATACTGAAAATATAGCAGTCTAAACAGCACCCTCTAGTGTCTTAAAATGAAGATGTCACTTTCAGGAACCTCTACTTGGAATCTGTTAAATATCATTGCTTTAATATATTGTTAAAACCTGTGCTGCACTCAGCTTATTAACGGCAAACATGGATGAAGGGGAATTTCCAAATGTATGCCATTTCTCTACAAATGTATCAGTGTAACATGGTTTTAAAGCATTTTATCAACTGTTTGTAATAAGGTCACAGGCAGGGTTACTGACAAGATAAAACAGGGAAACTGGACTTTTCACTGCTGATAAATAGACTTGATATTGACTCCATAGGCTATTTTCTTAGTTAGACCCAGCGGCACTTAACACCCAGAATTATAAAAGCCTCATATAATCTATTTTCTTACATTTTCAGCCTCTTGCCTTGTCTTGAACGTTAAAATGACAGTTGGTGGAAACTCTTCTTCCTTTAAGTCATCAATCTCACCAAATTTCTGTAAATTAAGTAAAAAGTTATGAAAAAAAATAGGCCTAAACATACCTACATACATAAAATGAACATAAAAATTTGAGGTTAACACAGCTATGCATATTAAACACCAACTGAATTGACCATCAAAATATGTAGATCTCAATCCTTTGTTCTCAAGAGAGGTAAGTCGCCACCAGGGAGAATTCTATTATCTGCACTGAGAACATATACATGCTTGGCTGAGCCAAGTGTGCGTGCAGACAGGTGGAAGTAGGGAGGGATAGCTGACAGCATAGCATAGCTAGCTAAAGTTTATGGTCATCTATAGAAGGAGAGGCAGGATTTGGTGTGGAAGTAGCAGGGCCTCCTATGGGCCAAGAGATTCACCATAATTTATAATTTTTTATTTTACTCACAGCAAAGTGTTGTAACAACTCTTCTTTTTCTTTGTCATAAAAGCCTGCAACAGAAATTGTTTTGGGGCGGTGATCCACAACCATGTGACTAAGCGATCCTCTTCCCCTTCCTCCGCGTCCACGTCCCCTTCCCCTGCTCTGCATAGGTACAGTCTTTCCCCGTCCTGCAGGCAAGATACCTAACCGAGCAGCCTTGAATACACAAAAACATACAAGTAAGATTAGATTTGTAAGCAGTAAGACCAAGTCATGTAGAAAAAAAAAAACATGTACCGCAAAACCCCTTAAAGGAGAAGTCCGGGACAACACATGATAAAGAGAAAAATCACTACTTAACTCTCCCTGTGCCTCTTAAATGCTCTGGCTTGCCGCTCCAGGACCCCCTCCAGTCTCTGGGATCTCCTTCGGCTGAAATGCCAAAGCCCAGTTGACTTAGCCAGTCAGTGACTGGGGCGGGACACCGCTGCAGTCACTGATTGGCTCATGGGGCACCCATCAGCCGAGTCGGGTATTTAAAAGACCCCCCAAGTTGTGACAACATTAGAACTCAGGGGAAAGTGCCTTCTGGCAGAGGTCCCGAAGCCTATGATGCAGAGCTTTGGTGGCATGGGGAAAGGCAAGTAGCAATTGTCTATTATGTTCCTCCCTGCCGGGTGACAAATTAAAAAATTCGCCAGACTTCTGCTTTCAAGGTGTTGTCTCACAGATATACTTATCCCCAGGGGGCAGGAGAGGCGGCAGAATATATACCCAAGAAACAGCAAAGGCGAAACATGCAATGACCATGCAGGTGGTGTCTTGACCAATATACATTATAATATCTTGCTCTCTGGATTTGGCAATTTAATGAGTATTTCTTTCCTAGAGGTGATCCTGTTGATATATTATATATGTGGGCTATTCTATCAGGTACCAGTCTAACAAAGACAACAATGAAATGTATTGCTTGTGGGGGCTCTTCTGGACAAGCAATGTGGCAGATTCATATAACGTGCTATTCTTAAAATAAGTAGAGGAAAAATAAATCCCACTTCTAATATCTTATATATCTTCTAATATCTAATATATCAAATTCAATATCTAATGGTAGCACCCTAGGACAGTAGGTAACTGAAAATTAACCAGTGACACGAGGAAAGAGCTGAAGCATCCTAGTTATTGTTGGTGTCTGAACACCAAGACCTCAACAGACCAAAAACTTTTCAGATTAAAAAAAAAAAAATAATAAAAAAAAAAAAATCTTTTGTTAAGTGACAGTTACATTTTACTCAACAAACAAGTTTACTCAACTCAACAAGTTCTCAACAAACAAACATTTGTGAAATATTACCAGTAAATTCACTCTCTTACCTCAACTTGTAACTGGTTGAGCTTTTTCCTCAACTCTGTTGTATCTTCTCCTGAGGAAAGCCGTTTGTGGAAATCCATCTCTGCATCCAGAAGCTCTTTCTGTGCCTACAGATAGGAGCAAAAATTATTATAACTGGAAAACACATTGCTATGGAAGATAAAGATAAACATTACATATAGCAAGATCAGAATATACAATTCAATAGGTAACATGAGATGAATTGAAACTTAAAGAGGTAAACCCCCCCACCCCCCACATACATTTTTTTTTCTTAATCTCTCCAATTAACTGGTGCCAGAAGTACCAAAGATTTGCAATTTACTTCTGTGTAAAAAAAAAAAAAAAAATCTCCAGTCTTCTGGTACTGACACAGTGCTCTCTGCTGCCACCTCTGTACGTCAGGAACTGTCCAAAGCAGTAGCATATCCCCATTGAAGACCTCTCCTAGATCTCTAATGACCTGAAGCTGATGGTCTAAGGAGAGGCCATCAATTTCAACATCCCAGAAAGCTGCTTTATTATGTTACACAAGAGGTCAAAAAATTTGTATTACTGTCTTCATTACAGAGTTCAGATCACTCAATGACACCAAATGTGTCATCAAGGTACTGCAAGCATAGCACTGTATAAATACAACATAAAACGTGTCTTATCACAGGTCTTACAGATGATCCCATTAGTACTTGGCAATGAACTTCTTATATTTATATAGAAATGAGGCAGTATAAACTGGCACAACATACATTACCTCAATCTTAGACTTTACTTTGGATGGAGCAGATAATATCTTCAACTCATCTTTGACCTGAGAGATTTTCTCATCCAGTTCTTTCAGAGTTTTCATTATCTCTGTCCTCTCTTCTGCTTTCATGCTCTTGTTTTTCTCTAGCTTTGATATCAACATCTATCAAAGGACAGATTAATAAATATACTAATTGTAAATTCCCTTAGCTGTAAAGAACATGAACATACAGATGGTATGGCATACACCATTTTATAAAATCATGCTGGCATTGGGTGGTACAGCAAGATGCTGTAACATGACAAGAAATTAATTTACTGGAAATGCCCTGAAATCAATAACATTGGAATGGAAACCCTGCTTTTACAGCAGAGTGGTGGTTGGTTAGGTTTGCTAAATAAATGTATTTGCAAAAATATTAAAGTGTACCTGTTATTATATTGACTACATATCTATCAGGGAAAAGTAGCATAATGACAGGTACGCTTTAACTTCATAAGCCCTACAAGTTCAGCTTCACTAGCAAGATCCGCTGCGGATCCTGCCCTGTACATTCAATGGCAGACAAACTTGCAGCGAGATGCACATCCCGCTGGGAGTATGTCCGCAGCCTGCCCTGTTAACCCCCCGGCCGCCGCAGCGTATACATCACCTGGTCCCCGCTCCGGCTTGCTTCAGGGCTCCCGACGTCTTTACGTCCTGCTCAGCCAATCAGCGGGGCAGCGCACTGATTGGCCGAGCGGGATTGTCGGGAACCCCCAAAAGCAAGCTGGAGCGTGGAGAAGGTGATATATATGCTCCGGTGCCCAGGGGGTTAACAGGGCAGGCCGTGGACATACTCCCAGCGGGATGTTAATCCCGCTGCGAGTTTGTCTGACATTGAATGTACAGGGCAGAATCCACAGCGAGAAATCCACTGCGGGTCCGTTACGTGTGAACACACCCTAAGGTGGAACCTCCCTGTGTAAGAGCACCGTTACACGGCCCAATTATTGCAGGTACAGGACCACATGAACGAACGTTGGGTGGTTTGTTTAGCCCTTCTCTTACATCATATATCGCCCACATATCCAATTTACGATTTCAGTTGCTGCACAATTCCAGAGATCAGCAGACTTAAGTCGGACAGCATAGCTGTTGTATGTGCTGTAATACTACACTGGTATCTGTAGATAGAAAAGCAAACTTGGCCTAAAGGGGGGCTTGCATCAGAAGTGTACACTAGATTAAGAGGCTCTCTGAGATTCCCAAAATATCAGCTCGTTTCTAAAGATCGTGGCAGAGAATAGACAACAAATCTCTTCTCACGGTCACAAAGTTATTAGCACAGCCTATTAAACAACAGCGGCTGAAGACAACCCCAATTCACCATATGCTGTGTCCCTCTAAAGAGAGGGCATCATGTCCAGTTATACAGGTTGGCCCATGTAGCACATACCTTCTGATATTCAATTTGCTTTTCTAACATTTCTTGTTTCTTCTTTCTCATGTCTTGCTGGAGCTTTAAGGCTTCCTAAAAGTGAAGTTAGAAGTATGTTCAGTAAAAGCAATCTAGAAGTTTACTTTACACAGTATAATGTTAACTCATTCTGTAGATCTGACATTTTATTAATTTTGCAGTACATAATGTAAGTATGGCTGGTTTGTTATTTTATGCCATGGGGAGGCAGTAGGCAAAAGTCCACACACAACCACTTTAAAGCAACTCTGTACCCACAATCTGACCCCCCCCAAACCACTTGTACCTTTGAATAGCTGCTTTTAATCCAAGATCTGTCCTGGGGTCCGTTTGGCAGGTGATGCAGTTATTGTCCTAAAAAAATACTTTTAAACTTGCAGCCCGTGCCAAACGGGAGTATCTGTGCCCTAACTTTGCACAACCTCTCTGTCCCTCCTCCCCACCCTCTTCATCATAAGGAATGCTCAAGGCAGATTGCCTCCTATTCCCCACCTGTGGCAGCCCAGCACATGGGCTAGATCATTAAGGCAGCTGGGCAATGTTTAGCATGGAGAAAATGTTCCAGTGGCATTCCTAATGATGAAGAGGGTGGGGAGGAGGGACAGAGGGGTGGTGCAAAGTTAGGGCACAGTTAGGGCTGCCACTTTAAAAGAATTTTTTTAGGACAATAACTGCATCACCTGCCGAACAGACCACAGGACAGATTTTGGATTTAATGCAGCTATCCGAAGGTACAAGTAGTTTGTGGGGGGGGGGGGGTAAGATTGTGGGTACAGAGTTGCTTTAAGCAGTCTCTGAAATCAACATTGAACAGGTAGCTGCTTCACTTCAATTCTACCACCTTAACAGTGCATAAATGGGTTATCTCAGACATTAAGGAGAGGTCCAGGGAATTTTTTTTCATTAAAGTATTGTATTACCCCCCAAAAGTTATACAAGTCACCAATATACACTTATTACAGGAAATGCACATAAAGTGTTTTTTCCCTGCACTTACTACTGCATCAAGGCTTCCATTCTTGGATAAAATGGTGATGTCACGACCCGACTCCCAGAGCTGTGTAGGCTGTGGCTGCTGGAGAGGATGATAGCAGGGGGACACTGAGGGACACAGGGCACTGGAGGGACACTGAGCATCCCCTCTGCCATCATCCTCTCGAGCAGCCACAGCCCGCACAGCTCTGGGAGTCGGGTCGTGACATCACCATTTTATCCAGGAAGTGAAGCCTTGATGCAGTAGTAAGTGCAGGGAAAAAAAGCACTTTATGTGCATTTCCTGTAATAAGTGTATATTGGTGATTTGTATAACTTTTGGGGGGCAATACAATACTTTAATAAAATTTTTTGCCAGACTTCTTTTAGAAGTCATATAAGTTCTGCAAAATGTGGATATATGCATAAATAAAGATATTTCAATACATTAATGTGTTTTTGGTGCTCCCTCATCTCTGCATTACTCCAGCTCATGTTGCTCATTCTGCACAAACCGTCAATACTCATCTGGCAACCTGCCCTTCTCCCTTCCGCTACTGCCCCACCAAGCAGTCTGCATTCCCCGCCCTGCTCCATCCACTACTCCTTCTAGCAGTCTACATACCCCACCCTGCTCCCCTCCACTACTCCTAGCAGTCTTCATCTTCACCCTGCTCCTTCCACTATTCCTCCTAAGGCTGCATTCCCACGTTCCGTGATCCTGTACCGGAGTCCCCCCCCCGCGCCCGTACAGCATCTGTAATTAGATGCTGGGAGCGGGGGAGACTGTATTCATAAGCGCCGCGCTGTAGTAACAGCACCGCGCGGCTGATTCATTACAGCGCGGCGCTTATGAATACAGTCTCCCCCGCTCCCAGCATCTAATTACAGATGCTGTCCGGGCGCGGGGGGACTCCGGTACATGCATTCCACGTCCGTGATCCGTCAGGATCACGGAACGTGGGAATGCAGCCTAACTCTTCCTTCTACTCCCCCCACTCTTCCTTCTGCTGCTGTCCCTCCTAGCAGTCTGCATCCATGCGCTGATCTCTACCACTACTTTTCCTAGCAGTCTGCATCCCAATGCTGCTCTCTACCACTATTCCTTCTATCCTACAAAAAAGGGGTTAACCACAGATATAATCTCAAAAAATCAAATATCTTTATTCAATAATTCATTAATCATTAAAAAATATATGCAGAACAGAGTAAAACAATTCTTCACACAGGATGACATGGCCTTTGCGGTCAAGCCGGACGTGAAACGCGCATTGGGGGTTTACTACACACAGTGCTATAGGTAATATGGCAGCTTTTATTCTTTGATCCTTATTATGTATGTTTGATTATTGTTGCACTGGCACTTATGGATCTCAGAGGAGTAGGGAGGTTGGAGCACTTTTGGCAGGGGCAGTGCAATAGACATTGGTGTCGGCTTGTGATTCAACACATTGTGGATTTACAATAGGATTGTGCTGTTCATATTTGTCCTCCTATACAATCATGTTGCTGTGATATTCCATCATGTGTGAAGAATTGTTTTACTCTGTTCTGCATATATTTTTTAATAATGAATTATTGAATAAAGATATTTTTTTTTTTTTTTCAGATTATATCTGTGTTTAGCCCTCTTTTGTAAGATATTTAGGTTGAGTCTGGGCAGGCTGGTGGTAGTATAGCATAACACTATTCCTTCTAGCAAACTGCATCCCCACACTGTTCCCTCCTCTATTCCTAGATGCATGCATGAAGAGATCTGTGGGTGGGGAGACATACAAAAATGAGGCTGCAGACCACTGTCAAGGCTGCAGGATGGCTGAAAACAGCTGTAGGAAGGCTAGCTGGGAAGATGACTGTGACAAGACATACACTGGGTTGAATAATGGCAATGGATGGACAGCAACTGACGGGGGAAAACCAGAAGACTGCACTGGAAGTCACAATTTACTGTTATTAGAAGTTCCCTACTGTTTTGGATCTGCAGAAACCAACCATATATATTTGTTTACAGCGTAAAGCAGTAGCAGACTGAGCCAGCAATGGGCAGATACTACAAGATGAGGTGGATACCTAGCAGTTGTCTCTAAAGTGCAATGCATGCTGGGAGATGTAGATTCCAGACTTTTAGAAAAATGTGTAACTCAGAAACAGCGGCAGCAAGAAAGATGGAAGATGGCTCAAAAGCCTCATGGGGACTTGGTAAGATCAGCTAGGTTTGGGAGCATTTCATTTTCACAAAAGATTTTTCAAGAGGTGCACATGTAAATTGCAGTAAATTTGGTGTAAATTGTAGTGAATTTGGAGCCAGGGGACAATCATGCCACCCTTGCAAAGCCACAGCCTCTCTGTGCAGGTTGTGCAAAAATCTGACTTGACAAATCTTTAAAATGGTGCTTTACAGAGCGAGAAAAGGCAGGGGACTAGAGAGTGAATAAGGCAAAGTCACTGAGACTGTGTGAAGGAATTTATAGATGGCACGACCTAAGAGCATTTAAGAGCATTTAAGAGCATGTAACCAAAGCCATGACAAATGGACAGCAGTTACAATGGGAAGAAACTATTTCTATTTCAGGATCTCACAATGCACTCTGTATCTGTACTGCAGCAGAACTGGCTGAGCCCCTTTGTCTCCGGGGAAGATACTATACCTGCTTCTTCTTTAGCGCATCCTGCACATCTACAGGTTTGGATCCTGCTGGGTTCTTATTTGCTGCCTTTGAGCTGGCAGAGTTGTAAACCATTTTGGAGGCAGGTGGCAGGGTCTATAGAAGCAAACATCAAAACACAAGTTACGGCATAACAAACACAAAACACTTTCAAACATTTCTGATCTACAGGCCAAAATGCAGCATGGCAAATGTCATGCTCTAAACTCCATCACCACCTAGCTTAGGGTGGGTTTTCCACTATTTGTAGTCTGCTTGCAGCAAGATCAGTTATGTAATCTTTCAGACCGATATGTATTAGATAAAAATGTACATATTTAATTCAAATGAGGGGCCTGAATGGGTGTACACAACTTAAAGAGGACCTGTCACCCCCGGTGCCGGGGTGACAGGCTCCCGACCCTCCACTAGAGCACCTTATACGTACCTGATCCCGCTTCTTGATTCGGTCGGGTGACTGAGATATCAGCGGGTGCTAATATCTCAGTCACCCGACCGAATCAAGAAGCGGGACCCGGCGGGATCAGGTACGTATAAGGTGCTCTAGCGGGGGGGGGGGGGGGGGGGGGGGGGGGCTGTCAGTTTCCCTTTAAATAAAAACTTTTGACATGTCAGAAATTAGATTATAAGAGAATAGATTGTAAGCATGAGCGACACTCCATTCACCTACCCCAGGTTCCTCTCCCGAGTTATTCTGGTTAGGTGGCACAAACGTTGAATCAGACTGACTGGTGACTGCTCCAAGCCGATGTTTTGCAGGTAGTTTATTAAGAACATAGGAACCCTGGGTGAGAGGTTTGGACATTGTCTGTAGAACGTGATGTAAATATCACAACAGTTAATATGTATACTGAACAAAACATGCAGCACATTTTGATCTCTGAGCCATGTTAAAACAGTTACATCAATAAAAAAATTTTTAAAAAAAGTACATGCAAGAAAGTATGTTTTTGGCCTTCCTCCACCGTTTTTTTTTCTGCCCTTTCCGCTTTAAATCAAGCTTTGCCCATAAAGTTTATAATAAAAAAAATAATAAAAAAAATATTTTCTGTCTGCTCAGCCCTAGGTACACATTTGGCAACCAAGGTAATTTTTCCTGCATATTTTTTGACTAACAAACCTTATGAAAAACCTATCCAGTCATTCTTAATAGTAATACAATCTGCAGTAGCGTGGATCACAGTCAGGATTCCCTACATAACCAAGACATAAAAAGGACATGATGGCATAAAGGTTCCAGAACTTTATTATTCATAGCATGGCATTACCTTCTGCAGGTGACCTTGTCCAGCAGCAGGAACAGATGACTGGGTGGTGGGTATGGTGTGTGTTAGATGATGGGGAGTCAGATGCTGCTGAGAACCCTGTTGCTCATTATTTTCCCTGTGCCAAAGAACTCGAATAAACCGATTGTTTAGAACAGCTTCTGTGCTGGAAATTGCTCTCCTGGCTTCTTCATTGGAAGAGTACTGGATGAGCGCACCTTCTGGATCCCCTTGGAAAGCAACCTAAAAAGTAAGAGACAGGGATATGAACTGTTACAAAAATGTTTGACTAGTCCTGTTTAATGATAGATTTCACGCTTCACATTTATTCCACTGCTATTGTAATGCATAAAAAAAAAACAACATCTTTCATAAATAGTTTTAGGAATTTTTTTTAATGTTATATATCAGATCCATGGGGGGGGGGGGGGGGATTTATCTAGGTCTGTGCCTGGTGCAGATTGGTGAAGAGCTGGTGCAGATTGGTTTGTAAGCTGGTGAAGAGTCCCAGCTTGCAAACATTTTTTGCAACTTTATCAATTTGTGTCCAACTAGTCAAATGGGTGGACACAGCCATAAGCTGTATTTAAAATCAATGCCAAGTTCAAGCTGGCACAGATTTCTGATGCTGCCTCAGATGCCTCTTAATAAATCCGACAGAGGAGACTCAGGCAGGATTTTAGATTAGAGAAATGATAAATTCCCCACAATCTGCACCCTGCAGTATAATCTCTCTACTACTAAACTAAACTTTAAGTGTCACTGTTATAACTTTCAAAATCTAAACCAACATGGTGAGTGTAGACACAGTAAGTCCTGTATTTCCCAGATCATCTGTGCACTCACAGAGAAGGCAGTCATGTGATTAATGGACGTATTGAGCGATGGCACTGTACTGGGCAGACCTTCATGTGTTTAGTCTTTTTTTCAACCAGCACAAGACTAAAAAGCTTCCTGCAGGAGACTGGACCTGGATTTCTGGGAAGTACAGCTTTGTTTTACAGCATAACAACTAAAAAATATATATTTATAAATGTATATTGCACACTTGCTTCATATCACATCTACTGTTGATTTAGAGTTTGAAAGTTATAACAGGTCCACTTTAATTCAGTCACATACTTTAAAGTGTCACTGTCGTGAAATTTTTTTTTGCAGAAATCAATAGTCCAGGCGATTTTAAGAAACTTTGTAATTGGGTTTATTATCCGAAAAATGCATTTTTATCATGAAAAAGCAGTTTGAAGCTCTCCCCCCTGTCTTCATTGTTCTCCTATGGAGAGAGCTAAAGAGAAGACCAAAACAGGACAACAAAGAGTTAATCTACAAATCCCTCACCCGTTATCTGTTCTGACCATCACTAGTGACCTGTCTGAGCTCAGATTACAGCTGTCACCCAGCTCCGTGCCTGTAATCCTCTGTTATCTTCTTTCTGCTGCCGGCTAACTCCCTCCTTCCTCCTCCCCCCTCCCCTCTCCCTAGAACAGACAGGGGACGTCTCCTGCAACAAGTCACAATTTTCAGATTTTTCAGAGTGGATGAAAAAGAGGAAGGAGGGGGGGACCTGGGAAAAGGCTTTTTACATGCAGATAATGGCAGATTTGGCTAATAAACCCAATTACAAAGTTTCTTAAAATCGCCTGGACTATTGATTTCTGCAAAAAAAAAAAATACGACAGTGACTCTTTAACACTTGCTCAGCTCCGAGAACTCACCTGAATATTCACTATGGTACCAAATTTGCTGAAGTGCTCGTTCAATTTGGTAATGTTGTTTAGGTCCTGAGGAATCTTTCGAACTTCAAGTTTGGTATTCGTGTACTGAATCTTCTTCACAAAACCTAGTTTGTTATGGTTGTTGTTACCTTGTCTATAAGAGAAAAATATATTATAGTACAGTCATGTAAAGAATACTGAACAGTTTAAATGTATGCTCAGTGCTAGAGAAAATGATAAAGCGACAAAAAAGGAAACTCTAATGTGATATGCAGGTTTTTACTCTCTCTCACGATGACTGCCATACAAGTCATGGTGATTGTAGACTTATGGTGCGTTTACACAGAGATTTATCTGCCAGATCTTTGAAGCCAAAGCCAGGGACAGACTATAGACAGGGAACAGGTCATAAAGGAAAGACTTAAAGATTTATCTTTTTTTCAAATCCATTTCTGGCTTTGGCTTCCAAAATCTGTGAGATAAATCTCTGTGTAAATGCACCATTAGGTGATTTGATGCAGTTTAACAACCTTGGGAAAAAAGTATAATGTTTTCATTGGCTCTATTTCCACTTTTGCTATCCTGAATGTTTCCAAAATCACTAACCTATTTCTTCACCAATAGCAGCGCAATGTTACCAGCAGCAGCACTGCGCGGCTATCGGTAACTACATGGGAGCATAGTTTCAGCCACATGCGGGAACTGCAATGTGGAGAAGTGGTCTAAGGTTTACAGCAGATGCAGTGACTATTTCTTGTAGATCACCAAAGCACTCTAATAGTTAAAGAGTTCTGTTTTTTTTTTTTATTCTATCAACATGTATCCAGAGATGTCTCAAACATTCATATTCAAGCTTTTTTCACAATTACAAAGTGCAGCAATGATGTTCTACTAAGTTTTGTACCTTTGACCAGGGTCATACATCTGCCTGCCCAACACTGCAAACTACCCATTGGGAGATGTGTTGCCATCTAGTTATCTGCTTTTACTTCTGATGCTTTTTTACTACATGAAATTTTATACTTTAACGCAAGAGTTATGATTTTGCTGGCGTCCGGTCACTGGAGAGGAGTGCATCATGGAAGCCTAGATGACTGCTATATAGCTAATTTCTAAGGAGGTATTCATATTTTTATTTTAATGAGAAGGAAACCACTTTTCTATACAACATGTATATAAACATTGTGCCCATGTACTGTATTTTTTTATTATATCAGTGCACAGAGAAAGGGAGCTGCAATAACGACATAGTCACTATGCCGAAAATGGAGCCAACTGCTTCAGACACCATTCACAAGGTAGAAATGGACACAGCAGCCCTTCAGCGAGACTGAAAGAGCAGCTCTCAGCCACACAATTTTTAAGTTTGTTCTAGCAATCTAGTGAGGGTCTAAACACCTAGACCTTGGCTGATCAAAACTTTAGAAACATCTCTGAATTGTGATTTTTTTTTTCTACTTTACAAGGACACTGTAATATATACACTGAAGGAGTAGAAACCATAACGATATAATTCCTGTAAGGGTACGTTCACATGTACCGGATCCGCAGCTGATTTTCTGCTGCGTATCCGCAGCAGCTTTCATCTAAATAACTGAACAGAGCATCAAATCTGCACCATCAAACCTGCTGCGGATCCTTCCTTTATATGGGTTAGTCACTTATATCTTTGTATTCCTAAAGGTCTACAATAAGCCTGCTGTTAATCAATGTAACTGTATGACAAAGAATATTAACAAGACATGAAAGGCTTTAGTTTCCTTACTTGTCCATCCATGGTTTCTTGGCGAATGGCCCATCATTTGTATTTCCAAGTGCTCTTTTCCTTTCCGGCTCTACCACCACTCTGTTGAGATTACTATTTACAGGCGTAGAAGCTGGTGGCTCTGTTTGTATGACAATATTAGCAGCTAGAAAAATAATAAAAAAATAAACATAAAAATCACTATAAAATTCTGCTAAATGCAAAACAATCATGGTTAAAAAGGTTTTTTTTATAAGTGGGTCTGGCTGCAGTGAAAGTAATTGAGAAGTATATATATATATATATATATATATATATATATATATATATATATATATATATATATATATATATATATATATATATATATATCTCTCCCCATCTTACACATAGCACTAGCTGTCTCACGTTAATTTTACCAACCTCGTGGTGCAGAGTCCATGTCGCAAGATGTGAGCCCGATTAAATTTGGCCTTTGTGTCTGTGCCCGTGTGAAAAACTGCCGGTATCCAGATCTACCAGTGTTTGTAAGACTAGGCGCTTCAGGATTGTACCCATCAGGCTCATATGTATCTAGAAAAAAGAAGAGGGGGAAAAAAAAGTCACATTAAGGCCACTGGTAAAGACAATAAAATAAGATGTGATAAGAGTTGATGATAAAGAAATACAAAATGTGACAGATCTACATGATATGGCTGGAGATGAATACAGTGGAAACTACATGTTTCTTAGGTAAGTCACCTGAAAGGTAAGGCCTCCTGCATGTATTTTCACACACAAACACACTAAAATTTGAAATGTGCAGCTTTTTCTTACTGAACTCAATGTAATAAGCAAAAGTATAGGTGTAATTTTCAGGTGTAAATTACAGCGTTTATGCCTCAAAATGTACCTTAAACCAGAAGGTAAAAACATAGCTGAAGAGGTACAGATAGATCCACATCTAATTTCGACTTACAAATTGTGATAATGACTAAAATATGGGAAATTGGTCTTCAGATACAGTGATACACTCTGGAAACTTCACAGTTTCCACAGCAATTCCAAGAGGATCAATATGCTAACAGTTTAAAGAGAAAAAAAAACATCTAGACCAGAAGTTTTCCAGAAGTGCTGCAGGATCCCTGAGGGAATTGTGACACCGTCTCTTTAAGCATCCCTGGAAGCTGCAGCTGTGCAGCTTCTAGGGATGCACTACTCACTGTAACACAGCATGAGGGGGCTAAACAGTGAACAGTATGTAGGAGCAGGAATTGTCAGCATCCTGCTCCTACATTCAATCGCATAGATTGCAGACACCTCATGCTGGCAGCCTATGGGACGCCGGAACAAGACCTCTCCAGCAGGAGCAATGATATGACCTCACAACACCTGCTGGAGGATTCGTCCCTGCGACTCACAGGCTAGACCCAAAAGAGACAAGAGCTGCTCCCTGAATCCACACAACACGGATTAAGATGTCTGTTATGTTTTTTAAATTGATGCACAGTGGGCTGGCGACTTAGTACTATGAGAGGCACATCATGGGAGAAAATTATACTATGGAGGCCAAAGCATGGGGGACATTATTACTATATGGAGGCCACAGCAGGGTTGGCATTATTACTGTGCACAGCATGGAGAAAATTACTACTATGAGGGAAACAGCATAGGGGCAGTATTCCTATATAGAGGGCACAGCAGGGGACATTATTACTATATGAGGGTGCACAGCAGGGAGCATTACTACTACGTGGGAGTGCACAGTAAGGGGCATTATTAGTGCATAGGGGTCACAGCCGGAGGCATTACTGCTATAATGGGGGGCAAATTTGGGGAACCTACATACAGGGGGCAAACCACATACCTACTGACTTTACAGCACAACACCAAACTGCAGAATTACTACAGTTTAGGAGCCTAAAAGGAGGGAGAAAGGGAAGTTGTTCGAAATGTCTGGAGCTTAAGGTGTTTGTCTGGTACGTACTGAAGAAATAAACTGTAGGTGGATGAAACTGTCATGATGGACCAGACACAGAAGAAAGGGGAAAGTGAAAAATTCAGATCTAAGAAGACGTTACCCGTGAGTCACTAAATGGCGTTTTTTGTAGTTTGTAGATTTGATATGGGTGCCCAGAACAATTTTTTTTTTTTCTAAGGGGTGCCCAGAGGTGGAAAAAGTTGGGAAACACTGATCCAGACTATGCAAACTCTAAAAAGGTGACAAATTCATCAATCTGGCCCACAATTATAAACCTGGTCTTTTAGACTGCTCAGTCTAGATTTCAACCAACAGTTAGTTTGCTTACTTTATGCCAAAAATATGCCCTTAAATAGTGGTGCCAGAAGTCACACCAAATCCATGCACCTATCCAACGTGCCACATCCAATTTGTAAGGCATAGCACAAGCCAGTCTAAAAAAAATAAATAAATAGCTAATGTGATGCATGCATAAGTCAGATTGGGGTAAATTCACTATTGCAAAAGCGGCAATGTATTCCAAGATGGCAGTTGCATATCTAGCTGCCGATAGGGACTTCCACATCTAACTCAATGGGGAAATACTATAGATCTGTAGCATTTCAGACAACGTTTGACATCATGCGCATAAAAAAAAAAAAAAAAAGCACAGCAGGTCAATATCCACTGTGAATTTTTCTACAGTGTGTGGCGTAAATTTCAGAAGATAGAAGAATAAAGTATAGAATTATGTTTCCTTCTTTGCGCCTAGTCAAACACCATGATTCGCTGCTCACACCAAAATAAAGTATATATTTGTTAAAAAAAAAAAAAAAAAAATTCCAGACCACAGAATAGGTTTAGCCACATGCACGCACCCCAGCACCCTCAGCCGACCATGCATGTATACTAAATTGGGAAGGAGGATCAGCCGCTGCCTATGGTGGCAGGATGAGGCATACTGAAATCAAATATGCCCAATCATTCTCTCTTCCTATACCTGCAAGAGGCCATCAACGGGTATGTGAATGACCAGATGAACTCTGATTTACAAAAGGTAATGCAGGGACAACCCCGAGGCAGATCACAGACCACATTCTGTTACCACAAATCTGAATAACGTTCACAGATGTCACTGCTTATGGTGTTAAATGGTCAGAGCTGCTCGAATTATATTATGGTATTTTGACCCATTCTGAAGGGAAAACAGATGAATTACCAGAAAAGTGGTGCTGATATTCTGATCACATAAAGAGGGGTAGTGAAAAAGCTATGCTTACGTTCTGAAACGGAGTAAAGCAGATTCTGAGGAGGTAATGGAGGAGGCAGCCTTCCCCCTACTGGTGCAAGACTGGGCACAGCACTTGTTCCTGGCTGTTCACGGTTATTTACAAAGCCTGAATGCGTTAATGGAAGCCCTGCATGTTTGGAGGTAAAATATATTTTATATTTCAGCGTAAATCTTTTGAAGAATTAAGAAAACACACAGACGTGTAGTCAGTGAGTAGCTATACCTGAACTTGTGCAAAGGAAAAATGGAGTATTGCCCCATAACAACATATCAGATTTCACCTCTCACTTTTTAGAAGCCCTTTGGAAAGTACAAGTAGAGACCTGATTGGTTTACTTGAGCTACTCTTCCACCTTTCCTTTGCATTTGCTTAAATACTGGTTCTTGTTTCCTAATCACAACTGGTTTTCCCACAGCAGCCAATCATAGGCCAGCTTTCATTTCTTAGGGTCCATTTACACAGAAAGATTATCTGACAGATTATCTGCCAAAGATAGGGATGGATTTGAAAAGAGGAGAAATCTCAGGCTTTCCTTTATGACCTGATCTGGTTATAGTCTGTTTCTGGCTTTGGCTTCAAATCTTTGGCAGATAATCTGTCATATAATCTTTCTGTGTAAATGGACCCTTAGTTTGCTCTGGTAAAATGAAAGCTGAGCTGTGATTGGTCACTATTGGCAAGTCAGAGTACACTATACAATTAAATGTCAACTCTCAGCCAGGAGACTGCTCTCACTCCCTGCTAGAGGAGGTAGAATACCACTTTCATATACTTATGGCAGCAGTTTATCGACTGTGGAAACAGGGGATGGACATGCTGAAAGGCACTATATCCAATCCTTTTATTCCCCCAGTAGACCTCAGAGGGCCATCAGGCTGCCCCATACATGTTAGCCATGCAAGATCCACAGATACTGATTTACTGCACATGGCCCTCAGTACAAAACTGTACTATTTATCATAATAATAAAATTATATATATATATATATATATATATATATATATATATATATATATATATATATATATATATATTACAACCTAGTTACATATTTCAAATAAAAGGCAGCAGACTATCCTGCAGGATTAACTACCTCTTGTCAAATTACTAAACAGTGGTAGATGCAAATAAACTAGACAGGAGATACTTACTTGGAGCCGGATGGACTGCAGGAGGGGGTTGGGTCATCGGCCTTGGAACTGGCATTCTCATATTGTGAGCTGGGGCAGGTATGGGAGGCATCAGAATACCCGGTGGTGGGAGGCCAGGGGGAGGAGGGAAAGGAATCATGCTCGGCAATGAAACCTCATCAACTACCAAGGGGTCATTTCCATGATCAAATTGGCAGAGATCACCAAGAACACAGTATCCTCGTTCTGTTAAAAAAAAAAAAAAAAAAAAAAAAAGTGTAAGGAACTAGAAATACTTCTAGGAAACATTTTCTTTTTACATATTTATAAAGCATTTATTCTGACTGAAAAAAAATTGGATTATATATTCAGCTGAATAGGGGAAATGTAATATTAAATTTCTACTACAGCAATGACTTAGCGTGACCTTATATTTATATTTTAGCTATTGCAAATATGCATCGAGCACTGCCAGTGTGAACACTGTAGAGACAGCTGCTTCTACACGGCTTGCCTGGTGTTAGCTTCTTCTCTAGTGTTCAAGGGAGCTGCAAGTGACAGCAGGCAGAAAGAACGTATCTGTTAGTGTGATCCCAAAAGGAGAGAACAGCAGTACAGAAAAAGAATAGGCAGTTAAAGGGGGGTGCTTGTCTTACCAAACCGACCCGGCAGGTCATAAAGCCAAAGAAAAAGGAGAAGACAGCACTTTCAAAAAACTTCCAAGTTTTAATATGACACCAGATGCGTGAAGTTTGGGCTTTAATAGCCTTTCACTGCTTGAGAATATATCGAATATAGCCGAAACATCACACATCTGGCCTCATATTAAAACTTGGAAGTTATGATATAATTTATTTCAGTATTAAAGAAAGAACGGAATAGCAAGCCAAAAGCATTTCTTACCATCATAGTCTCTGCAGCGTCGTTTCGGGGGTGGGTTTCTAGCGAAGGAGTTGGGAGGGTTGTGGTTGTTATAGTAATTAGACCATATCTCTGTTGTGCTCTCCGGGTGGTGAGCAGGTGCGATGACAGTCACAGTGCTGGGGATAGCCTGCCCACCAGAGGAATACTGCTGCTCATTGGAGATGCTTGCTGCCTGCGAGGCTGGAGCATAGGCAGGTTCCACATCACTTCTTTCACATTCAAACTTCGACCTCTCCCGGTGATCTAGAAAAACAAATATGTCTGGAGTTCATTTTACAGGCTTTTTATCATAAGGTTTACATATACAAAACATTAACCATTTTACGATACTATTAACCCAGCTGGAAACCAGGAAGGACAAAGGAAAGTATGCCAAATCACACCATTCAACTCCCTAATGCATCTCCAGCAGTGCTGGTATTTAGCCTTTCTTATAAAGTATACCTTTATATAGAGGCAAATGTTAATGGCAATTCTGTGTAGATCTTACATTAGTTCAGAGGAAACTTGGCAATCTGCAATTTTTACAATGTAAGTCAAGGGGACACGCAGCCTGCTGTAGTCTGTTTTTAGCATTCGTTTAACCCGTATGTTATTTCTTTAAAAGAGTATAAAAAACAAATACGTTAAAACAAAAACAAAAAAAAGCGTGAACACAGCCTAGTTCACCAGATATTACAGTTGTGAACACTCAATGGAACAAATAAATACTGTGTTCCAAGCATATCAGAACACACTTTTTAGAAATATATATATATATATATATATATATATATATATATATATATATATATATATATATATATATATATATATATATATATATATATATACACTGCATGATTTATTTAACAAAAGCAATTTTTTTTTTATAGATCTACTGCTGTGTTTCACCAGCATTTATATAAAGCAATGTAAATTTACAGCAATTTTTCTCTTATGACCCTCATACAAAGTTTGAGATACATGTATGTAAAAAGTAACCGAATACATTACTTCTCCAGGCAACTACTCTGGTAACTTGATTCATTTGCAGGTACGTCCACCCAAAGCTGTTGTCCCAGTGGTCCATTGGAGCCAGAGCGGCCCCAGAATCAGTGACCCATAAGGGTGAAGTGATGCATCTTCCGATACAGACAGCACAGTATCCTTCTAAACAATACCTGACTCACACCTAAGAAAGTGCACGCATTTGCTGGAATACACTAGTGAATAAATTAGACAAACTAGGTTATATTTGGCTAAACTCCCCAAGCTGACGCTCGGTGTAAAGGGGACTTAATTGCTGTAAAGGCAAAAGCACTCCTTCACACTAAACACTGGCAACAAGCTGGGAGCGACAGTATCCAACCACATTTCCAAAGAATTTTTTACATAAATTACAGAAATATGGCATAAAAGTCAGTGGAGTCACCCTGGTATAAAAAAACGAAATAAACATTTTCTATCCAGCTATTGCTCAACACTTGTGTTGCTTTCCAGTAAATTTACAGAAAGAATGGCACAATCTGCAGTGTCAGCCTTAATGACAAAAATACGGGTCATTATCATTTCAGGGTAGGTCTTATTTTCAGAAAAACACAGTATGCCCCTAAAATGTAGGCCCACTCTATATGTTACTTAGGCTCCATATTGTATGTCTCACTGTGGTTTGGCTCCTAGACTGTAAGCACCCTTGTAGTTAGGCCTCCATACTTTATACCTCCCCTCTGTAGTTGTTACCCCATACTGTATACATCCCCCCTCTGCAGGTAGTCCCCAAACGTTATACCTCCCTCTGTAGTTGTTACCCCATACTGTATACATCCTACTTTGCAGGTAGTCCCCAAACGGTATACCTCCCTCTGTAGTTGGCCATGTAAGCTCCAGCCCCCCGTATTCAATGTGCCTTTCTGTGCATCTTACCACTCTTGCCTCCCCTGCAGCTTGTGTTTAGCAGGTTAGGGGCAGAGCATAACAAGCCTGGCACTGATTGGATGATGCTTAGCACCCACTATCAGGGATCTGGTCAGCTGACTGTAACTAGGGATTATTATTGAGGTGTTCTTTCCTAATTTTCCATTTTACTATATTCTATTAAAAAAAAAAAAAAAAACTTGAAATTTAGCAGTTTTTATTCCCACCACTAGGTCTAAACTAAGTTTAGACTTCCTGTTCTGTCTGTGGTGATAAGAGGAGGCTGCTATAAAGTGATCTGTACAGCACTGCAGCGTCATGTAACGCTAGTAGAGAGAGCAGACAATAGCAGCTCCATGTGGAATGACCTCTTCACAGGCCACAATGTACGCTCAGTAATGTTTAACATTCATCTCAAGGGAACAGGTCCTGTCAATTGTTGTCTATGTCCAGGGGGGCTTGCTGGAAATCATGCTACTAAATGCTGTTAAAAACAGTTTAGGCAAGATGACAGCCCCTATAACAATGTACAACAAATAAATCAGAAAATAAAAAACAGATTAGGGGGAAACACACATATTCCGTATCTGACGCTAATCAGTGAACAAACCAATCTAGGTAATATATTCACTTTATAAGTTGTTATCCAACGTTGGCCACCTTCTTCCAGAGACAGCATCACTCTTCTCCAGTTCAGGTGTGGTTTGCAATTAAGCTCCATTCACTTCAATGAAACCAAATTACAAAAAAAAAAAACACCCAACTAAAGACAAGTGGTGCTGTCTCTGGAAGAAAGTGGGCATGTGTTTCGAATGCTGGATAACCCTTTCATGTGGCATGAAACTAATAGGTTTAAAAAAATTTTTTAATGGTGTAGATCTGTCACAGAATCACGGCTTAAAGTGACACTGTCACCCCCTTTGTGCATTCTGACATCACTACACAGGCGTGAAGGGTAAATTTAGCAGTTTTCACACCTTATTTTATATCATATGTCATGGTGCTTGTTTAAGTAAAAAGTGATCTTTTATGAACTGCAGATTGTGTTAAGTGGGCCGGGCGTCGCAGCATTAGCGTCACTTAGCCCCGCCCGCAATGCCACCGTTGGTCCCGCCCCCTCACCAGCCATTGGAACAGGCTGGCCTAAAGGTCTAGGCCCCACCCCCTCTAGGTCGACCCACCAATGGCCGCCAAGGGGACGGGCCAACGGTGACCTTGTGGGTGGGGCTAAGTGGCGCTAGGTTCCACCCACTTAACACAATCTGCAGTTAATAAAAGATCACTTTTTACTTGAACAAGTACCATGACGTGATATAAAATAATGTGTGAAAACTGCTAAATTTACCCTTTACGCCTGTGTAGAGATGTCAGAATGCACAAAAGGGGGTGACAGTGTCGCATCTTTTTAGTTTGCCTCAAAATCATTATAAATTCTTCAAGTCTTTCAGTGTTAACACTCATCATTCACAGTATATAGAAACAAACGCAATTACAAACATTCACACTATGTATACAAACACAATTACGATTAGCAACTAACAACTTTTCATAGCGATTTATCTTCTTGTTTAAACTTCTATCACTCAAAAAAAATCAGCACTTGTCATTCGCTAAACAAGCGATTAATTGATTTATCTGTGTGTAAAAGGACCCTTACACCATGTGCTCCTTCCCATTCCCACATTAAAGACTGATATTAATCATATACTGGTATTTATGTTCAGCTTAAAAGGCAACCATCATCAGGTTAGACCAGTGCTTCTTAATTCCAGTCCTCGGGCCTCACCAACAGGTCATGTTTTGAGGATTTCCTTAGTATTTCACAGGTGATATAATTATACTCAGCGCATCAGGTATTAGCACAGCTGTTCTTTGTATGGGAAATCCTCAAAAACATGACCTGTTGGTGAGGCCTGAGGACTGGAATTGAGAATCACTGGGTTAGACCATGTTAAGCTGCTGATAGGGGCTAATATGGCAGGCTACACCGATTCACACCATACCTTTGTAATGTCCGCCCTCAGAACCAGTTTTATAAGAAACGCAGTTTTAAAAATGTTAGTTAGGGCTTTTGGTGCGATGGGGCATGAGTTTACCTCGCATGCCCTGATCCACCCTCCTGCTCCTATAACAAGTCCTTATGAAAAATGAGCGCCCTGGATTGAGATCCCATACTAAAAAGTTGTATTTTAGCTGGTTCTACCTTCAGCCACTCACCCTCCTCAATAGACTTATATTGTTTGCAATTTGATCTCTGAGCTAGCTACAGGACACATGGTGCTAAGCTGATTTTTCAGAGTGAAAGGAGATGCTTGATACCAGGACATAGCTGCATTTTGTCTGATAGGTTATATTGCACAGGTTTTTATATTTGGTTGTACTACTAAAATGATTTTTTATTAATGAAGTAGCAGGTTTTTAAAGATAAGGGATTACCTCTACTCCTGGTAGCTTCCCGGTCCCTGCTTCTTCCTCTGCTGCGGCTCCTACTCCGATTTGTGGATCTGCTTTTAAGAGGGCTTTTACTTCTTGTTCTTCTCCAGTCATACTTGTCTCGGTGTCTGTCATAGTCCCTCCATTTGCCATCCTCTCTCTTTTTATCTCTTGTCCTATAAGCATGCAAAAAAAAAAAAAAAAAAAAGAAGAAATATGGATTACTTACAAAATATACACTGACTGTCAGTCCATAGACGCAAGTCTATTCCTACCCATGGACCCTTTACTAATCCTGTTCATGCAGTTAGGATTTCATGTGATTACGTGGAATGGGACATATGCAATATGACGTAAGTATTTCTGTGGCATAACATCCGATTGGCCACTAAATTTAGTCAAACCTTTACAAAATTTCTTTGTTTTAATGTGAAGTTATATTAAGACCCCTGATTTGAAGAAGGGCTTTTTATATTCAAAAAAGTTTTTGCTGTAAGAAACTATATAGTTTTCAGGTGTCCAGTTGTGCGATGATCATGACTTTATTATGATAGCCCTCTCCTTGATATCTCCATCATGATTGGCAGCCATCATTTCTGCTCAGTGTGATTAGACATTTATCAGTGAAGAGGCCCACTGGGCATAGGAGGAGAGGGCTATACATCAGCTACTGTGTTACCGTGTGAGCAGGTGTGTTTAGTCAATACAGAACTGCCCTACACTTTGTGAATGGTACAGTAACAAGCACATACTACTTGAATAACATTAATCTAGTCATTGTGCCTCTGCATTAACACCACAGGTTTAATTTTATCTTCATGGGCAACAACGCTCCAGCTCACTGAGGTTGCCTCACAAGGGAATGGCTGCTGGAGAGTGGGGGGACCTTAAAGGGGTTGTCCGGAGATAAAAAATTATTCACAGAATAACACACATTACAAAGTTATACAACTTTGTAATGTATGTTATGTCTGTGAATGGCCCCCTTCCCCGTGTTTCCCCCCACCCACGCTAGACCCGGAAGTGTGGTGTATTATACTCACCACATCTCGTGTCGTCCATGGTCTCCGATCGTCAGCAGTGACGTCTTCTTCGGGAGCTTGGCGGATCTTCCCGAGTGCCGGCCACCCTCTGCAGCGTCATCCGAAGCTCAGCCGCGATTGGCTGAGCATAACTGTGCTCAGCCAATCGCGGCTGAGCGGCTGATGACGCGGCCACGTCATCGGCTGCTCAGCCGCGATTGGCTGAGCACAGTTATGCTCAGCCAATCGCGGCTGAGCTTCGGATGACGCTGCAGAGGGCGGCTGGCACTCGGGAAGATCCGCTGGCCTCCCGAAGAAGACGTCACTGCTGACGATCGGAGACCGTGGTCGGCACGTGATAGGTAATGTATAGCGCACCACACTTCCGGGTACACGGGTGGGGGTGGTGGGACACGGGGAAGGGGGCCATTCACAGACATAACATACATTACAAAGTTGTATAACTTTGTAATGTGTGTTATTCTGTGAATAATTTTTTATCGCCGGACAACCCCTTTAAGTGTAGTGGCCCAAACTTTCTCTATAAAACCATATGCGATCAGCAGAGTACCCCAGAACCTCAATGACCTGAAGGATGCCCTTCAAGAAGAGTGGGATGTCATGTGTAATTAATGACGAAGGGCACATGACAAGTAAAGCTCGGCTTACACTACATTTCTGGAATCTGTTTAAGGGTCAGTTCACACGTACAGACTCGCAGACGGGGTCCCGGTGTACTGCTCTCCTGCCCGGCCAATCAGTGTGTTGCCCAGCCTCAGCCACTGATTGGCAGGGCTGAAGAGCAGTATGCCGGGACCCAGTGCAGCGAGAAGAGGTAATATATACGGAGCGGGAGTCGGGCGGCAGCAGAAGGGGTCAAGGGGCCGGCAGAATTACATACACGCAGCGGTCATTCAGACAGCTGCGAGCATGTAGCAACAATGAACTGCCAGGACCTAACAGACTCGCAGCGAGATTTACGCTGCGAGTCTGTACGTGTGAACTGACCCTTAAACAAAAAGTTAAAATAAAAAAAAAGGATGCATTTGTGTGCATCCATTTTGATACGTTTTTCCATATATTTTCCATATATTTCCTCAAAAAAAGAAAAAAAATGCATCAGTCTTTTAACACAAAAAAAAACGGATGCATTTTAAACCATTTGATTTTTTTTTTTTAATAATGAAAGTCAATAGAAAAACAGAACAAAATGGATGTACAGAAACACATCCAAAACAGATTGCAAAAAAAAGACGTGTGAAGCCAGCCTTATTGAAACAATGACATTTTTGTTAGGGTATACCCAGTACCGTTGTTGGCTTTTGTTATAATAAATTGTTTTAACATGAGGAAATCACTATTGTATGCTTCTACATAAATGCCTTATTTGATATAACATCAATGTAGCATAAACATTTTATTTATTCCATAGATTTCACCAGTAAACAAAACATCCCTAACTTTTTGTGAGTAGTGTATAACCCCTTTCTCCATTGCATTCATTGGCAGGTCTAAGAAATGGGAAAAGGACTGGGTAGGATCTGTATCCACAATGAACTGGAAGATCTAACTACTAGAAAATCCATTATTGTGCTCACACTAAGATCTCAACTTTGTCTCAATAAAATTTGTTTGGGAAAGAAAAAAAAAATTGCTTCTGCAATAAAGAATGGAAATCTGAACACAGGTCGGATTAGGGAACACACAAGGAGAAGAATAAAAGACCTTAAACATTTTTGTCAGCTGATCCTTAGCAGCAGATTGTCTTTGGGAAAAACTCTAAGCGTGCATGCACACCACTGTTAAAAAGCACTTTAGATTATTGAAAAGTAAGAGAAGTTACTAATGCGTGGGATATTTTTTTCAGTTCAATCATTTCACACTGAAGTAGTGGTTGTCTGGGGACACGATCATAACAGCAGCAGATGAGGGCAGATGAGTATGGGTTACTTTTTATGTTGGCTGCACCAATGGGCACTTCTTTAATAATTAAAAAAAAAACACGCAGTGGTAGTGAGTGTGCATTATGTGGGAAGAAGAAAAAAAAACATTCACAGGGTGCTTCTTGAATGACGACTTTTTCTGTTGTAGGCCTGAAAAAGCTGTCACACTACATACTACTAAACACAACTGCAAGGCACTGTACGCAACTCCTTCAGAACTCCCTGGTGTCTGGTGGACAGTAATTCTTCCTTTACTGGAGACTATATACTATAATATATTGCATTTCCACAATCCTATCCACATATTGTACTGTAATTGGGACTCTTTACCACAAACCTCCATCAGGGCCACCATGTCTGGACACAAAATTACGAGAAGGCCAAACTTGAGTTCACATCTAAACTTTACATCTTTACAGCCAGGTTTTCCACAGATTACAGCTGATCATTGGTCATCCCAAAAGGAGACATACTGTACTCTGTGATCAGCTTAAGAGTCATGGGCAACTCGTACCAAAAATAAATTATACAGAGCACATAAATCATAGCATGTTGCGACAATTTGTCCAATAAAGTGCCCTTTACACCATAATGAAACCTGGTGGACCCTAAAAGTAAATCGGTAAGTACAAACCAACCTGCTGATAGTTCCCCGTAGCCATTGCTCATTAGGAGCACTGAGGCTGTTCTTAGGCCCACCAGAACACCATTTGGCCTGCTTGCCGCCTCCGATGCTCACACTTACTGACGTATATTCTAGCCTGCTGTTTATGCAGGAGGTGACGGGCGAGCTGATCAGTGTTCTGGAGGGCAGTGAATGCCCTCAGCGTTCCTAACGAGCGAATTTGCTAATTTTTATAGCAATGAATAGCACAGTAATGGCAGCATTTAAAGGGGTAGTGCTGGGAATTTTTTTTTCACTAAATAACACACATTACAAAGTTATAAAACATTGTAATGTGTGTTATTTATGTGAATGGCCCCCTTCCCCATGGCCCCATCTTGGGACAATTACATCACTCTTCAGGAGGCCAGCCTGACTTCTCCAGTCCTCCCTCATGCCGTCCCCTCTCCAGGGCGGTGTTGGGGTAAACATGGGGAAGGGGGCAGTTAACATAAATAACACACATTACAATGTTGTATAACTTTGTAATGTATGTTATTTTGTGAAAAAAAGGTTTTCAACGCACTACCCCTTTAATAGTGCAAGAAGACCAGCCATTGTAAGAGGAGTTCAGCAGCTACCGGGAACCTGGTGGTAGTGATATTTAAAGGATAATTGCCCAATCACACCAAAAATAAATGGGTTTAGCCAAATTACACTTAAGTGATACAGTTGGTACACAAGGTGAATTCAGAAATCACTTAAAGAAAACAAACTTACACGTTTATCTCAGACTGATTTTCCCTATAAGTATAGCCAAGAACACCACAATTCTCATGTTATCCATAATCAAAATATACAGCGGAACCCCCTAATATTAATTCTTCCTAGTAGTAACAAAACAGACAGACATTCGCACCTTCTCTCAGTAGAATCTGAGCGATTTCTTTGAGGACTTGGGTGCTTCTTTTTCCTCTGTTCCCTCTCCTCTTCATAGCTTTCCTGAGGCTGAATGATGACAAAGAAATTATGTTAGTGCTGGATAGTAGATTTCATATCCACCAAATTATATCTGACAATACGTTCCATTCAACCTGCTCTTAAAGGGGTAGTCCCATCTACCAGCACTGCTGTGTCTCCCATTGAGCTTGCACATCTACAGGGCCTGGATTGTTTATGGAGATGTGTAAGCTCAACAGGAGACACAGCAGTGCTCAGAGGGAGAGAGAAAAGAGAGGAACTATGCTTACTGCTTCCGAGGTACCTGGCCACCCAAGGGTGTTGGAGCCAGACCACTGCTCTCAGAGAGGAGAACGATGGTTGGGAACTTAGGAAGGGTACTGCCAACAGTAAAGGGAGAGAATAGGGCCAAACTTCAAAAGAAAGCAATTTTGCTAAACACAAAGCAAAATTGCTTTCTCTATCACCTAACAAAAGTTTAGATGATGGAAATTCCCCTTTAAATCAGCAGTAACTTTATTCATGAGCCAGGTATGGGTGGAAGCCTAAAGCTGAAAATTATTATTTCCCACAGAACCACTTAACATTTTCTTGGCAAGTATACTTGCTGAACCCCCTACTCTGTACATGACAACTTTTTTCTACAGGTAAGTAATTGAATTAGGTTAAAGATGTTTTCACAGATTATAAGCATGCGTAACACCAATGTGGCCCACTAAAGCAGAAAGTTAAATGGAATATCCAGCCTTAGAAAGACATGGGCACTTTCTTCCAGAGACAGCACCACTCTTGTCTCCAGTTCAGTTGTGGTTTGCAGTTAACCCTTATTAACTTCAATGGAATAGAGTTGCAAAACCCTTACCCAAACTGAAGACAAGAGTGGTGCTGTCACAGGAAGAAAGTGGCCATGTTTTTCTAACACTGGATAACCCCTTTAAAGAAGCTTGGGAAAAACGTTTATAGCATTTACATCCAGTGCATCCATAAAGTAATAACCTCTATTACTGTATTTTCTTTGATGTGATAAGTAAACATTTCAAAGTTCAAATTCTCACCTGTCCTGTTCCTGCCACAGACACATGGCGCTTTTCAGGCATCTCCTCCTTTTCTTCATCTTTTATGGTTTCCTCTGGAGGAAGATAGCTTTTTGTGTGCAAACTTTCAAATAGTTTATCCACAAAGTCATTTGTTTCTGAGAAGAAAAGAAAAGGACATTTATATGGCATCTTTTCGGGTTAAATAAAAAAAAAATCCAATAAATATAGCTGGGAAAATATTATTTTCATGTGGACTGATAGGCAACAATATCAGATTAGTGGGGGACTGACATCCACCATCCTCAATGGCTGCTTGCCAGAGTTGTAGCACCATCATACCCAGCTATATCTATTGGCAATTTTTTTTCTAATTTAACCAATACATAGTGACCATGTTGGGTTACTGCAGCTCAGTTCCTATTCACCTCAGTAAGAGCTGAGCTCCAGTAACCCAGCAAAGCTGCTACACACAACAAATTTGCTTTTTGATATAAGCATTGTGGCTATAGCAAAGAGCAAATTAAAAAGCTGCCTGGTGTCAGCACCCCACTGATCTGACATTGGTAGCCTATCAAAATTTAGCCTGGAAGGGGTACTCCAGAGAATAAAATTAAAATCAACTGAAGTTATACAGATCTGTAAATTACCAGCTACTGTATGTCCTGCAGAAGTGATGTATTCTTTCCAGTCTGACACTGGGCTCTATGCTGCCTCCTCTGCCCATGTCAGGAACTGCCCAGTAAAGTAGCAAATACCACAAAAAACCCTCTCAAGCTCTGGACAGTTCCGGTCATGGACAGAGGTGGAAGCAGCAAGCACTGTGTCATGCAAAAGAAAACACGACTTCCTGCAGGGCATACAGCAGCATAAGTATTAGTATTTTACAAATCTGACATCAGTCTATCTGATTTTTTTCCCTTTGGAGTACTCCTTTAAGTATATGTTGATATTCATTAATTCTCTAGCTTGTTAAATATTAACATGCATAGGTGATTTAAGAATTAGTTCACTTTTTTTATTTTTCGCCCCCCCCCCCCCCCGGGTAGCCGCTGTCATGTATACTTGTACATATACATGTATACAGTTCCCGTCCCGCGGTGCCGTTCAAATCGGGCGCGCGCACTTCCGCCGGCTGCTGCGAGTCCTCTTCTCTGACCAGTGATTATACGCCGGAAGTCACTCGCTTCCATGCATTCGCTATGGAAGCGCGTGACTTCCAGCGTTCAAATTACAAGGCCGAGAAGAGGAGTCACAGCGCCGGCGGAAGTAAGTGCGCGCCTGATTTGAACGGCACCGCAGGACGGGACCAGAGCTACGCCATGGGACACAGATCATCTTCTATAAGTATACTTGACAGCGGCTACCCGGGGGGGCTGGAAAAAAAAAAAAGTGAACTGCTTCTTTAAAGGCTCATGTATTTTCACTTTAAAGCGACTCCCCCAAACCACTTGTACCTTCTTATAGCTGCTTTTAATCCAAGATCTGTCCTGTGGTCCGTTCCGCAGATGATGCAGCTATTGTCCTAAAAAACAACTTTTAAACTTGCAGCCCTGTGCCCAATGGGAGTATCTGTGCCCTAACTTTGCACCACCCCTCAGTCCCTCCTCCCCACCTTTTTCATCATTAGGAATGCCACTGGAACATTTTCTCCTGTCTGAACATTGCACATGTGCCTTAACCATCCAGCCCATGTTCAGTATTGACACAGCTGATGAATAGGAGACAATCTGCCTAGAGCATTCCTAATGATGAGGAGGACGGGGAGGAGGGACAGAGATGTTGTGCCAGCCTGAAGGCAGGTTCAGACTACGGAATTCTCGCAGATAAATTCCGCGGAATTCCATCGCCCGTACAAGTTCACGGCCATGCGCCTTTCCACTGGCTCCATAGCGTGACAATTCTTTCGGCGGAATGCGGAATCAGCCGGCCCATAAAATGGTGTCTATGGAGCCGTCAGAAAGGCGCGCGTCCGTGAGCTCGTACAAGCGACGGAATTCCGCAGAATTTATCCGCGAGAATTCCGTAGTCTGAACCCGTCCTAATGCATGCACAATCTAGGCCACGCCCGTTTGCCACAGTTTAAAAGTTGTTTTTTTTAGGACAATAGCTACATCTTCGCCGAACGGACCGCAGGACAGATCTTGAAATAAAAGCAGCTATCCGAAGGTACAAGCGGTTTGGGGGGGGTCAGATTGTGGGTACAGAGTCGCTTTGATACACAAGCCATTTATGAAAGGGTCAGTCATAAAGAGGGTTGGCCTTTCTCCCAGGCTGGTATTTTAGAGAAAAGCTAGTTTTATCACTTCGGCAATACAGCGTGGCCGAGAGCATCCATGTCCTAGGCCTGCAACGCCTCTCCCCCTGTCGCTCATCATTTTCAGCACCCTTCTGAGCTGGGTGGAAGCAGGAGATGCGTTGAACATTGATGCATTGACCCCCCCCCCCCCCCCCACCTAGCTGCAGAAATAAAACTAGTTTTTCTCCAAAATGCTGGCCTCAGGAGAAAGGCCAACCCTTGAACGTGAGGGCCTGTACAACATGGTACCAGCAGTTTGGGGGTGGCTATATTTGCTGGGCTATATCCTCAGAATATAGTCTACAGGGCTCAGTGTTCACTTCTTTTTAATACTGTTAAATGACCTTGTAGAGGGACTACAGAGTAAAATCTGCATTTTTGCAAATGACACGTAACTTGGTAAAATCACCACAAAGGAGGATAATATAATATTACAGAAGGATTTGGAGAAGCTGAATGCTTAAGCAAATAAATGGAAAATTATGTTTAATGTGAATAAATGTAAAGTTTTGGGCTGTAGAAATATGTACAGTTATGTGCTAAATAATAAAACACTTGTATTGTGTGTTGGTGGACTTTAAACTCAACTCAAAGTGATCGGTGCCAGGCAGCAGCTGCCAAGGCATCGTGGGATGCATTAAGAGGCATAGATGCTAAAGATGAGAACATAGTTTTGCCTCTTTATAATTCACTGGTCAGACGACACATGGAATACTATGTACAGCTTTGGGCACCAGTATATAAGGAGGACACAGCTGACCTGCAACTCAACTATTGAGTTTAGAAAAAAAAAAAAAAAAAAAGACGTTTTAGGGGCAATTTAATCACAATGTACAAATATATGAATGGACAGTACAGAGATCTTTGTAGTAATCTTTTTACTCCTAAGCCTGTAACCATTACAAGGGGGCATCCTCTACATCTAGAGGAAAGAAGATTTCGCCATCAGCACAGACGTGGATTTTTTACTGTAAGAGCAGTGAGACTATGTAACTCTCTGCCACATGATGTTGTAATGGCTAATTCTTTAAATAATTTAGGCCTGGATGCTTTTTTTTGAAAAATACAATATTACAAGTTATGAGCATTAGATTTCATGTGATAGGGACTTATTCTGATTGCCACAGTGGAGACGGGAAGGGATTTTTCTCCATGTGAGGGGGCAATTGGCATCTGCCTCATAAGGGTTTTTGCCTTCCTCTGGATCAACATGGTAGGGTTATACTGTAATGGAATGATGGTATGTTATAATGGAAGGCCCCCTATAATGCAGCTTTATTTTAAGTCACTGTATTAACCCCCAGCATGGACTGGATATTGCTGCAGAGAGCTGTGCCTGTGTTAGAATACAGCAGAAGACAAAACTAAAAGCAGAAACTAAAGCACAGCACTAATGCCTAAGCTCTCTAAGCAAAACAGAAAACTGTCAATCTATACTTCAGGCTGGTTTACACTGCATATTAGTCTGCAATTATACTCTGTGGTAAGATGTCCCTTTAAACTGTATTTTTGCAATATAAAACCCACTATGTACAATTTTTGTGAAGGTTCAGTAAAACATTTTTTAACAAATTGCTATTGGCTATGGTATGCCCCCACAGGGTGCACTCCTTGATAAATCTGCAGAAACAGATACTACATATATACCTTTCTGTAGGAAAACATCCAGCTGGTCAGCACATATAGCCTTTAACTCCTTTTCTGATTTGTCCTTTCGTACCAAAGCGATGACATAGTTTGCTAAAGCTGAAGGGTCAGCATCACATCTGAAAGGAAAGGAGACAATTGATTAAACGGAAGAAATATAAAAAGCAAACAATACAGGGGACCACACACATTACACATGTCAGCCAAAACCGGATTTTATCTGTGGTTTGCAGACTTTCCTCAGTGGTAGATGTCAGGGTAATGTAGTATTGGACATTCTGAATTTCAACTCACAGGAGAATAGCCACCAGGTGTCTGGCAGCATCTATTTTTGCAGCAGGAGCAGGACAAATCTAACCTGCTGATAGCTTCCTATTGAGAAGGAGACACTAAGGAAGAAGGCAAGTCTCTTACCTTCATCCTCGGCGCCGTTCCTGTGCACTTACTCATTTACTCCTCAGTCCATTCAGACCATTAGGAGCATTGCCCTGCTCCCATAGCAGAGATCTGCCCCAAGCCAGCCCATCTGCTCCATTGATTATCATTATAAGGGCAGGCCGGGGGCAGATCTGCACTATTAAGGCAAGGCAGTGCTCCTAATGGTTTCACTGGGCCGAGGAGTAAACGACTACATGCTCAAGAACTGTGCAGAGGATGAAGGTAAGAGACATCTTCATCCTCTGCATCTCCTGTGCAATAGTGGACTATCAGCAGGTTAGAATAGTCTTTTAGAGCTACAGTCGCTGCCTGAACTCTATATACAAGTAGGAGGTTTTCACTTTGGCCCATATCGCCAGCCCTAGCCCTCAGACAGGTATTACACAGTTTTGGAAGAAAACAGTCATTTTATTCTACTTATAGAAAAGCCATGTACTGTAGTCACAGCAGCAATAATGTTCTGCAATCTCTACTTCCTTCCACATTTACTATATGAGGTCAGCTCCTTAACACAGAAGGCCCGAACTAACACCGGCTGGATGCATGGGTCTCTTAAATGAACATCAGCAATTCAGGGCCTAGTTTCTAGTCTAGTCCTGCCTGATGGTAGCTAATATTGTAGATAATACCTGTAGATACCATGCCAGCATTTTGCGTCTATAGCTCTTCTTACCACCTGGCTACAATAAAAAAAAAAAAAAAAACAAGGACCCCTTAAGTTTACAGCAATGCATTAAATACAGTAATGAAAAACTGGCTTGAAACATCTCTTATTTACTCAAAAAGACGGCATAAATAATAAAGATTTTACAGACCTATTCAGCCGCCATCACTATTGCTAATCTGAGCCGTTTTTTACAACAATGTTAGCATTTCATCACAACTGATAAAGTCTAAGCCTTTGTGTTTTTCATGAGCAAAACAATCTTATTGCACTCAAATGTCCCAGCTTAATGCAGCATAAGAAAGCAGATAGACACTCATGTGCAAGCACTACTTCCCTTATTTTCTCAGATGCTGTCTCCATACACTGCTTTGTAGACCCTTTACAGTAAGGTGCCGAGTCCGACCTTGAGAAGCGTCTCCCCACCCCATCCCAAATAGTGCACGACCCCTTATTACCTCTGCTGTAGGAGAAACCAATAAACCAATGGGTGCCCTGCCCTCCGCTGAGGGGTGAATACAGGTTTTATGTGACACCCAACGTCTTCTATGAACATCTCACCCAGACAAAATATCCTTTGCATGAAAGTGATTTAAAAAAGCAATGTATGAGATGTCACCATCCACCGCATCACAGCCAAATACTCACCTCAATACAATCCAAAGAAAAAAATAGAAACAAGACAAAGCCACAAAGAGAGAAGACCAAAGGGTCAGCTTCCATAGACCACATCACACCACCAGACATCCTGATAGAAGCCATGGTGGTCACTTAAGGCCCGAATTGCGCATATCGGATGTGTAAAAGAGCCTTAATCTTACACTACCTCTGAAGGAACCGTATGAGAAACACATTCAATACTTCTCCAACCATCAGAAACCAATAACCTACATACCAGATTACCTGTCAGCACTTGCCCATATGGGCTGTATAACACATCTGTTCCATGCACTTTTCTTGTAGTGGACTGGTCGGGTCAATGACACAGTCATGTATCACAGCTTCCGCTCAGATAGGGCAAAGCACAGAGGGTGGTCTGCAGTTTATTAAAAAACATTTAGTGATAGTCTTCCCACCCCCGCAGAGCAACTGGCAGATGTAGGGTCATGGTTTGGGGAGTGCAGACCACAACCCTCACCGTTGCTATCTATGAGAAGAGATTCTATCCACACTTACAAGCCTACATTTCTTTCATATACTGGGGGATTGTGCTGTTTGCTGGAAGGTAGCCACCCATACACGTTTACTACATATCTACTAGTACATCTGCGGTATCAATAAGGCACCAAAAAAAATATGTATGTCTTGATGAGCCAACATCTATTACAGATCTAACTACTGTATAGCCTGCATCCAGCCCATTCATGGAGAAGTCCGGCGAACATTTTTAAGTATTGTATTACCCCCCAAAAGTTATACAAATCACAAATATACACTCATCACGGTAAATGCTTATAAAGTGCTTTTTTTTCCTGCACTTACTACTGCATCAAGGCTTCACTTCCTGGATAAAATGATGATGTCACGACCCGACTCCCAGAGCTGAATGAGCTGTGGCTGCTGGAGAGGATGATGGCAGAGGGATGCTCAGTGTCCCTCCAGTGCCCTGTGTCCCTCAGTGTCCCCCTGCCATCATCCTCTCCAGCAGCCACAGCCTGCACAGCTCTGGGAGTCGGGTCGTGACATCACCATTTTATCCAGGAAGTGAAGCCTTGATGCAGTAGTAAGTGCAGGGAAAAAAGTACTTTATGTGCATTTCCCATAATAAGTGTATATTGGTGATTTGTATAACTTTTGGGGCACACTACAATTCTTAATTAAAAATTTTCACTGGACTTCCTTTAACCCTTAGAGGACCCGGCCAATTTAAATTTTTGCGTTTTCATTTTTTCCTCCTTGTGCCTAAAAGGCCATAGCCCTTTATTTTTTTACCTAGAAACCCACGAGCCCTTATTTTTTGCACCACTAATTGTACTTTGCAATGACAGGCTGAATTTTTTCATAAAGTACACTGCGAAACCGGAAAAAAATTCAAAGTGTGGTGAAATTGAAAAAAAAAAAAAAAGCATCTCTTTTTTATTTGTTTTTTTTTTTTTTCGTTTTTACGCAGTTCGCCCTGGGGTAAAACTGACTGATTACAATGATATGTAACATGTATAACTTTCATTGTATCTGATGGCCTGTAAAAAAAAAAAAAAAAAAAAGTCAAAACCATTGTTAACAAATATATGTTCCTAAAAAAAAAAAAAAAAAAAAAAAAAAAAAAATATATCGCTCCATTCCCAGGCTTATAGCGCTTTTATCCTTTGGTCTATGGGGCTGTGTCAGGTGTCATTTTTTGCTCCATGATGTGTTCTATCGGTACCTTGATTGCGCAAATGCGACTTTTTGGTCACTTTTTGGTCAATTTTTCTGGATTTGATGCGACCAAAGATGCGCAATTTTGCACTTTGGGATTTTTTTGCGCTTACACCATTTACCGTGCGAGATCGGGAATGTGATAAATTAATAGTTCGGGCGATTACGCACGCGGCTATACCAAACATGTTTATTTATTTATTTTTATTTACAACATGGGAAAAGGGGGGGTGATACTGACTTATTAGGGGAGGGGGCTTTTTATTAATAACACTTTTATTTTTACTTTTACACTTATACTAGAAGCTTATACTAGTATAAGTGCACTGATCTCTCATTGAGATCTATGCTGCATAGATATAAAGCATAGTTCGATGATCTGCTGCAGCCGGAAGCAATCGAATGCCGAGCCGGGATCAGCGTAATTACGGCGGAGGGGGGACGACGGCAGCGATTCGGCCGTCCGTCCGAAGATGACGTTTGGCACAAGATGGCGGACGGCCCTCGACATGGATCAGGTTATGTATAATGCACCACACACTTCCGGGTACACGGTGGGACACGGGGAAGGGGGCGATTCACAGACATAACATACATTACAAGGTTGTATAACTTTGTAATGTGTGTTATACTGTGAATTTTTTAGCGCCGCACTACCCCTTTAAATGACAGCCATCCACTCAATTTCAACAGTGTTTGACCATAGGCTTTCTGTGTTTTTAATACAATCCTGGTTTTGGTTGCAAAATACTGAGCAAATATACTGTGTGAGAACATAGCCTATGGCTGTATGCATGTTTTCCAGGGCTCCCTAGGACGGCATCCAACATCTGCAGCCGCAGAGAATCAAACGCTGAATGTTAGGGTTCGGAGAACGTTGCCGAACTCCCAACAGTTTGACAAGTCCCCTCAACACTATAAGCCCCAATAATGCATATAAGCTGGATAAATAGGACAGAGAAGGGAGGACAGTGCCGTCACGTGACAAGCGGACCCCCACCTGGTGTTAGAGAAAACATGCATGTCACCCACACATAGGGAAGGTAGCTGGCTGTAGGTGATGGAATGGCTTTTTAGGAAACACTAAATAGAGACCTTTCAATCACAACATGAGTGGAGAAGAAGCCCTGTCAGATTTCTCCAAAATAACGCCAGACTATACTTCAAAGATGATTTTTTTTGTTTTGCAAAATAGCAACTGGTAGAAGCAATGGTAAATGTAATCAAAGGACAGTGTTAACCCCCAAAATGCAAAATGTCTTGTACCAGTTAGTACTTTGCCAAATAAAACCCACCATTGAACTCAGTTTGCATACTGCAATATATTAAAAATATATAAAAACTGTATTTATAGGTAGCAATAACCTTTATACTTTTCCCCACCAGGGGTCTCCCTCCTGCTTAAAATGCCATCCACCCTCCGTTGCGATGTTCATTCTGTACCTAGCAACAGCTAGAGAGGACAGACTACTGGAAGTGGGACAGGTATAGGACACCAGTTAATGTGCTGCAGAGAAGAGCAGTGATTGTCTGCAGCAGTCAGAGCCAGGAGCGAGGTGCACGCCTGTTATTACAAAAGAACAGTGGCAATGCTCTGCATCACTCTTTAACCAGTATTATATCATACTCACTAACTATGATGACCGTCCAATCCGTGACAGCAGCAGTGTTCTTTACAATTACAAATGTCTAATTAGGAGATTCTAAGAATGAGGCTACCAAGGACTGGACATTACAATGAGTCCTCCCAACGCCTCTTAGTGCTAGGGGGAACGTGAGGGTACAAAAGTTCCCTACACACTACTGGCAAGCATTCCTTGCATGTATACAGCCCCTGAGCTGGAGCAGGGCACAAGGGGCCTAGAAGTGACTTACTATGTGCAAATAATAGCACTGCATTTATGCTGGTATGTAGGGGCCTGTAAGCCTACCTTGTTTTATGCTTTCTTATATCATTGACATGACAGGTATACCTTAGGCCCAGATTTATCAAAGTGTATAAAATAGAAGCTATGGGCTGTACCCAGTAGTCTTTATCTTACACTGTTTAATAAATCTGGCCCTGTTTACAAGGGTCTATACAAATAATATCCCTTCTCTCCCCTGACATTATCTGTTGGGGGTGGCGGCACCATACACAGATAGCTGACTACTACTTCCATCACCTTTGTTTCCTGACCCTTTTTCTAGTGTGCATGGTAAACTCTCAGTGAAACCCCCTTTAATTTTTTCCATGCACTTGTTTCTCCAGATTGCTTTTCTATACACTACAATGGAAGCTGCTGGATGCTGTTCGGTGCTACGTCCATTAGACCGATCTCGGACAGCTCACTCTATAGCCTACTAAAACCTGTAGTTTTCCAGTTGTTGCAAAACGAAAACTCCAAGCATGGCCTGATGGGCCATAGGTCTTAGGGCCTGCTGGGAGTTGTAGTTTTGCAACACCTGGTGGACCACAAGGTGAAGACCACTGCCGTAGCCCCTCTCTGGTCTCCCTAGAATTAGAGCTTTGGATGGATGGATAACCTGGAGCGATGGGAGACGACAGAACACAGAGCGAGCTGTCACAAGAGCCGGGCTCAGAGCGGCATCTGGCAGCCTACCTTGTAGAGTATATACACGGAACCTGCAGGAACAATAACATTAATGAGAGGCGCCCACATAGGCCATAGTGCCACAGCCAGACAGCGCTCCATACCTCTATGCAGACAGACGGCAAGGTGCACACATGGCATCTCACCTCAGTGTACATGGTGGCGGCACACATACATTGAGATATATATATATATATATATATATATATATATATATATATATATATATATATACACACACATATATTGTGGTGCCCTCCATACCCAGTGGTCACAGGTGAGGGCTCCCTGGTACACAGCACACAGTAGCACGATGCAAGCCTGTACACCATGGTGGTGGTGCCCCCAGCAGCAGAGGGCAGCTCACCTGTCACCCCCGGGTACACCGCCAGCAGCAGGCACTGCCCCCTCCCCCAGACTTGTTGCCACAAGGCCCAGTCTCCAGCCCAGTCAGCCTCCAGCACTTACATGGGCTCCAGTAACTTGGCCAGCCACGTCTTGAAGGCGTCCACATTCTCTATCAGCATGTCGGCGGCTGGGCAGGCCCGGGGGGTGTGGGGGACCACTATCGTGCCAGCACCGCGATCCCAGCGCTCATCCTCGTCTCCCCGGGGGTCCCGTCTGCACCGGAATCGTCAACCGCAGCCGTCCACGAGAAGCTTCCCGCCCGTCGGCCCGGCTCTCCCCGCACTGGACAGACACCTATTACCGGCTCAACTCCCGTCCCAAGCACGGCACAACTTAGGCAGGCATTAGGGCCTACGAATGGACCGGAAGACGGACAGCTGCACGCAGCCAATCGTGATGCGGGACGTGACGGACGCCGACCAATAGGGATCTTGCGGGGCGGGACTAGAGGTGGTCGGTCATTAGTGGGCGGAGCGGAGGCGGCGGAGGTTGTATTAGCGCATGGTGCCTGGAGTAGTGCTGCACATGGGGCCGGCTCCTAGCGTTACTGCTTCTGCCTCACCGTGTGTACAGTGCTCTATAGTCATGGCGGGCAGGAAGGGGCATTCATTTCCAAGGAGAGGACAATCCCTTTAATTCTGCATATTAAAGCATATCTGTGGGAATCTGATCACTACTTGAGATCTCCTTGATGCTATGGACCTATGTGGGCTGGGTGACCACCAGCAGGGCCGGTTTTAGACAAAATGTGGCCCTGGGCAAAGTTGAAGGTGGGGCCCCAAATGCTAAAACATTGTAGCAGCAATTTAAGGTCCCGATACTTTTTTGTTGGCGCGCTGCTCGAGGTGGGGTGATCTTCTGTGACCTTAAATAAGACCCCTCTGTGCCCTATATAGTAGATAGGTCCCTCTGTGCCTCCATAGTACATATAGTCGGTATCCCTCTGTAGGTAATTCTTCTGGTAGTTACCTCCACCACCCAGTATGTAGTATCCACCAATATAGGAGGCATCTCACTGTAGGTTTTACACCTGTTAGCTAGCCCCCTGATAGTTGCCCCCTCAGCAGATAGCAGCTCCCCTGATAGTTACCCCCCCCCCCAGCACATAGCATCTCCCCTGTTCCCCCCCCCAGCACATAGCATCTCCACTGATAGTTGCCCCCTCAGCAGATAGCATCTCCACTGATAGTTACCCCCCCCCCCCCCCCCCAGCACATAGCATCTCCTAGGGCTGGGGCGATGTGGGCAAAAAATAAAATCTCGTTTTTTCTTTTCTCGATTTTTTTTATTTATTTTTTGATGGGTGTAGTAGTATAGGCATAGTGGATAAGGGGTGTAGCAATAGTAGAAGCATATAAGATGAGGGGTGTAGTAGTAGATAAGGGGAGTAGCAGTTTTGGGAGTAGTAGTAGTATCAGGAGTGGAGGTAATAATAGCAATGGTAGTAGAGCAGTATTGGGGGTAGTAGTAGAGCAGTATTGGGGGTAGTAGTAGAGCAGTATTAGGGGTAGTAGTAGAGTAGTATTGGGAGTAGTAGTAGTAGAGCAGTATTGGGGGTAGTAGTAGAGCAGTATTGGGGTAGTAGTAGAGCAGTATTAGGAGTAGTATTGGGGGTAGTAGTAGGGCAGTATGGGGGTAGTAGTATAGCAGTATTGGGGGTAGTAGTAGAGCAGTATTGGGGGTAGTAGTAGAGCAGTATTAGGAGTAGTATTGGGGGTAGTAGTAGGGCAGTATGGGGGGTAGTAGTAGAGCAGTATTGGGGGTAGTAGTAGAGCAGTATTAGGAGTAGTAGTAGGGCAGTATTGGGAGTAGTAGTAGAGCAGTATTAGGAGTAGTATTGGGGTAGTAGTAGGGCAGTATTTGTGGTAGTAGTAGAGCAGTATTGGGAGTACTATTGGGGGTAGTAGTAGGGCAGTATTGGGGGTAGTAGAGCAGTATTAGGAGTAGTATTGGGGGTAAAAGTAGGGCACTATTGGCGGTAGTAATAGAGCAGTATTAGGAGTAGTATTGATGGTGGTAGTAGTAGAGCACTATTGGGGGTAGTAGTAGGGCAGTATTAGGAGTAGTATTGAGGGTAGTAGTAGAGCAGTATTAGGAGTAGTATTGGGGGTAATAGTAGGGCACTATTGGGGGTAGTAGTAGAGCAATATTAGGAGTAGTATTGGGGGTAGTAGTAGGGCACTACTGGGGGTAGTAGTAGGGCAGTATTAGGAGTAGTATTGGGGGTAGTAGTAGGGCACTATTGGGGGTAATAGTAGAGCAGTATTAGGAGTAGTATTCGGAGTAGTAGAGCAGTATTAGGAGTAGTATTGGGGGTAATAGTAGGGCACTATTGGGGGTAGTAGTAGGGCAGTATTAGGAGTAGTATTGGGGGTAATAGTAGGGCACTATTGGGGGTAGTAGTAGAGCAGTATTAGGAGTAGTATTGATGGTGGTAGTAGTAGGGCACTATTGGGGGTAGTAGTAGAGCAGTATTAGGAGTAGTATTGATGGTGGTAGTAGTAGGGCACTATTGGGGGTAGTAGAGCAGTATTAGGAGTAGTATTGATGGTGGTAGTAGTAGGGCACTATTGGGGGTAGTAGAGCAGTATTAGGAGTAGTATTGATGGTGGTAGTAGTAGGGCACTATTGGGGGTAGTAGTAGGGCAGTATTAGGAGTAGTATTGGGGGTAGTAGTAGGGCACTATTGGGGGTAATAGTAGAGCAGTATTAGGAGTAGTATTCGGAGTAGTAGAGCAGTATTAGGAGTAGTATTGGGGGTAATAGTAGGGCACTATTGGGGGTAGTAGTAGGGCAGTATTAGGAGTAGTATTGGGAGTAATAGTAGGGCACTATTGGGGGTAGTAGTAGGCCAGTATTAGGAGTAGTATTGGGGGTAATAGTAGGGCACTATTGGGGGTAGTAGTAGAGCAATATTAGGAGTAGTTTTGGGGGTAGTAGTAGGGCACTACTGGGGGTAGTAGTAGGGCAGTATTAGGAGTAGTATTGGGGTAGTAGTAGGGCACTATTGGGGGTAGTAGTAGAGCAGTATTAGGAGTAGTATTGATGGTGGTAGTAGTAGGGCACTATTGGGGGTAGTAGTAGGGCAGTATTAGGAGTAGTATTGGGGGTAATAGTAGGGCACTATTGGGGGTAGTAGTAGAGCAATATTAGGAGTAGTTTTGGGGGTAGTAGTAGGGCACTATTGGGGGTAGTAGTAGGGCAGTATTAGGAGTAGTATTGGGGTAGTAGTAGGGCACTATTGGGGGTAGTAGTAGAGCAGTATTAGGAGTAGTATTGGGGTAGTAGTAGGGCACTATTGGGGGTAGTAGTAGAGCAGTATTAGGAGTAGTATTGATGGTGGTAGTAGTAGGGCACTATTGGGGGTAGTAATAGGGCAGTATTAGGAGTAGTATTGGGGTAGTAGTAGGGCAGTATTAGGAGTAGTATTGGGGTAGTAGTAAGGCACTATTGGGGGTAGTAGTAGAGCAGTATTAGGAGTAGTATTGATGGTGGTAGTAGTAGGGCACTATTGGGGGTAGTAGTAGAGCAGTATTAGGAGTAGTATTGGGGGTAGTAGTAGGGCAGTATTAGGAGTAGTATTGGGGTAGTAGTAGGGCACTATTGGGGGTAATAGTAGGGCAGTATTAGGAGTAGTATTGGGGGTAATAGTAGAGCAGTATTAGGAGTAGTATTGGGGGTAGTAGTAGAGCAGAGGAGAGATATGGGGGCACTTTATCATACAGGATACTGTGTGATTCAGCACCCACCTCCATCATGTACTGCTCAGGGCCTGGTGCCCATAGATACAGAGGGAGGAGGGCCCTGAACAGTATATGGTGGAAGGGGGGACTGCATCATACAAGATCCCCTGCCCCCTTCCTGTATACTGTTCGCTAGGCTAGTACATGGGGAGGGGGTTACTGTTTTATAAAGACACCCGAGGCTCCGCCCACCCGTGCCCGTAAGCACCGCCCCCTGGCCGCAAGTCCCGCCCCCAGTCTCCGTGACCCTCTAACACCCCCCCCCCCCCCGCGCGCCTCCCCAACACCCCCCCCCCCTCCCCCTCTATTTTTTTACCTGGGCTTGCCGTTCCTCCTCTTCTGTAGGGCACAGGCAGCTCTGCAGGAGGGGCGCTCCGTCCTCACAGCTCAGCTCCTTCGTTCATTAGAGGAGCAGGGGAGCTGCTTGTGCTGCTCTGCTTCCTGCTCCACTAATGAAGGAAGGAGCTAGGGGGCCCCTGGGGGATGGGGGCCCTGGGCAAGTGCCTACTTTGCCCCCCCCTAACGCCGGCCCTGACCACCAGATAGGTTGTACTGGCAAAGATACCCATGCCAGGCCCCCAGAATCATACTGCATCCCAGCCAATGTTAGTGACGGGTGGACATTCACATGTGGCTGTGCCAATAACCCCCCGGAATGGGTATCAGAATGCAGCCCCATTCCCTGGCCATAGGCAGTATGATCCTATGTAACAGCCACAGTCTTCATGTAGCCCAGTCTAAAATGGTTCCCTATAATGGGCAATAGGGTCATATATCTGCATAGCTTGCTACTGCTATGTGTGAGTCTCAGGTTCATTCTTTTGTTTGTTTGTTTGTTTTTTGTGCTGTTAAAAACTAAAACTAAAAAAAAAAATCTGGAATACTGCAGGTGTTTTACTGTTAGTTGCTGCAGTTTTTCAAGTTAGGTATTACCAGCATGTGAGAGCTGTGCTGCCAATAACTGCACCATAAAACCGCACATAGCTGTTCCATAGTTTTCAAGGGGTTATCCCATTAGCAGTGTTCAGGGCCCCCATAGAGAATGAATGGGAGATGACGTACGCTGCTTTCTTTAGTAGAGCATATTCCTTGGTTGTCAGGGTTGGTGTGGACCCCAGTGGTCAGACCCCCACCTATCAGCTATTTATCCCCTAGTTATCCTGTGGGTCAGGAAGAGTGCTGTGTGAAATTTACCTCTCCCATGGAGGGTGCCCCCCTTATTATCTGTTGCCCCTACTGAGGAAATGTCAATAAAGGGAATTCTTTATTGAAGTGACGCATGTTCCAAAATGTTTTCTTCAAGATTTTAGATTTAACAAGGCAGGCGTTTCTTTCTCATCTACATAACCATTGCATCCAACCACACTATATACACTATACAGCATGTTTACACATTGCAGTTTTGATGCAGTTGAAAAGCACTTCTATTAGGCAAACCCAGTAGTGTGTATACAAGTAATAGGCTTTTGCCTTCTTGTTTGCATACAGCAAACTCTGTCCATTAAATGTTCAGCCCAAGATGAAATCCAGTTGGGCATGGAGACATAGAGGTTCCATATAGCATCCTGCAGCACATTTGCCCTCAGATGTTGCAGCTGGGCCTGTAGATCCAGCACATTCGTAGGTTCATGAAGCTGGCATCCCAGCTGGTCCCACAAGTGTCTGACTGGTAATAAAACTGGCTACAGGGCAGGCCAAGGAAATGTTGTGAATCAGTAGAGACATTCCTGGGAAACAGCCACAAAAGGAAACAGCCCTCACCAATTGCTCATCTTCCTTTATTAAAGGGAACCTGTCACCCCCCGTGCCGGGGTGACAGGCTCCCGACCCCCCTTTAGAGCCCCCTATACTCACCTAATCCCGCCGGGTCCCGTTTCTGGATCCGGTCGGGTCACGGAGATCTCAGCCGCTGCAGCCCGGCGCGCGCGCTGGGAGATGAGTCCAGCGCTCATAGAGAATGACTCCTGTCATTCTCTATGGGTGTTGGACTCATCTCTCAGCGCACGCGCCGGGCCGCAGCGGCTGAGATCTTCATCACCCGACCACCTCCAGAAGCGGGACCCGGCGGGATTAGGTGAGTATAGGGGGCTCTAAAGGGGGGTCGGGAGCTAGGGTCAGATTACAGCAACACTCCAGGAAAACCCTTGCTGTGTGCAAGTGAGCTTTAGGGCCCTATTCCACCGGACAATTATCGTTCAGATTATCGTTAAATCGTTCGAATCTAAACGATAATCGTTCGGTTGAAATGCAGTTAACGAATAATGACCGAACGAGAAATCGTTGATCGCTTTATAAGACCTGGACCTATTTTTATTGTTGCTCGTTCGCAAAATGTTCGCAAATCGTTCGCATTGAATAAGACGTTGTTCGGTCGTTCGCAATAGATACGAACGCAATAGCGAATAAATAGTGAAGAAAAACGATCGCAATTACGATCATAAGTAACGATTATCGTTCCATGGAAATGAGTGAACGTTTTCAGGTCTTTCGCAATAGCGGTCGTTTGAGATCTTTAATCGATACATCGTTGCAAACGATAATCGTCCGGTGGAATAGGGCCCTTATCCATGAAAGACAACACATGGGTGCATGATGTTCTGCACATATCAGCGAGCTCATCGCTCGTATCACTACTGGGGGTGACTGCTGTATGCAATGGTGCCCCAGATCATCACACCAGCAGTGGGACAGTGTGTCACTCCATAGCAAAGGTCGGATTAAGGCTACATGGGCAACATAGATTGTGCAATGTTTCACATCACGTTGTACAGCTGCAAAAAATCTTGATTAGCAGTTCGCACACAGCTTTGTTACCATAGACCTGTAACTTGGCTGTAATCATGTTAACAGCCAAAAAGTCACACAAAGGCACGTTGCACAAAATAGTTTGAATAAGAGGTGCATGACCAAAGTTGTCATGTAGTCCTGGCCTAAAGCACTCATCTCGAGGCCTCCATATTGAAACCTGCTGCGGAATCCCAAGCAGAACCTAGACTTGTCGCTAAAGTTCGTAGCAGTCCAGGTTTCCTGCTCACGACACTAGTGCAGATGAAGGCAACCGGCTGTCAATGGGGACGTGACACCAAATTTAATCCTGCTAAGCACCTGGAAATGGTCCGGGCAGAGATGGATGTGTAATGAAAGGGCCACCTATGTATAGATGGTGGACAAGGAAACTGGGAGCTGCTTGTGCCTCTCTTGGTGGTCTGGCTGGGTCATCCAAAGCCTGGGTGCTGTGTCCGTGCCTTTTCATACAGCAGCGGGGGAAGCACTCTTCCGCTCACTTGTGGCAAGACTAGACTGGTAGGTACTAGATTTTGTTTGTGAATAAGGGTGATGTAACTGAACAATGAAGGGCTTATAATATGCTTTAGATGCGTTTATTTTAATTTTCCACTTCTGTTTTTTCAGTGTCATCATGAGATAACATTGTGCCCTAAGGTAGACCGTTAAAGCAGGGTTAATAACTGGTGCAGTACAGCACTGATAACAGCCTCCATGCTTCCACACCGACTGTAGTTATACCAAAGCTGTATACCTCTATGGTTACTAAAGGGCCTTATACATGGGAGGATTATCAGCCAGGAGAGTTGCTAGAAAAATGACACCAAGGAGGACGGAGAAAACTCCTGATCTTTGGCTCATCAAGTCTCTTCACCATGCTTTAAATTTTTGTTTTGTCGGCCACACATCTTCCTGTGTAAACAGGGTTATGTGCCGCCGTTAATGATAAAAGGAAACTGACAGCACAGTGTATACTTACCCTCAGCACTGCTGTGATCTGACACACAGTTCCCCAGTCCTTGGACCACTGCTATATCTTCAGGCCCCACCTCTTCCAGAATGATTGACAGCCATGGGAGGGGCCTGAAGATACAGCCAGTGGTGGGAAGACTGGAGACCTGGATGCTGGATCACAAGCAGGGTGCCTAGAAAGTATACACTGCTGCTTATGGTCTGGAAACTAACAGCACAGATATATACATATCTGTGCTGTCAGTTTCCTTCCTGGGCTGCACAAATGATACAAGGATCATTCGAGCAGCCCGGTCGTCCGACTTTGAAGACCTCCGGCTGACAAATCGTGCAGTGTAAAAGGGACCAAACTTTTCAGCAAACTTATGGGACAAGTAAATCTTGTCCAGAGAAACTGATAATTTTCAAGTGGGCGGGGGGAACATAAACAAGTACTACTTACCTCTCCATAGCGCTGTCTTACCGCTCCAGGACTCCTGCTGCACTGACGTCACAACTCGGCTAATGTATTGCCCTCTCAGCCAGTCAGTGACTGGGGCGGGACACTGTGTGTTATAGAGATATAAGGAAGCTCCTCTGTGTGTGTGCAGAGTATGAAGGACATCATAGCAGCTAATCTGAACACAGGGACAAAAAAGCTGTTGGATTCACTGTTAGGAGCTTTCCCCACAGATTGTGAAGAAAATAGTGCTAAGGCTCAGTACAGTGTGCTGTACCACTGTGTGAGGTAAAATGCTGGAAACTAGAGATGAGCAAATCTACAGTAGGAACTAAGCAAAGCGCTTCATTCCTGTCTGCATTCTGCTCATCAGGCTGCGGGCTTTGAAGTCTGCTCTGGGCCGCTCCTCCCCACTTCCTCCAATTTCCCATTACTGGATCCATCTTTTCCCAGCACCTGGGAGGAGCGGCACGGAGCGGAGCAGACTTCAAAGCCCGCAGCCTGACGTGGAGAATGCAGATACTTACCTCTCAACATTTTGGACGGCCAAAGAGGGACAGTTGTGGTTCATGCTAGGAAAATTTCAGGCATTTCTTTTTAATTTAAGGATGCATTTATACATCCAGGATCTGCTGCAGGTTGATGCATTTAGTTGCATCGATATCTGCAAATCTGCAGCAGATCCTGTATGTGTGACTGCATCCTTAGGTCGCATTCACACATCAGTAACGCTGTCTGTAATTGCAGACCCAAAACTGCGGAGAGGATTACAAATGTGTTTCAGTTCCTGTCGACATTTGCAGGGACTAGAGGTGAGCGAACTGTTCGGACTTTTGGTCTGAAAGCAGTTCGCTCTATTGTCATGCCTGTGATCCCGGCCGCATAGATGCTCTTCCGGGAATATGCCAGGATATTCTAGGGAATCGATGTTGAAATCCCTGGACTATCCTGGCCGCATATTTGCGGGATCGCAACTATGCGGCTGGGATCACAGGCATGACGAGAGAGCGCCGATGCCGTCGGACCAAAAGTCCTCCGCTCATCTCTAGCAGGGACCCCTGTCATATAGGTGACACAGACGAACAATGGCTTCATCATTTTGTTGCAGCATGGATCATGTCCCCAAACGGATCACAAACACCTACAGATGTGTGTATGGGGCCATAGAACTCAATTAGTCTGCATGTGTGACAGCAGCCATAATGTCACATGATTCATGGGATTATGACAATTTTTAGGGTCCAGCTTGCACCACATGATAGGATAATATGCAAGTTTGGGTCTATTATACAGTAAGAAACCAGACCCTTTCTAGAGCAACATTGAAGGTTTATTAATGCAAATCTAATTCCTAGGTCAAAAAGAGGGACATGTAAGGGGCAAAGAGGGACAGAGGGATGTAAGTCAAAAGTAGGGACTGTCCCTCCAAAAGAGGGACACCTGGGAGGTATGCAGATAGGAAGGAAGCGCTTTGCTTAGTTCCTATTGTAGATTTCAGAAAACCATGCTGAAAACATGAGGGCCTCCATTAAAGCCAATGGGGTCTGTCCAGCACCATTCATTTCAGGCATGTCAGTGATCTGGCTGTACTATTATTTCTGCTGTCCTGTTGCTATTACAAATCCAAACAATGGAAAATACTGGTGAATAGTTTCCTATCCATGAAGTTTTGTGAAGGACAGAAATAGTGCTGCCCTCTTCCCTGAGTTTATTGTGAAAAGTGGCCATTTAAAGGGGCACTCCATCGGAAAAAAAATACTTAATGTATTTTCACAAAACAGATCAGTCGGGAGACACAGGAAGAGTCAGCTGTGAGCGGCTGTCTGTAGTAGGATACAGGGATTGCATTAGGCCTCTGCTGCCAATGTAGCTTCACGCTGCAGATACAACATGATGCATAGCATTGGACTCTACCTCATACCAAGGTATAACCACAGCTCCACAGTACAGAGCCACCAGCCCGGCACTACCCTCACATACACGGGGATGTATACTGTCCACGACCTCCTATCTGTGCCTCTACCGCAATGAATTATGGTCCTATTACTGTCCAATAGAAAAACTCCGTTGACATGTAAAGAACGCTATTTGTCAATAAAACTGATGCAATCTGAAGCCCGATGCATGCTGGGAGTTGTGGTCTGGGATGAGTTCACTCTGTTATGCTAGGTGTAGAGAAGCACTACATTGCCCGGCATGCTTTGCAGGCAAAAGTCCCGACTTCCGATTAGCAGCCGGCAACGTGTGTGACAGAGAGCTGAAGCCTGCAAGTGTGATCGGCCTTTGCTGTGGGGAACCATGACGGTCAGTGTGAGCAGGGAGGGCTGCCCCGTACCGGGCGTGTGTTACCGGGCTGTCCTGCCGGTGTATAACATACTAATTCTTATACAGCTGTTAGAGCCGGGGTATAGACAGCTGTGATCAGTACAAGGGAGTGAGGGCTGCCGGCTTATACAGCAGAGCCCATAGTGTGCCCATGTATGGGGGATCCCAGCTGTCATCACACACCACTCCCCATATCTTATGTCTCCTGACCTGTGAGTGCTTGCAGTATTGTGAAGGGCTATGGTATATGCTACAGTGTAGGAGTGCTGTCTGCTGTGATCATGGTCAGTGGCCCCTTATGTGTATAGTGGGAGCATCCAGCTGTTCCTGCAGGACTCTGCACACCCTCTCTTCTCTCTTTGTAGACTGTAAGATTACAGGGTGATGCAATAACGTATACAATCTCTGCGTCTCACCCCTGTCTTATATATGTGACCCCCCCATCTCTGCGTCTCACCCCTGTCTTATATATGTGACCCCCCCCATCTCTGCGTCTCACCCCTGTCGTATAGATGTGACCCCCCCCTTCTCTACGTCTCACCCCTGTCGTATAGATGTGACCCCCCCATCTGTCTCTCACCCCTGTCTTATAGATGTGACCCCCCCATCTCTGCGTCTCACCCCTATCTTATAGATGTGACCCCCCCATCTCTGCGTCTCACCCCTGTCTTATAGATGTGACCCCCCCATCTCTGCGTCTCACCCCTGTCTTATAGATGTGACCCCCCCCCCACCTCTGCGTCTCACCCCTGTCTTATAGATGTGACCCCCCCATCTCTGCGTCTTACCCCTATCTTATAGATGTGACCCCCCCCATCTCTGCATCTCACCCCTGTCTTATAGATGTGACCCCCCCCACCTCTGCGTCTCACCCCTGTCTTATAAATGTGACCCCCCCATCTCTGGCTCTCACCCCTGTCTTATAGATGTGACCCCCCCATGTCTGGCTCTCACCCCTATCTTATAGATGTGACCCCCCCCATCTCTGGCTCTCACCCCTATCCTGCGATCAAGCTCCTCTCTGCTCTGTTTTACATATTTTGCATAATTTGTATGAATAATAAAAGTGTATTTTGAAGGATGGATATTTATATATATTATTTTCTGTAAATATTCAAGTTCTTATAAAATAGAGAAAAAACCCCATACTTCCATTGCCTCTGTTGAGCTGCTGCTTACATAGTGTCCGGTCAGTGCTGTGAGCCTAAGGACCTACCTGTTCAGCCAATCAGTGACAGTCTTGTGGATATGCGTTAAATGTCCATAGTGGAGACCCTTTAAAGTGACTGTACCACCAGGCCCAGGCTAAAGCACTGGAGGCGGGCCGACCCACCTTTAGTGAGAGGAAACCCTCTATGATAGGTTTCTAATGGAGTCACGTCATGAAGGGGCTGGAGTTTCTTCCCACTGGGGGTGGGTCGGCCCGCCTCCAGTGCTTCAGCCTGGGCCTGGCGGTACAGTCACTTTAAATAGTAATTTAATAGTAATACAAATATATATAAAAAAAAGTCAGAAGACCTGACAGGCCCTTGAAGGGAATGCTAACATGGCTTATAACTGTGTGTTTTTGCAATGGAAACAGCATTGATTTCCAACAAAAAAATTACATAGTGTCGCTTTTGAAAACTATAGTCCCATTGACTTCAATGACTTATGGGGAGCTTATGACGTCACTTATTTTCTGTGCAGTTATGTGCTAGAGCTCCTATTGAGAGAGTCAGGGCGCTCCCACCCACATGGCTCACCAGTGCTCCAGAAAGGTGTGCTTGTGCTGATCCATTGTTTTGTTGGTCTGTGCTGGATCAGACCGTGACTGACTTATATTATTGTGTCAATGTGACAGCCACTGTTTCTATCTGATCAATAGATCTCCCCCCGATGATCAGCGGGGGTGGGGGTAGGGGGGGTGGACATTGGCAGCACACCAGCAGACATTCCTCTGTACGCATAATATAGGCTTATGTCTTCCGAACCATTCATTTGGTTACCATAGAGTTATTTTCTCACCTAAACGTACAATGGTGTTTCCAGGACAAATGTCACATTGTCATTTTAGGGTCCTCTCTAGGTGATTGACATTTGGCTCAATTTCTGCATCCTAAATTGAAACCTATGTTGGATTTTTTTTTTTTGTGTTTGTACTTCTCTTAAAGCAATTTAAAATCATTTCCATTTTATTCAGAGATGGACTTTTTACCCTTAGATCGTGTGTCTTATATTTGCCTGCTAAGCACACATCCTTAGATGACATTTCTCAGGTTACCGGCTGTTTTCATAGTGTCGGTGCAGTGATCTTTACAGTTAAAGAGAGACACACAGCATTAATGTTTCTCCATTGTTGCAGTCAGAACTAATATATAAATGCTGATGAGTTATAGATAATGACTGATCTTTGTCTATTAGAGGTCTGAAATATCTGTGCACCATTCTATAATGCCTGTATCTCTTGTCACTTTTTAGCCCCTGAATTTCATAGCTAGCATATGACAGGTATTGGTCATACTGTGCAGCGTGTAGGTCACCCCTGCTGGTTCCATCATTGTAGGTACTAAACCTTTCTTGTTATCTAATCCCCTGTCTCTTATGTGCTGCTTTTCAAGGAGCGAAAGGGAACGGCGAAGGTTGACTTCCTGAAGAAAATTGAAAATGATATCCAAGCACAATGGGAGAGTCGAAAGGTTTTTGAAGTCAACGCTTCTGATAAACAGAACAGGCAAGTTTAGTTGGATTATATGAACCTCTTTATAACATAAGTGTACCTCTGGTTTATACAATCTACCTAACGCAGTAGTGTCCAACCTGTGGCTCGCCAGTTGCTGCAATACTACAACTTGTGGCACGCACAGACAGCCAATGTTTGGACAGATTTGCGCAGTTGTAGTTTAGCAAGAGCTGAAAGCTACAGATTGGAGACCACTACCCTAATGTATTCCTAATAATACAATGAGTCCTGCAGAGCGATTCAGTGTTGGTGAAGGACCATAGATGGAATATAAAATCATTGGTTGTCTGGAATTTATGTATGTCCGGTGACCCAGCATAGTTTTCCTTTTGTCATAGCCGAGCTGCATAAATAAACCTCTTGGCATCCCTTGCCGCTATGCTCAATTCAGGCTATGAGGATGCCAGATGGACCATATCCAGCTTCTTGCATCATGTGTTCTTATCCGGAGTGGCTCCAGATCTCCAGAAATGTGGGAACCAATCCTAAAAGTATGACCCGATATTTTATGTAAGCGAGCACCAATTTGCTGGATCAGCGCGCTTAAGGAGCCTATTATACTGCTCAAGGATCATGCAGCAATGACTATATACACTCACCGGCCACTTTATTAGGTGCACCTGTCCAACTGCACGTTACCACTTAATTTCTAATCAGCCAATCACATGGCGGCAACTCAGTGCATTTAGGCATGTAGACATGGTCAAGACAATCTCCTGCGGTTCAAACCGAGCATCAGTATGGGGAAGAAAGGTGATTTGAGTGCCTTTGAACGTGGCATGGTTGTTGGTGCCAGAAGGGCTGGTCTGAGTATTTCAGAAACTGCTGATCTACTGGGATTTTCACGCACAACCATCTCTAGGGTTTACAGAGAATGGTCCGAAAAAGAAGAAACATCCAGTGAGCGGCAGTTCTGTGGGCGGAAATGCCTTGTTGATGCCAGAGGTCAGAGGAGAATGGGCAGACTGGTTCGAGCTGATAGAAAGGCAACAGTGACTCAAATAGCCAACCGTTACAACCAAGGTAGGCAGAAGAGCATCTCTGAACGCACAGTACGTCCAACTTTGAGGCAGATGGGCTACAGCAGCAGAAGACCACACCGGGTGCCACTCCTTTCAGCTAAGAACAGGAAACTGAGGCTACAATTTGCACAAGCAATTAGACAGTAGAAGATTGGAAAAACGTTGCCTGGTCTGATGAGTCTCGATTTCTGCTTGAACATGACAATGAGTTCACTGTACTCAAATGGCCTCCACAGTCACCAGATCTCAATCCAATAGAGCATCTTTGGGATGTGGTGGAACGGGAGATTCGCATCATGGATGTGCAGCCGACAAATCTGCGGCAACTGTGTGATGCCATCATGTCAAAATGGACCAAAATCTCTGAGGAATGCTTCCAGCACCTTGTTGAATCTATGCCACGAAGAATTGAGGCAGTTCTGAAGGCAAAAGGGGGTCCAACCCGTTACTAGCATGGTGTACCTAATAAAGTGGCCGGTGAGTGTATATAATCATTAGCCGTGGTTGCATATATATAAAATAATATAAGCTATACTTTAACTCTCTGCACTCCCTGACTTCCTTCCATCCTTCAGAGTTCTCCCCATAGCCGCCGCTGGCACTTCAGAGGCGTCTTTGAGCTGACAAGCCGCTCAGCTAATCACTGGCTGAGACCGGATGGCCTATAATTGCAGACACGGTTTCAGGAGCTTTAGCGGCGGCTGCAGTGAGTCAGGAGAAGCTCGTAGGATGCGGGGGAACGTGGAGAGGTAAAGTATAGCTTTTATTCTTCTTTCTGCGCTTTCATCAGCCGCGACCACACATTACAAGGAGCAATGCTCAGTCGGCTGACAATGATTTTAAACCTGCTGAAAGACAACAATCCGCTGATCATTGGGTCCTTAGCTGATCGTTTTCTATATCACACAGGGCAATATCTGACCGAGTAGCCCTGATTGGGCAAACAATCTACCTGTGTAAAAGGACCCTATATCGTTTGAGATTATATATATATATATATATATATATATATATATATATATATATATATATATATATATATAATGTCAGGGATAACTTTTACTCATACCTGCTATGTCAAATAAACCTGATCAGAGAAGGCAGACTGATAGGAATTTATTATAGGATTTTACCAGGGCATATATTTGTAAGCCACAATTTAGTAGTCGCGGTATAGTAGTTATGTATTATTATTTTATCAGGGTGTCCAAGTTTCAAACCAGGAGGCCACATGTGGCCCACAACCATCAGAACGCAGATTTACATTGATAGCCTTCTGATGAAGAAGAATACCCTCTCATCCGCAGTTAATTCAAGGAAATTTTGTGTTACAGCAAAGACAAATACCTTGTGACCTTTCCTTATCCTTACATGAATGGACGTCTTCACCTGGGCCATACATTCTCCCTATCTAAATGTGAGGTAAGACATCTTATGTGAAGCTTTCTTTTTATGCTATATACTGAAAATTCTGATGAGCTTACTATCCCATCATCTTGTGTACTTAGTTCTCTGTAGGCTTCCAAAGACTGAAAGGCAAGACATGTTTGTTTCCCTTTGGACTTCATTGTACTGGCATGCCCATCAAAGTAAGTTACAGCCAGAGTTTGTTGACATATTGGTGATTTGCTCTCCGTATGGCTATGGTGGGCTCTAATAACATGATCTTGTGTTGCAGGCATGTGCGGATAAGCTCAAGAGGGAAATGGAGTTATATGGATGCCCACCACAATTTCCTGAAGAGGAGGAAGAGGATGAAGAGCCAGCGTCTAAGAAAGAGGATGAGCTGGTTATCAAGGATAAAGCTAAGGGAAAAAAGGTAATGCATTATGGAAGATGATGAGTTCCATGGCTGAGAACACACCATGGATTAGAATGGTCACACTCATTACAGTCTCATGCCTGTTCGTAGCCATAGAGAACAAAAGTTTCACTGCTGATCCGGCAGCGGCCTTGATGATAAGAACACTTTAAAGGGGAACTATCAGCAGGACGAGTCTAACCTGCTGGTAGTCCTTTATAGTTCCCAGGACGCTGAGGAGGAAGGCATGTGTGTTATCTTCCTCCTCTGCGCCAGTCTTGCACTGTTTGTCAGAGTAATCTTTGCTCTGGTAAACTGTTAGGAGCCCTGCTGAGGATGATGCGGCAGTGCTCCTAACAGTGCTCCAGAGCAACTTTTACCCCGACTAACAGTGTGGGACCGACACTGAAGAGAAGGACACATACCTTCCTCCTCAGCATCCCAAGCACTATAGGGGGCTATCAGCAGGTTAGATTTGCCTACCCTGCTGATAGTTCCCCTTTAAATGGTTGTATTCCTGAAAATGTACCAAGGCTGCGGTTTATTATTTTATTTATTTATTTATTTATTTTTTTTAATTATGCTGTGCAATGTATGAATAATCTGACAATGGGGTATTATCCTTACTCACTTTGATAAGATATGTCTCTAGACAGTCTAACAGTCTCAGACAGTATAGGGACCCACCTCTGTTTGGTAACACCCAGATGTCAATTTATTAATACATTTCCAGGAGAGATACCAGGAACGGCACAACAAACATATAGGAATATGTGCTCCAGAATTTTTATTTTAAGAGTCATGTAAGCATTTACTAAAAGTTTGGAGGGCTGATAGGTCCATGGTAATATTTCTATGGAGACATTGGTAACATACACGTGTATGATATGCTGCAGCAGCTAATGTATTTGCTTATCTGTCCTAAAAATTGTTCACTTTAACAGAGTAAAGCCGCAGCAAAGACTGGATCATCAAAATACCAATGGGGGATTATGAAGTCTCTTGGTCTTTCCGATGAAGAGATAGTAAGCTTTTCTGAGGCTGAACACTGGCTTGAATATTTCCCCCCTTTGGCTGTAGAAGATCTCAAGAGCATGGGGTTAAAGGTAAGTTCATTCTGCAGACATACATTGATCTGGTGGAAAGCTCTTGGTGAATGTCAATGGTAAAATAAATAATTGCTATTACAAGGATGTCTGACATATTTCCAGTTAGATTAGGGAGAGTGTTTGGATGGTCAAAGCAACTGTACTGAAGTGCATATATACCTTATATACATATCACATTCTATAATTGTGTATATTTATAGGTTATGAAGTATAATAAGACCTAGGTCATAGCCAGTTTTATGGTATGTTAAAAACAAAAACATGTATTTTTTAAATGATAGTAACACTTGTCCAAATGGTAAGGTAACTTATTCTCTTAATTATTTTTAAGATTTAGATATACATATTATCTAAATTATATATAAATCTGCAGGTAGGGAAAGCCCCCCCCCCCACGCTGAATGTTACCAGAAGGGACCACTGGCCTAAAGTAGTGTCAGTAAGGAAGCACTGCCCTAAACTAATACACTGTAAGGGCCATGTTACAAAGGACGATTTTTGTGTGAAAAATCGTTAAATCGTTCGAATCTAAACAATAATCCTTCTGTGCAGTTGCAGGCAATGATCGAAAAACCGTTAGTGTGACGTTGATTTAGATCTGAACCTAAAATTATTGTAAATCGTTCACTAATTGTTCACTTTAATTCCACATTCGTTCACTCAAGTTCCGTATTTGTTCACTAATCATTCAGTGTAATTAAACATTGTTCATTGTTTTGCTGAGATCAGAAGGAGTAAGCGTTCATAGTAACGATCATAACAAACGACTATCATTCTGTGTAATATGGTGAACGATTTCAGGTTAGCGATAAACAATCTCGTTTGCGAACGTTTATTGTTAGTTGTTAATCGTAAAAAATCGCTCAGTGTAATAGGACCCTAACTCCTTCCATCACTCACATGCTGCTGTCCCATATTTCGGTCTCCATTGTCATCCTCTTTTACTTGACACTTAGTACACTCTGCCCAGTGATTGGCTTAGTAGGCATGAAACATTGTTATAAGGTGGAAGAAGAGGACCACAGTGGGGACCAGAAAACTTGCTAGCTTTTATTTTGACACAGGAAAGCATATAGCAAATATTTATTTTCCCCTGAAAAACATATTTAAAAATTAATGTTTTTTGTTTTGTTGGCAGAAATGTTGAAGATGTTTCCATTATATGATAATCTATTACAAGGATTATGTTGTATTTGCATGAAATAGGATATCCTGTAGATGCAACCTGCATGATGTGAGCGGTCATAATAGTCTACAAGCCCAGACTGTGGAGAACACCAAAGTGCATGTGTGTCTGTGTACACTTGGGGGACATTTATCAAGACTGGTGTATGAGTGCACTAGTCTTAAATAAGGCCCTGTCCTCTTTCTCCCTGGTCGGATTTACTAAGAGGCACACGTCTCTTAGTACAACCGGCTGTCGCCCGGCATTGCGCAAAAGTCTACATCTGCTCTAAAGCAAGCGTAGATTTTTGCCTGGTATACGCCTGTTTCCAGGAGTAAATCTTAATAAATCAGGCACAGGAGGAGGCCATGCCATCTCCCTACCTTGTCGCGCCCGCCTATCGGACGAGCAGGGGATACGGCTGCCATACGCTGTGAAAAATGGTCTCTGCCCCATTTTCGTTGTTTTCTCCAGGGGTGCATGATGATAAACCCCCCTTTTTGTATAGGGGTAATAGGGTGAAAAAAGTATTATTCCTTTATGTAATTCCATAGACTGCAACCCTAAAAAGTGGCATTGTGTAGGACATTGTGTTGTCACCACCACAAGCTGTTCTGGAAGTTCAGGCTTCTGCTGCACAATTTCATGTATTGTTTTAACCATCAATAGTCACCTGCACCTGTTTTGACATTTCCTATTTGACAGTCTAAACTTGGTTCATTTCTAGATTGACTGGCGTCGTTCCTTTATTACCACTGATGTCAATCCGTATTACGATTCCTTTGTAAAATGGCAATTCTTAACCTTGAAAGAGAGGAACAGAATCAAATTTGGCAAAAGGTAAAATTTTCATCATTTATTACAGTGAAATTTCCTGTAATGTGTTAGTAAGTCCATCACGTTGTATAGCGCACCCTGTATTCTAAGGTTTTACAGTCACAGCAGGTTTATGCAAATATAAAAGTTTAAAAGTTTTGTAAACCCTTTTTCAAATAAATAAAATAGAGCTTCAGTGTACCTGTGTAGTTCAAGGAGAACTTTCTTCTCTGATATGTCTGCTTTAAAAGGTGAAAACTTGTGTATGTCACCAGGGCTGTGGAGTCTGTGTCAGAACTAGTTTTGGCTGGAGTCGGAGTTGGAGTCTGAAAATGTACCGACTCCGACTCCAGCTTTTAAAAAAATCTTAGAACAATTTAAAATTGAGTTTTGATATGAATTTTATAAGTTTTGCTCATCAATATATATTATGAGCAACATTCTACACTGGCACTGGCCCTATTAGATAAGGGTGGTCTAGGAAAAGTTGTTGGTCACTATTTGGCAGTTTGTTCCTCATTGTGTTGGGGGAGATCTGTGCTGTTCTCTTCTTGGATGCTGGGTGATTGTATATTAGCGGCAGTGTAATATGAAGATATCCTGTGTAATATAGAGGAGGAGAAGAAGACATAAGTAATATAGCAGTAACATCTGTCCTCTAGTGGTGGTTTTCTTCAGTGTTCTGCTGCAGCTGTGTGTGTGCTATGGCTGCAGCAGGCTGTATGTGTGTACTGTGGCTGCAGCAGGCTGTGTGTGTGTGTGTGCTGTGGCGTGCCCCCACACCCACAGTGACCCCTCTATATCACCATGTATGACTTCTTTTTATCACTATGTGTGACCCCTCTATATCACTATGGCTGACCTCTATATCACAGATATCTGGCATTGTTAGCAGTGTGTCTGTGTGTATGGTGAATATTTAGTTAGAAACATAGAAGATTGTAAGCAGGAAAAGACCATCTGCTCCATCTAGTCTAGTTGGGAGTTGTTCAGGACATGGAGGCTGGAGACTGGCTGCATCCACTGCACACACAGGAGAAGCTGCTTTATATCTTTCCTTATTCACTCATGTAGGACATTAGGGAGAAGCTGCTGAGCCAGTGTGATAAATAACTCCCCTAGTATATGACTGGCCATTTATGAAGGGTCGGGAGTCTGAGTCGGTCCTGATAAAATTCAGGAGTCTGAGTTGGAGTCGGAGCTGCGTCTTACCGACTCCACAGCCCTGTACGTCACACATTTGGCAGAAAGTGTTTTTTTTTTTTTTTCCCCCTAAAAGTATTTTAAGGGTACCTTTACACGTACCGGATTCGCAGCGGATTTCACACGGTAAGTTTGCAGTGAAATCCGCTGCAAATCCATGTAGTGTGAAGTTCTATGTGGTTACATATCCGCAGCGGAATTTTAATTCTGCTGCGGATATGTAACCCGGCCCCTTTAACCGCCCGCAGCTCCTTGCCCGGAGCATACATTACCTGCTTGGTGCCGTGCACTGATTGGCTGATGGGGTGCAGGGAGCTTTACACACAGCCAAGGCGCTGAGCAGGTAATGTATGCTCCGGGCTGGGGCTGTGGGAAGTTAAAGGGGCCGGGTTACATATCCGCAGCAGAGCGAAAATTTCGCTGCGGATATGTAACCACATAGAACTTCACACTACATAGATTCGCAGTGGATTTTGCTGCAAACTCGCAGCGTGAAATCCGCTTCGAATCCGGTACGTGTGAAGGTACCCTTAAAATGAGTTTTGTACTATTTTTTCATTGATTGGTTTCTTCTTATAATTTTCCTTCCTCTCAGGTACACTATCTATTCCCCGCGTGACGGTCAGCCGTGTATGGACCATGACAGACAGACCGGAGAGGTTAGGGTTCTTGCTTCATTTTCTGTAGAGATTTTATGATACACATTTCTTGAATTTTCCACACATTGAGCTTGTTTTGTTTGTGCTTGGCATAGTATTAGTAGTATGTATAGTTTAATATTCCTGTTTTGTCATTTTAGGGTGTGGGGCCACAAGAGTATACACTGATCAAAATGAAGGTCCTGGAACCTTATCCAGTGAAACTGAGGTAGGTCTTTTTTTCCCTTTAATTTTAAGTCCATTTCTTGATGTCCAGTTTTATGAAAAAAAAGCATGTAAGGTTTTTTTTTTTTTTTGCAAATTAGAATACGTTTATAGTTTATTAAAGTGGTACGACCGAGGTTTGCTGAAATGATATGCATACTTTAAAGCTGAGATGGAAGATGCAGTCAGATGGTGATCAATTCCACACACCAGTCAGGATGGCTATTAGGTCTCTATTCTGGAAACATTTTGCAGTTTTTGTTCCTCTCTTTGGAATATATCTGGCTATATTTACAAATAACGTTTTCTTACTGTATTCATTTCTAGTGGTCTGAAAGGAAGAAATGTTTTCCTAGTAGCTGCCACTTTGCGCCCAGAAACCATGTTTGGACAGACCAACTGCTGGCTTCGGCCTGACATGCCGTACATCGCATTTGAGACAGCCAATGGTGACATATTTGTCTGCACTCAAAGGGCAGCCAGGAACATGTCGTACCAAGGTTTCACTAAAGACAATGGTGTTGTACCAGTGGTGAAGGAGCTGATGGGAGAGGTTAGTGTTCTTTTATACTGGTGGTGTGGTTTGAGCCCTCAAAACTGAGAGAGTAGTGTAATGATACCTATAATTTTGTTTATGCAACCTGTATGACTTAAGAGAAATGTTGTGCGATGTCCTGGATACTATACGTCAGTCCCCTGACATCATCTGTCCAAGGAGAGTTCGGTGAAGGGGGCCACTATGTCCATTAGAATCAGTAGGTTCAGACAACCTTCTTTTTTTTTTTTTTTTTTTTTTTTTTTTAAATCTATAGTGTGTGGGGGCGTTGCAGTGTTAGGGACCGTTCACACTGAGTAAAACTGTTGGAAATTTCGAGTGGACCCCTCACCGTGGACGTGTCGATTCTTTGAGCAGAGAGCGGAGGCGCGCAACGCATTACATTGAGGCAAGCAGGATTCTGAGCGGAGTCCGCAGCGGGGGTTCTGCCCGGTGGGAACATACCCTTAAAGTTGTTACATCACAGCGGGGTTGAGCTATCCTTCATAGGTACAGTTCACCTAGGGATGTACATCCACTGAAGAGTTTGCTATAATCTTCTTACAATTTTAGGAAGGATTATGCAAATGTTAGACTCAGCTTGTGAATTAAATGTGTATAAATTCCAGATTATTAGAAGGAAACCCCATCAGTTCTTCAAGTACACCCAGTCTGAATTCGGAGACTTATTAATAAAACAGTCCCGCAGGAAGCATTTGTTGATGCCATGAGCTGTTTGTGCTTTAAATGAACAAGTCTTGTATGCTTACTGCTTTCTGGTTCAAAAGTCTCCCTGTTATAATGCATCTTAATCCCTGACATTTTAGGATCTTCTAGGAGCTGCTTTGTCTGCACCATTGACTTCATACAAAGTGATCTATGCCTTGCCTATGCTCACCATTAAGGAGGATAAAGGTAAGGGGGGAATGGCTCTCCCGGATAGTTTTCAGGATAAAAAAAATGCAAGTTTTTTTTAACATTGTTTTCCTTCTGTGTCACAGGCACCGGGGTGGTGACCAGCGTCCCTTCCGATGCTCCAGATGACATTGCAGCTTTGCGAGACTTGAAGAAAAAACAAGTTAGTATTTTCCTTTTATTAAGATCATTTGGGTCCATTAGTGAAGCACAAACAGGGAAATTAGAGGGACTTGCATGTAGACTCCAGCTCAATGAGCATCAGTTGCTTATCCTATACTCACATATGTAACACCTGAAACCCCTGCTACTGCACAGAGGATCTCAAGGGCTCCCTAGGATTATTGAACATTTGACGCTTTAACGCCGAGGACTCAATTTTCACTATTGCCATCTAATTAATAATACTTCTTGACGTCATATTATAAATATTCTAAAGGGCATGTGACTTTTCTAATACTACATCAATACCAGTTGGGCACAGTCTAGATCCAGATGTTTTGGTTCAGTCATGTTACTTTTCTCCATCGTATCAGTCCTCATCTCTGCTCATGATTCGCAAATGATTTTAAAGGGATACTACTTGGTTCCAGACATATGGACTTGTTACCGTCTTTGTACGCTGCATGGGATTAGACAATGGATATTGTTATTACTATTTTGTGAAAAATGCAGTGTATTTGTGTATATCTTATGCTTTTTATACCAATTGTATATGCAGATCTATGTATGGCGCAATAAATATTTGTTTAAAAAAACCAAAACTGAAACCCCTCCACATGCATAGAAGACCCCACATCATTGACCCTGACACATAGATTTTATTTTACAATCTATATTAAGTAAAGGTAAACCCCTTCTGTAGCTTGTCTTGTTTAAGGTGGGTTGGTTTCTCCATGCATTCCCTATATTCAGGATCATAGGCCAACCTAGTTCTTGCACATATCATCAGCAGTTCCATTGCCTAAGGGTTGTGGACAGTCATTGCAGTCAGTATTGGTGTACTGAGAGGAATGTATCATTCTGGAACTTCAGTTTCCTGGAGTACACAAGTTTCTGAATTGTGAGTAAGACCCACCTTGTGCAAAAAGTGTGCAACTCCTTTGTGTCACCCATGGCACTTACTTTGGGAAAAGCGGATGGCTTTAGTAGATTTACTATAATTCATTTAAGAATATTAAATGTAAATTATAGCATGTAGTGTGCTCCACCTGGTATAAATTGTATTGTGTGGCCCATGGACAGTTACAGATGCTCAGAACAGTATCACCTAAGATATTATAAGCATATCTTTTCATCAGATCCAGCATATAAAAACACTGACAGTCAAAATCAAGATGGCCTTGTAATTCTACTCCACTTTATTTTTCTTCTGCAGGCACTGAGAGCGAAGTATGGGATTAAAGATGACATGGTTTTGCCCTTTGAACCTGTAAGTATATGTCCTGTGAATAGGTGTACATTTTTATTACAATGTATTATGTTCTGCATGCTAGTACTCAAGTTTTTTTTTTTCTTTTTCTGTTTAGTCTTGAGGCGTTATTATGTCAAGTCTGCTTAGCTTAGTCCAGGTAGAGAGAACCTTGGCTCTCCAGCTGTTGCAAAACTACAACTACCATCATGCCTGGACAGCCAAAGCTTTAGCTCTCATGATGAAAGTTGTAGTTTTGCAGCAGCTGGAGAGCCAAGGTTCCCTACCCCTGGTTAGTCTGTACGTGTTCATTCACAGCCTAATGGGAATACAACATGTGCAATCTTAACAGTTCCTTTTAGATAGTGACCATTGGTATTTTATAGTAAACCTTTTTCCCTTTAGGTACCCATCATCGACATCCCTGGCTTTGGTAATCTCTCTGCTCCCTTGGTCTGTGATGAGCTGAAAATCCAAAGCCAGAATGACCGGGAAAAGTTAGCGGAAGCAAAAGAAAAAGTTTACTTGAAAGGATTCTATGAGGGGGTATGTATTGTTACAGTGAGGGAGTACATTGTACATTGATTAGGGTTCTGTTTATTATTATTTATAGAATATATGTCTGTCCCTGATGAAATATTACTGTAGTGATGGGTTGGGTAGGGCTCGTAAAAAACCCTGGCAAGCTTTTCTGACCTACCTTTCCTTTGCTCCCCAGGTAATGTTAGTTCCTGGATATGAAGGCAAGAAAGTACAAGATGTCAAAAAGACCATCCAGAAAAAGATGATTGATGATGTATGTTTTTCAATGATGTGTGTTTTATTTTATTTTTATTTACTCAATCTGCTTACTGGTTTGCTGATAATCAATACGTGTAATAGAGCCTAAAACCTGGAAACTCTTACCAATAGATTGTTAATGCTGTATATCCTCCATCCTTTATAGAATGAAGCTGTCATATACATGGAGCCGGAGAAACAGGTTATGTCCCGTTCAGCTGATGAATGCGTTGTTGCCCTATGTGACCAATGGTGAGTATTCTTTTCACTGATTTTTCCAGCTTCACAATTGAGTTAAGTGATATATTCCTATTGTCTTTCCTTTTCATTTTGTACTTACCAGTAATGCTGTTGTAAGAGTGCAGCCGAGGCCTTTAAAGTGTTAAATATTTTAACACCAGGCTGAAATTATGTGGTGTATTTTGCCTAGGTACCTGGATTACGGGGAAGACAACTGGAAGAAACAGACTTCAGAATGCTTGAAGAACTTGGAAACGTAAGCGTGCTTTTATGTAACCACTTGGGAAATTACATATAATATTCACTTTTCTATCTCTGTTACAGTATCAAGTGAATACAGAATTAATATTTTACCCATCTCTAAAAGGGCTGCATATATAGGTAATACATTAGTTTTCTTTTGCTTAAAGGTTCTGTGAAGAGACTCGAAGGAACTTTGAAGCCACTTTTGGCTGGCTGCAAGAACATGCCTGCTCCAGGACATATGGATTGGGTGAGTCTGACCACATCTTCCCCTGTGCTAATGCACTGGATTTATCAAGAGGTGCATGTATCTTGATAGATCCAGATGCTTCAAGGTTACCAGTGCTGGAACCTCAGAAGTCGTCGCTAGCTGAGAAAACAAATGGTTTTATGGTGCAGGACATCTCCCGCCTCCCAATGTGCTCACCTGTGAATGCAGTTTACCTATATCTCCATAAGAGTGAGATGCAATTGGTTTTTAATCTGTAGTACATTCCAGTGTTGTATTCAAAATGCTACAGACGGAGAATGACATCTCACAGAATCTCTTGTTACAAGTGGATTTTGCTGTGGATTCATTGATAAACTTCACTTGTGACATTAAATGTGGTAAAAATTGTGTGCCAGTATGAACATAAAAATCTTTGTCTAGAAATACGTCCTCCTCATGTAAAACCCACAGATTTTCGATCATGTTTGAATTTGTCTTAAAATTGGCCATGCAATACATCTGTCAAACATTTAACTGATAGCTAAATCTTTATGTATTCTGCCAGACACTTCTATTGCCAGCTTAATTTCCTGAGAACAAAAAGATTGGCATTTTAAAATCCAGCATGCCCAACCATTTTCTTCTGCTATACACGTCTTGGTCTGTTTCACTGTGTATGGCAGCAACATAGCAAACAGCGATTCCATTTGTTAGATTTGCTCAGTTCATTATTCAAGTAAAAAGCTACTTTTATTTCAGCGCATGGTGTCAAAGGTACAGGGCTTAGAGCAGGGGTACTCAACAACTTTTAGTGAAGGTCCACTTACCGGGGTCTATTGTCAGGAGAAGGTCCGAGCTGAACATCATAAGTAAACATGTTGCGCTCCCCCAGTAGTATATAGCCCCCCTGTGCGCTCCGCCAGTAGTATATAGCCCCCCCTGTGCGCTCCCCCAGTAGTATATAGCCCCCCCCGTGTGCTCCCCTAGTAATATATAGACCCCCTGTGCGCTCCCCCAGTATTATATACACCCACTGTGTGCTCCACCTCCCATATAGCCCCCATGCGCTCCCCCAGTAGGATATAGACCCCTGCTTTGTGCCACCCAGTAGTATATAGCCCCCCGCTGTGTGCGCCTCCCCCAGTAGTATATAGACCCCCTCTTTGTGCTCACCTGGGTTCGGGCATCTCATCTTCTCTTCCCCTCTTGTGGCCGCACTGTAGCGTTCACAAGAGGCCGCTCTCCCCTTGTCCTGGCGTCTGCGCTCGAGTGACGTCACTCGAGCGCCGAAACCAGAGAAAGGACAGAGTGGCCTCTTGTGACCACGGCGGCCACAAGAATGACTGACAGGGAGGGAGCCAATGACTCCCTCTCTGCCAGATCTGCTCTTACACGGTAACTATGAGCGCTCGTTATGAGCGCTCATAGTTACTGTGCAGAAGGGAACAGCGCAGCTCAGTATACAGGTATACTGAGCTGCAGTAGGGGTCCGGACAGCTGCCCTCTGCAGTCCGCCAGTTGAGGACCCCTGGCCTATAGCATCAGCCTTACAAAGATTAACATCCAGCCCTGGGGGCCTGCCAATAAAGAAGAAATGCCGGGAGAGAGGCGCTGCAGGCCCTGCCCCTTTGACACCACAGCACTGGAAAAAAGTTTGTGTTTTTTTATTTTTAACCCGAATACTGGCACCAGGAGACAATGGAAGCCCCAGGACCAGCCATGGATTGAGAAAAGCTAGCTAATGGTAAAGGGGGTTTGGGGGGTGTCCGGCGATACATTTGCTTTCCACATGTGCTTAAATACAACCCAACCAACAGGCATTTATAATGTTTCTAGTGACATGATTGTGAATATAGCTCTTGGATCTATAAAACAGGCTGCAATTAAGAATTGGTGTAAAATAATGTAATTTATGTACAAAGTGTTTATTACAGCACTGTTAGATGTATGTATGTAATTCTGTCTTTTCTTTTTCATTGTAGGTTCTCGCTTGCCTTGGGATGAGCAATGGTTAATTGAATCTCTATCTGACTCTACAATTTACATGGCCTACTACACCGTTTGTCACCTTCTGCAGGGGAATGACCTTAGTGGAAAAGGAGACTCTCCTATTGGTATCAGGTAAAATAATCTTGGTTTATATTCCAGAGTTAAATGCTATGTAAGGAAGAACAAAAAGAGCAGAATCAGTACACACAAGTGTACCAATAAGGATAAATAATAAATTTACACGGCTAACTTATTCAGCTGTAAGGGAAAGAACCACCTAGTGTTCTAAACCCCCTCCAAGATCACAGATCAACACCACCAGGTAAAAGCCACAGGTATTGTCATTCATTCGTTTATTTAAGCAGTATGTTCACTATGGAAACATGTTTCGGTGGTATCGCTGCCCACCTTTTATCATGTCTTCCAGTGTAAATGCAAACCATATATGTATGTGAATATATAAAAATATATAATATATATATATATATATATATATATATATAATGTGTGTGTGTGTGTGCATATATAATATATTTTGCATGTCAAGACATACTTACACCGGCATTCTCATCCCCTCGGTGATGCAGTAGTTCTGGTTCCATCCAGACCAGAAGTAACATATCGAGACACTTGCCAGCAGTGGACCGTCTTTATCAACAAGTACAATATAAAAACCAATGGGCTACATAAAAATCTGCTATATAGCAAATTAGGACGATCCATAAATAACATGATAAAAATATTCTATAACAAAACTATATAAAATACACGACGTCTGCATATTATATTTATTATACTTGAGCTAAATACATTAATAAAATACAAACAATACAATATTACTTTATAAGTACATAATAATAATAATAACCATTAGTTGCAAGTGATTCTCTTTTTATACAAAGGCCAGAGCAACTAACCAAGGAAGTGTGGGACTATATCTTCTTCAAGAAGGCACCATTTCCAAAAACATCCATCCCTAAGGAGAAGCTGGACAAATTAAAGAAGGAGTTTGAGTTTTGGTATCCAGTTGATCTCAGGGCGTCTGGCAAAGATCTTGTCCCAAATCACTTATCATATTACCTATACAACCATGTGGCTATGTGGCCTGAAGATAGGTGAGTCAATGACATGATTTAGAGGAGATGTTCTGATTAATTTGGATTTTTTTTTAAACTTTTGCTTCAATGTAAGATTCCTTTAACATTATATTGAGTTTATGGTTATTAAAAGTTATGGTTATTTCTAGGACTTGTTAGCCTAACCGCCAGCTATGATATCTATATGTGATTGCAGCAGTCTGATACCTGGAAACTACAGCAATCAGCATTTTTCAAGACCTGCGGTGCCTGTAATACGCGGTGAACTGAGCTGGAAGTAGACACCCTTTGAATGGTGCATTAACTGTGCTACTGTAGGTTACTGCAGCTCATTCTCATTCACCTCAGTGAGAGTTAAGCATGGCCAATACAAAATATGTGGCACTGTCTGCTTGCAGCTTTCCTCACCACAGCTTTGGCACACAGCTGATCGGTAGGAGTGGTAGGTGTTGGACCTTGACCGATCAGATATTGATGTCTTTTCATAAAAAGACTAAATAAGGGGTTGAGGAAATGGGGAAATGCACTATTCATTGCTAGTTTTAGTGATGGTGAAGTGTTGTTGAAAGCTTTAAAGGGTTATTCCCATCTGTGACATTTATGGCATATCCACAGGACCCGCACCTTTCTTTAGATTAAAGGGGCCATTTACACGTCTGTAATATACGGTCTGTGCACGTACTGTATACGGACAAGACCTTGTAACTCCTGACATTATTATTTATTCTGATGCCGAGAGCTCCAAAACTATTTGAATATTCACGCTACTGTACTGATACACTGTGTCAGAACAGTAATGCAAGATTTCACGTTATTTTGTTGCCCCAATCCCCTTCACTTTATGTGCGGTTATGATGACTGGAGTTCCATGGTCTGGTCCACAGTTTACAGTCCGTGCATGGACCGCATGTTATGGACGCGTGTATGCCCTCCTAGGGTATCCCTGTCGCCCTCTTACCTTCTTGCTGGAGAAGTTGCATAAGCAGCTCCAGGAATTACATAAACAGTGTAGCTTGTGCTGCAGGGTTATAATACATTCACCTGGAAGGATATCGGCCAGAAGGCTTTTTTATTTTTGCCTTTCTGTAGATCAGCTGCAGCTCCTGTCACTTCCCACAGATAGTCATAGGATGCCAAAATGATCTTGTATGTGAACTGGATGTTAAACACTTTACTTTATCGCTCTGTTTTTACATTAGTGGAAAATGGCCGGTGGCTGTCAGGGCAAATGGACACTTGCTGCTGAACTCAGAAAAGGTATGGTGCTATATCACTTCTGTTAGCTGTCACATGTAGCTCTTGGGGTGGAAGGTTTGATATATCTGATGTCACTTTTATTTCTGTGTTTTTACTCAGATGTCCAAGTCAACAGGAAACTTCCTTACGCTAAGGGAGGCTATTGACAAATTCTCGGCAGATGGTTAGTGTGATTTAACCCTTTATAATAAAGGTTTGGCGTTTCCTTATAAAGATGTCCACCTCTTTTAATGTCAAATGTTCTTTTATATTAGGGATGCGACTTGCTCTCGCTGATGCTGGTGATACTGTGGAAGATGCCAACTTTGTAGAAGCCATGGCTGATGCAGGCATTCTTCGTTTGTATACCTGGGTTGAATGGGTTAAAGAAATGCTGGCCAATTTTGAGAGCCTGAGAAGTGGCTCCAACCATACATATAATGACCGGGTATTTGAAAGGTGCATTTTATCATTTTCTACTTTTCACTTTTTTAATCATTATCATAAAAAACGTAATCTGTATTAATTCAAGAAAACAAGTAATGTTGGTCACTACAGGCTTTGTATATAGAGCTGCGCTACCCAGAGGCTCAACCATTAGACACAGGGAAAATTGGAGTGGGTACGGTCACTAAAAATAACTTTTGACATGCCATAAGTTATTGATCATAGTGGGTCTCACTGCTGAGACACGCTCTGACCTGAAGATATAGCTGGGTAGAGAGTGTGGCACAACTATTGTCTCCCCAGCCGCTCATTTCATCAGTTTTTTTTTCTTAGACTTACACTGAGAATATTGACGGACTGTGTGGCCAGCTGGGGAGTGCATCACACTGCTGCGATCTCTCCCCATCTATATCAGCAGTGAGACCTGCTATGATCAATGAATTATGAGTTAAAAAAAAGCAAAAATTGGCAGCACCCCTATGCCTCTGTTCACACTGTAGGTTGCACGCTGCATGTGGCAAACAAAAAGTGCAACAGCAACCTACAGGTGCAAGTACTTACTGTACATACTCCCACCAGCGTACACACGATAAAAACCTGCTCTATTGATGTAAAAAAAATGAGGATCTTAGCACACTATTTGATCAGAGTGTACCATGTCACCACGTTAAGGTGTCCTCAGAGACATGGTCCTCTTCTAGCATTTTCACACTAGCAATGGCCACTCATGGGCTAACAATAAGCCTACAACTGGGCAAATAATCTCTGTTTATAGCACCCACAGGAGATTATTTGGATCCCATCTGCCCACTTGTAGGCTTGTTCCGCCCAGTAGAGGCCATTGCTAGTGTGAGAATGCTGGACTAGGACCATGTCTCTGAGGACACCTTAAAGTAGTGACATGGTACACTCTGTTTGATCAAATGGTTTGCTAAGATCCTCATTTTTTATATCTATAGAGCAGGTGTGGTAAATACATGCATCTGTAGGTTGCTGTTGTATTCTTTGGTTTTTTTCAATAACATGACTTGTCAAAATTGACATTTAGTGACAGGTACACAACATCTGATTTTGGGAAATGTTCAAGTTTATACATCAGTGTTTCTTATCAGCAATAAACAAACTTTTTAATGCTATTTTCTAATATTGCAACTACTATTTTATTGTGCTGTATTCATCATATACCTTTGTAACTAAACTGGACCACTTCTTTTCAGTGAGATGAATGCTGGAATCCTGAAAACTGAACAGAATTATGAGAAAATGATGTTCAAAGAAGCTTTAAAAAGTGGATTCTTTGAGTTCCAGGTGAGATTTTCTAATGTCTTTGGATGTGCACAAGATTTACAGTGCTTCAACCTGTAAGCAGCTTACTTACTTTTTGCTGGTACTACGCATATATACTACCAGCAGTATACATTATTGATTAGATCTATCTATACACATATATGTCCATACGTGTCTTCAGGTTTTAGGCAGTGACCTCATAACACAGGACCAGTCAGAAACACTGTAGCTGTATTTCACAATGTAATTTTTTTAGGATCTGTACCCTTACAGTTGTGGGGCACCATAATGTCCATATGTGCTCTAAACAACAAAATATGATGTAAACTATATTACCGCGTTCTACTTACTGTTGTTTTTCAGGCCGCAAAAGATAAATACAGAGAGCTCGCAATTGAAGGCATGCACCAAGCCTTGGTGTTCCGCTTTATTGAAACCCAGACGCTATTGCTGGCTCCTATCTGTCCACACTTGTGTGAATACATATGGTCACTACTAGGAAAGGTATGTCTATGAGTCCTTAGCACAGTTCTCCTATCATGCTGCTATGACAAGTAATTCCTGAACCAGAAGCCTTTCCGCAGATACTCTGTCTATCTAGAATATATATATATATATATATATATATATATATATATATATATATATATATATATATAATATATATATTAGAGAGATAGATAGTAATTTTCCTCAATTCTCCATCGAGAGAGAGTTTTTTTGTGCTGAGAAACATACTTTTCTTTCTGTATAAAGTGTTTTTCTCCCTTCAAGAGTGCTTCCTGCTTAGTTTATTGGAAATGTAAACCAGGATTGCTCTGGGATTTTAAGATGCTTTCATAAGGCTTTGCTTTAAATTGTTGCAAATGCCTGCAATTTCAGTCTGAACAGGAGATAGTGCCGTTCTGTCGCTTACATTTGTTGACACAATGGCGCTGAAGTATGTGCCTACTATTTTTAGCATTGAAAAAATATCATTTGTATTGCTGGTGCACATACTGCGTAGTATTCTATAAATTAAAGTGGAGTTGCATTCATTTAACAAATATATATATTTCAATTGTAAAAGGAGTCTACATTACACCGCACACTTTATTATTGTGCAATTCTGTGAAGATAAAGTGTAACTTAAAAAAAAAAAATTGCACAAACATGAGAAAAATTTTGACTGATTGGCATCTTAAACTAGAAGAAATGTAGCTGTGTGCTTCTGACTCCATAGACTTACAATGGAGACGAGACAAAAAAAAAAAGAGACTAGGGAGTGAAGCACACAGCTGTGTGCTTCTCCTGGCTCTATCTATCAGTTGCACAAAACTTTTGACATGCTTATGTGACATATCTAATCTTTTAAAGTAACAGAGACCTTATTTCTTTAGGTAAGTAAATACAAGTTGTAATAACACCACCCTTGTCCATAGATAGGTATTGCAGTTAATCTCTGTTCATTTTAATAAAAGGACAACCTCTTTCTGTATATCCCATGGTGGCATTGGATTGCTCTAGCAGATAACAGCAGAACTACAGGACATTAAAGGAGTTATCACGAGATTAAAATTTGTTCCTCATCCACAGGATAGGAGTTATCTAGAGGAACTGTGGGGGTCAAATGTCCCTCAAGTGATTGTAATGGCAGCATACATGCTTGACCACCCGTTCATTCGTTCTCTATAGAAGTTCAAATGTTGCTGAGTTCTGAACTTTATGTTCAGGGGTCACTTTTTTTCCCTCTCATTATGCCTGGAATTATTACTGGTCATTTCTATGGTTTGCAGGTAAAAAAAAATATTCTTATATATCATACTTTATTCTCTACAGTCAGGTTCCCTTATGCATTCCAGCTGGCCAGTTGCCGGTCCAACAGATGAGGTCCTCATCCGCTCCTCACAGTACCTGACAGAAACTGCACATGACCTTCGGCTACGACTTAAGAATTACATGGCTCCAGCCAAGGGGAAGGTAAAAGATGGCTGTATGCCCCTTGTTGGAATATGACTGTTTGTGCAGATGTTATAGACATATAATTGGATCATACCTACCTTTTTGTGTGCATTTTATCTGATAGAAATGCAGATGATGCTTTTTGTGGAAACTAAAAAGCTCCCATACCCTGATATTCATTCTTCTTTTAGAAAGGGGACAAGTTACCACCCCAGAAGCCATCACATTGCACCATCTATGTGGCAAAGACATATCCACCTTGGCAACACATTACCTTATCAACACTGCGCAGGCATTATGAGGTAAACCCTATAATCAACCGGTATAAATAGCTGGGGAGATGCAAACTAGGAGGTGGATATTTTGGTTTTGGCAAGAAAGGATTGGGGGAAAGATTCAGCTGTCAATACTGAATGAGTAAAGATGGACACAGACTTTCTTTTACAACGTTAAGTCCAGCAAAATTTTTTATTAAAGTATTGTATTGCCCCCCCAAAGTTATTCAAATCACCAATATACTCTTATTATGGGAAATGCTTATAGGTAAATGCTTATAAAGTGCTTTTTTTTCCCCTGCACTTGTAACTGCATCAAGGCTTCACTTCCTGGATAAAATGGTGATGTCACGACCCGACTCCCAGAGCTGTGCGGGCTGAGGCTGCTGGAGAGGATGATGGCAGAGGGATGCTCAGTGTCCCTCCAGTGCCCTGTGTCCTTCAGTGTCCCCCTGCCATCATCCTTTCCAGTAGCCACAGCCCACACAGCTCTGGGAGTCAGGTTGTGACATCACCATTTTATCCAGGAAGTGAAGCCTTGATGCAGTAGTAAGTGCTGGAAAAAAGCCCTTTATGTGCATTTCCCATGATAAGTGTATTTTGGTTGTTTGTATAACTTTTGCTGGGGCAATACAATACTTTAATAAAAATTTTGCTGGACTTCTCCTTTAAATGATTTTAAAGGGGTTATCCAGTGCTACAAAAACATGGCCACTTTGTTTTAGAGACAGCACCACTCTTGTCTCCAGTTAAGGTGTGGTTTGCAATTATGCTCCATTCACTTAAATGGAACTGAATTAGAACACTTTACCCAAACTGGAGACAAAAGTCCTATAAACTAAGAAAACAACAAAAAGCAGAAAGGCAAAGTTGTGCAGGAACATAATAAACAAAGCATGCTTACCTATCCTCCTGCCTTGTTCTAGCGATCTGTGGAGGTTTGAATACCCAGACCCCGCCAGATCAAAATGCTTCACATGCATGTCAGAAGTTGTTTTTTTGTTTTGTTTTTATAAATAGCACTGCTTTCCTTGGTAATGGACTGGATCCTATTGTTTAAACATTATATGTAGCTCTTGGATATAACATTCATATCAAGGTCTGATTAAGTTTTCAGTTGACTGCCTTATTATTGGGCTCGCACAGTCAAGTTTATTTTGTCCTATTTTTTTTGTCTATGGTCACCTTTAGTTATACTCCTTTATGGAGGAGGAGGGCAAAACATACTCAGTAGTAGGACATGTGAGCTGTTTTCCCCCAATAATGTTCCTTTGGTTTGTTCAGAGATGGCAGGAAACACTCTACTGTTTGGTGGGAGCATTCAGATAACAATCCCTAGTCAACGATGTCACTTTAGACTTACATTATTTTATATTATCAGTTGTGCTAGTTTATTTGATGTTGTGTTCTTCATTAGGCAAATGGTGGCCAATTACCAGATAATAAAATCATAGCAACTGAACTGAATGGTGTACCTGAGCTGAAGAAATACATGAAGCGAGTCATGCCGTTTGTTGCTATGATCAAAGTAAGTTGACCTAATCTGTTCATGATTTGTTTTATCTCAGCTTATTTTGTGTGTGTGTGTTAAGGGGGGGGGGGGGCATAGATCAGATATTCATTTTTTAGGAGGGAGATCTAAGGGTCCTTCTAGACCTCCCTCTAGACCTCTAGGCAGACTCACGCCCAATAGGATCCCTGATGTGGCAGATTTGAATTTGTCTTATGTGAACAATTGCTGGTCATATGTTGGCAGGACATCTGCTGTTTGCACGGAAGATGTGTGGCCAGTTAACAAAGATTTTAAGGCCCACACGATCCTGTCCTGTGACGAGCGATCTAGCATTTACTTATGCATCAGCTGATGCCGATTGGTCTTTTACATAGAGCAGTAGTTGGTCTGTTTGATTATTGTCCTGTGTAAAATGCACTATAACACTATTATAAAACCTGCTTCTGGCTGTCAACATTTGTATTGCCCCTACATCATGTCCTTTCTAGGCAATTTACGACTGCCAGCTCTTGTGTGTGTGTGTGTGTGTGTGTGTATATATTAAACTTTTATTTTTGGGTGGTACTCAACTGCTACTTAATACACTAAGCTTAGTGGTCGCTCCCTATCGCTCTGTGTGTTTTGTGTGTTTTTTTTTCTTTATGTTGATTTTTTTTGGAAAATCAATATATTTTCTTTCTTACGATAGGAAAACCTAGAGAAGAAAGGGCCTCGTATTCTGGACCTTGAGCTGGAATTTGATGAGCGAACTGTTCTTCTGGAAAACCTTGTGTATCTCACCAACTCCCTTGATGTTAGTACTTTTCATCCCTCTTCTCCTCTGTTAGTCCTGGTTTTTGGTAAATCATTGCCATGATACTCACTTCAGGATGAAACCACGGTCTACTAAAGTCTGTGTTCCTAAACATTAAGATGTTGACAGAATCATGCAGCGCTGATTGTAAATGGTCTTTACTAAAGATGAAAGGATTAGAGGTTAATTCTGTCTTATTTTTCCTTCTGCTAAGAGCTTGTAAATTTTAATTGAGTAATCCGTCCATGTAATTGTGTATGCTCTGTCCCCGTGCACCATGTTCTTTTATTATCTTCCACAAAGTTAATGTTTACGGACCTCTTAGTTGTCCCACGGTGCGGATGTTTGACTTACGTCTTTACATTACAGCCATATCTCTGCCTGTGTCAGTCATCCAGCTATTTATTTTCCTTAACAGTTTGCATGTAATTTGCCCCCAGTAATCTGTCACTGCGCTCTTCAGGACTAAAGGTGCCCATACCCCTATACCAAAACTGGCTGAAACCACATGCCACCAGCCGGTATAGCCAATAGTATATGGGTGACAAATGATGTCGCCAACAGTTATTCCAAATGTATGGGCACCTTCACACAATATAAAATAAAACCTTTAAAGGGAATGTGTCGCAAAGAAAAAAAAAAATTGAAAGTGTTAAAACTGAATTTGTTTTTTTTTTTTTTTTGTTAATTTATATGTGTTTTTCATTTTTTTTTTTTCATGTAAGGAAATATGAAAAATTAACAATCTAATTTTCCATATTTCCCAGTGATGGCCACCAGGGGGAGCTCCACTAGGAAACTGCTGGTAAAAGCAGCCTGAAAGACTGATGCTGAAAAAAGAGGCAGTCCCTGCTCAACTGCTGTGACATCAGCACCTCCCTCCTCTTTTCACAGGGAAACAAAGAGGGGAAAGGTGCTATTATCTGTACTGCTGGGCAGCACCATTTTGTTGTTGTCTGCACAGCAGTACAGATACAAGCGTGTCCCTAGCCTTTCTAAATAAACCTCAGCTGCTGCAGAACCTTCTAATACACCTCAACCTGCTGCAAAACCACATACAGCTCGCCTGCCCACACTCACCTCCCGTACTTCTCATTGCCCATCCCCCGAATGCACATAGTATTGTTGTTACACTCACAGCTCATGCCTGTACACTTGGGATCAACAAATGTGCAGCAGTAGCGAAACCCTTCGCTATGCTTGTCTGTCAGCCGGTTGCATTAGAGCTCCGCTCCAGGTGTCTAGCAAATCTGGTTACAGCTCTGGGGAGCTTCTCCCAGGACTGTATCCAGCTTTTCCAAACACCTGGAGCGGAGCTCTAATGCAGCCGGCTGACGGCCGAGCATAGCGAAGGGTTTCGCTACTGCTGCACATTTGCTGATCCTTAATCTACACTCATACAGGCAGCTCGTACATGCACTCTCATACAGGCAGCACGTACATGCACTCTTATACAGACATCTCATACAGGCATCTCATTCATGCTTTCTCATACAGGCAGCACGTACATGCACTCTCATACAGGCATCTTATTCATGCACTCTCATACAGGCAGCTCGTACATGCACTCTCATACAGGCAGCACGTACATGCACTCTTATACAGACATCTCATACAGGCATCTCATTCATGCTTTCTCATACAGGCAGCACGTACATGCACTCTCATACAGGCAGCTCGTACATGCACTCTCATACAGGCAGCTCGTACATGCACTCTCATACAGGCAGCACGTACATGCACTCTTATACAGACATCTCATACAGGCATCTCATTCATGCTTTCTCATACAGGCAGCACGTACATGCACTCTCATACAGGCATCTCATTCATGCACTCTCATACAGGCAGCACGTACATGCACTCTCATACAGGCAGCTCATTCATGCACTCTCATACAGGCAGCTCATTCATGCACTCTCATACAGGCAACTCGCACATGCACTCTCATACAGGCAGCTCGTACATGCACTCTCATACAGGCAGCTCGTTCATGCACTCTCATACAGGCAGCTCGTACATGCACTCTCATACAGGCAGCTCGTACATGCACTCTCATACAGGCAGCTCGTACATGCACTCTCATACAGGCAGCTCGTACATGCACTCTCACACAGGCAGCTTATTCATGCACTCTCATACAGGCATCTCGTTCATGCACTCTCATACAGGCAGCACATACATGCACTCTCATACAGGCAGCACTTACATGCATTTTCATTCATGCACTCTCATACAGGCAGCTCATTCATGCACTCTCATACAGGCAGCTCGTACATGCACTCTCATACAGGCAGCTTATTCATGCACTCTCATACAGGCATCTCGTTCATGCACTCTCATACAGGCAGCACGTACATGCACTCTCATACAGGCAGCACTTACATGCACTCTCATACAGGCAGCTCGTACATGCACTCTCATACAGGCAGCTCGTTCATGCACTCTCATACAGGCAGCTGGGCAAAAGGGAGAAGCTGGGGTGACAGGAGGGAAGAGGCTGGGGTGACAGGAGGGAAGAAGCTGGGGTAAAGGGGAAGAGGCTAGGGTGACAGGAGGAAGAGGCTAGGGTGACAGGGGGAAAGGCTGGGGTGACAGGAGGGAGAGGCTGGAGGAGGCTGGGGTGACAGGGGGGAGAGGCTGGGATGACAGGGGGAAGAAGCTGGAGGAGGCTGGGGTGACAGGGGGGAGAGGCTGGAGGAGGCTGGGGTGACAGGAGGGAGAAGCTGGAGGAGGCTGGGGTGACAGGGGGGAGAGACTGGGGTGTTAGGAGGAAGAAGCTGGAGGAGGCTGGGGTGACAGGGGGGAGAGGCTGGAGGGGGCTGGGGTGACAGGGGGAGAGGCTGGAGGAGGCTGGGGTGACAGGGAGGAGAGGCTGGGGTGACAGGAGGGAGAGGCTGATATGGCAGGGAGGAGGGAGGCTGGGGTGACTGGGGGGGAGAGGCTGGGGTGACAGGGGGCAGAGAGGCTGGGGTGACGGGGGGGGAGCTGATGTGGCAGAAGGAGCAACTGGGGGGGTGTGCGGGGAACAGCGGGGGGCACAGGGAGAAGGCACGGTAGAGGCAGGCTGGTCCCCCCCAGAACAGTTACAGGAGGTGGTGGGGGTGAGAGGAGGGGAAGGGTAGAGAGGAGGAGGGGGGTGATAGAAGGAGATGGGGGTGAGAGGAGAAGATGATGGGGGTGACAGAGGAGGTGAGGGGATGATGGGGGTGATAGAGGAGGTGAGGGGATGATGGGGGTGATAGAGGAGGTGAGGGGATGATGGGGGTGACAGAGGAGGTGAGGGGATGATGGGGTGATAGAGGAGTTGAGGGGATGATGGGGTGATAGAGGAGGTGAGGGGATGATGGGGGTGATAGAGGAGGTGAGGGGATGATGGGGTGACAGAGGAGGGGATGATGGGGGTGATAGAGGAGGTGAGGGGATGATGGGGGTGACAGAGGAGGTGAGGGGGTGATAGAGGAGGTGAGGGGATGATGGGGGTGATAGAGGAGGTGAGGGGATGATGGGGGTGATAGAGGAGGTGAGGGGATGATGGGGGTGATAGAGGAGGTGAGGGGATGATGGGGGTGATAGAGGAGGTGAGGGGATGATGGGGGTGATAGAGGAGGTGAGGGGATGATGGGGGTGATAGAGGAGGTGAGGGGATGATGGGGGTGACAGAGGAGGTGAGGGGATGATGGGGGTGACAGAGGAGGTGAGGGGGTGATAGAGGAGGTGAGGGGATGATGGGGGTGATAGAGGAGGTGAGGGGATGATGGGGGTGATAGAGGAGGTGAGGGGATGATGGGGGTGATAGAGGAGGTGAGGGGATGATGGGGGTGATAGAGGAGGTGAGGGGATGATGGGGGTGATAGAGGAGGTGAGGGGATGATGGGGGTGACAGAGGAGGGGAGGGGGTGATAGAGGAGGTGAGGGGATGATGGGGGTGATAGAGGAGGTGAGGGGATGATGGGGTGACAGAGGAGGTGAGGGGATGATGGGGGTGATAGAGGAGGTGAGGGGATGATGGGGGTGATAGAGGAGGTGAGGGGATGATGGGGGTGATAGAGGAGGTGAGGGGATGATGGGGGTGATAGAGGAGGTGAGGGGATGATGGGGGTGATAGAGGAGGTGAGGGGATGATGGGGGTGACAGAGGAGGGGAGGGGGTGATAGAGGAGGTGAGGGGATGATGGGGGTGATAGAGGAGGTGAGGGGATGATGGGGTGACAGAGGAGGTGAGGGGATGATGGGGGTGATAGAGGAGGTGAGGGGATGATGGGGGTGACAGAGGAGGGGAGGGGGTGATAGAGGAGGTGAGGGGATGATGGGGGTGATAGAGGAGGTGAGGGGATGATGGGGGTGATAGAGGAGGTGAGGGGATGATGGGGTGACAGAGGAGGGGATGATGGGGGTGATAGAGGAGGTGAGGGGATGATGGGGTGACAGAGGAGGGGATGATGGGGGTGATAGAGGAGGTGAGGGGATGATGGGGGTGATAGAGGAGGTGAGGGGATGATGGGGTGACAGAGGAGGGGATGATGGAGGTGATAGAGGAGGTGAGGGGATGATGGGGGTGATAGAGGAGGTGAGGGGATGATGGGGTGACAGAGGAGGGGATGATGGGGGTGATAGAGGAGGTGAGGGGATGATGGGGGTGATAGAGGAGGTGAGGGGATGATGGGGTGACAGAGGAGGGGATGATGGAGGTGAAGGGATGATGGGGGTGACAGAGGAGGTGAGGGGATGATTGGGGTGACAGAGGAGGTGAGGGGATGATGGGGGTGATAGAGGAGGTGAGGGGATGATGGGGGCAGAGGAGGTGAGGGGATGATGAGGGTGATAGAGGAGGTGAGGGGATGATGGGGGTCACAGAGGAGGTGAGGGGATGATGAGGGTGATAGAGGAGGTGAGGGGATGATGGGGGTCACAGAGGAGGTGAGGGGGTGATAGAGGAGGTGAGGGGATGATGGGGGTGATAGAGGAGGTGAGGGGATGATGGGGTGACAGAGGAGGGGATGATGGGGGTGATAGAGGAGGTGAGGGGATGATGGGGGGGATAGAGGAGGTGAGAGGATGATGGGGTGACAGAGGAGGGGATGATGGGGGTGATAGAGGAGGTGAGGGGATGATGGGGGTGATAGAGGAGGTGAGGGGATGATGGGGGTGACAGAGGAGGTGAGGGGATGATGGGGGTGACAGAGGAGGTGAGGGGATGATGGGGTGATAGAGGAGGTGAGGGGATGATGGGGTGATAGAGGAGGTGAGGGGATGATGGGGGTGACAGAGGAGGTGAGGGGATGATGGGGGTGATAGAGGAGGGGATGATGGGGCAGAGGAGGTGAGGGGATGATGGGGGCAGAGGAGGTGAGGGGATGATGGGGGTGATAGAGGAGGGGTTGATGGGGGCAGAGGAGGTGAGGGGATGATGGGGGTGATAGAGGAGGGGATGATGGGGCAGAGGAGGTGAGGGCTGCACACAGTTCTCCTGTACACTCACTGTACGGTCTCTCTCTCCTCCCCGGTTCTCATGCTGGGACCTCAAGAAAATGGCGCCACCACCCTGCCCCATGTACTGCAGTTGTGTACTGCGCATGTCTATGCACATGCGCAGTACACAGTGACGGAGCCTCCAGTGAAGTGAACCAGACGGACTCCGTCGGTTCACTTCAATGATGTGGAGGTGCCGTATAGTGTCTGTGTGTGTGTGTGTGTGTCGTGAAATGACGTCACACACAGACACTATAAACATGGCAGCCCCCTGTGCAGCAATACATTTTAGAAAAAAATAATGAAACCCTACATAAAAAAAAAAAAACATCCAACAGACTTATTTATACTTATTACTTTTCATTAAAAAATTATCAAAAATGTGACACTGTTCCTTTAAGGAAAAGCTTAATAAGGTTAATTCTTAAAGGATTTTCTAAAGGCCACCTGTCACTTTTATGCTGCCTGAACTGTCAGCTTGTGTTTGCCCCACCAGCTTTGATTAATACCCAGACAAGGAGAGATCTATCAGTTATAGCTGGTAGGTACCCCCTCCCTACAATGATTGTGGTTCAAGCAGCATGAAATTAGTTTCACAATCCCTTAAAGATAAATCCTATTGGGCTTTCAGTTCTTACCATTCCTTTAATAGTAGCAGAAACAGACTGTGTGTACAACCTATGCCTTTATTATCGCAATAAATGTTATTCTGGCTCTTCATTTGGAAAAGCTGATGATGTAACGTGTCCATCTTGTTTCCTCAGTTGGATCAGATTGATGTCAAATTTGCATCAGATGCAGATGATAAAATTAAGGAAGAATGTTGCCCTGGAAAGCCATTTTCTGTATTTAGAACAGAGGTAAGTGGAATGGTGATCTATCTAATGTTTCCTAAATGCAATGTAAGAAATGTCAACTATGTCTTCCCAGCGTTATGTGCAGTCATCGTTTTGGACCTGATCACTTTACCAACACAGAATACTGTTTTGTGCATTCATGTGCTGGTTTGGGTCAGACTAAGGAGAACATGGCACCTTGGTGACCATGTAGGTTCAGAGAGTGATGGCACACGATCAGGATGGTGGATCACTTCAGTCTGTTATCTGTTTTGCTCTGCCAGTGGAGGTCCAGGCAATCAGCCCACTAGTGATCCCTTGCAGATAGCTCAGATGGGAATAGCAGTAGATCTTAAAGGGTCGCTTCAGTCTCCATCAATATCTGACCGACAGTGCAGACACCCAGCACCCCTGCTGATCAGCTGTTTGGCTTAGCATCCAAGGCTGTATCTTTTGTGAATGGGGTTGGAAGCAGACAGCTCTGTTCAATGTGAATAGACTGTCAGGTTACTGCAGCTAAGCTCCTGTTCACTTCAATACAGCCGCTACACAGTGTGTCAAGCTGTCTGCTTCCAGCCCTGTTCATTGTGTTAATCTGGCCACAGTGACTGTGCCAAACAGCTGATCAGCAGGGGTGCCTATCACATATTGATGGTTTTTAGGATAGGCCACCAATTTGTGAACCCCTTTACTTTTAAGTACTTTAGGTTTAATAAACCAGAATATGATGCTTGATTGAAGGATTTTTATTCTATTGAAGAATATATGGAACCACATTCAGTAAACTGTTATCATCTGCTTAAAATGCATTCAAATATTTCACTATGGTACTGAGACATCCTGCACCAGCCACATGTTACTTCATGTTAAAATTTATTAGTCCTCAATAAAAACTTGCCCGTACATTGTAATTGCTTTTGTTATGCTTATAGGTGATTATATTTCACTTCTTTTTCCTAGCCTGGGGTGCCTGTTTTCCTGGTCAATCCACAGCCATCAAACGGTCACTTCTCCACAAAGATTGAGATCCGGCAAGGAGACAGCAGAGATTCAGTAATAAGACGCTTAATGAAGACTGATCGTGGGATCAAAGGTAACTTACAGACTGGAAGAGGGCACTCTAGTGATGAGTGGGGAGGGATGTTCTTCACAGGTCTCTGAGGATCTGAGCCAATGACTGTCAGTAAGGACAATTATAATGAGCAATTATTGCGGTCTGAGAGGAATACAGTTTTAGGATCCTTATTGCAAAGGCTGAAGCCGTCGTCCTCTTTCAATAACCATCTTGTTACTAATGACCAAACACCCAAGAGAGCTCTGCAAAACTGTGTCATTGGAAATATGAGCCCTGTAATTTGCAAAGATAATACAGAATCTGTTTAACTTTCAGCAGAAGAGTAAAATTTCTGCAATAATTTTATTTTTTAGTTTTCTATGTTTAAAGTGAATGTACCATCGAGTAAATTCGCTTTAAAGGGAATCTGTCTCGTCTCTACCAGGTAGAGCTGCAGATAGCTGTGGCACTTCAGCTTCTGAGGAAAATGCAATATTAGAACTTTGCAAATGGCCATCAGCAAAGACAGAAGGATCACCTGTTTTATCTCCCTACCCTACCTACCTGCCTGCGCCTGTACCTGGTATGGACCTGACAGATTCCCTTTAAGTATAACCCATGTATAGAATGGCGCTGTCGTGGGGAAGCCGATGCCGCTGTCCTTTTTTTGAACCGAGACCCAGTTCCCGTGTACAGCGCAGTTCTTTTCACGGGTTCCCGGGCCAGGGGTGAAGCACTGGAGGGGGGCCGGCCTGCCCCCAGTGGAAAGAAACCCCCGCCCCTCTATGACTCGGCTCCATTGATCCTAATAGAGCCGCATCATAGAGGTGAGGGGTTTTTATTTCAAATCAACTGGTTTCGGAAAGTTATATAGATTTGTAATTTACTTCTATTTACAAATGTTAAGTCTTCCAGTACTTATTAGCTGCTGTATGTCCTGCAGGAAATGTTTTCTTTTCAGTCTGGGAAGGTGCTCTCTACTGATATCTCAGGTCAAGACAGGAACTGTCCAGAGCAGGAAAGGCTTTGGTAAGTTCTCGGCCAGATAGGTCAGCAGAGAGCACTGTGTCAGAAAACATTTCCTGCAGGGCATACAGCAGTTGATAAGTATGGAAAGACTTAAGATTTTTAAATAGATTACAAATCTATATAACTTTCTGAAATCAGTTGATTTGAAATAAAAAGATTTTCGCTGATAAACCCCTTTTAAACAGTTGCTCTGTTTGTTTAATATCTGGTCTTTATTTAGACTGTTTATCTTCCACTCTGTCTGTAGTCTTCTAGAGATATATTGAAGGTGTATAAAGGGTAGCATATATTTGAAGACTGTCTGTGTTAGAAATAAAGTGTGTTGTGAAGGCGGTCATGGCCTGGAATTGTGTCTTGGATACATTTCTTACACCTTCTATAAATGCCTTTGTATTAATAATGTTGCAACATTTATTCTTTACAGATGTTACAAAGGTAAAACTGATGCGATATGATGACCCAGTTTTTGGACCTCGACGAGTTCCAGTTCTTGGAAAAGAAGATTCTGGTAAATCTGTGATCTCTCAGCAAGCCGCCTTCCACATTGACCTTAATGAGAGGAAAGTACATATTGCTGACAATGGCCTGAAGATAGACATTGGCAATACATTGGTGTATATGGTGGATTAAATAAACGGCATTAAGAACCTGTGAACCACAGCTACTGGATGAAAGCCTGATCATGGACGTGTAGACGTCTGTTCACATGTACTTGTTTCTCACACACAATCATAGTATGAATGGTTGTACAGTTGCTAAGACCACTTCTCGTAGTTGTAAGGCTGTACTACATGGTCACAGTCCAGCTGTCAAATCAGGCATGTAGTATACAATAAATCTACCCCAAAGCATTGTGGGATTTACGTGTCCTTGGGCACCTTGGGCATCACCCATGTAGCTTCAGCCTTACAGACACTATTTGTTTCCATAAAAGACAGGCCGGTCACAGGTAGTGTTTCTGCTTGTACCGCAATTTCTGGATATTTTAAAGCCATTTGCAGATCTTTTTTTCCATCATATGTATTGGACTGTGTTTGTCCTCAGATATTTAAAATAAAACCAGTTCTTCTATTACACTGTTTGTTTTATCTTTTCCCAATTTGCCACAGCATACAGTACATACACTTATTCCCATACTGGCTTGAGTTCTCCTAGATATTAAGGTAAGAAGGGTTCAGCTCCTGTGTATCTTATTTAGCGAAACGTCTCCAAGACATCCTGCCTTTATCTAGAGCAGATTTCCTCTGACATACTTTGTATACTGCCGTCTTCCTTGAGGGGAATATCCCATAAAAGAAAATATGTATTATGGAAAATAATGTATTACAAGAGCAATGTTACACATCAGTCTCCATTCCGAAAGACTTTGCACTATTGTGCAGTAGAAACAGATTCTCAATTCATCTTTCCTTTCAGTGCAACATATAAAGAATGATTGTGAAAATCCACATTTATGGGACCTAACTGAGGGCCAATTTATATCCAGTGTCCTTTGCAGCAGCCTCACGTGTTGTCACTCTTCCTGACAGTAAGTGGGAGATATGGAAACTGACAAACACAGCCCTGGTTTATTTTTGTTGTGATCGCAAAAAGTGTCAACCACCTGTGTCTCCCCATGTAAACATCAGCCACATTACATGTGTTCTGGTATGATTTAGTTATATATTATCTTAGTATGTTCAAGCTACTGCTGAGAAAACCACATTGCATGGGAAAAAAATTAACTGTTGCTTTAACAAACTCTAAATACAGTGGTGCCTTGGATTACGAGCATAATTTGTTCCAGGACTGTGCTTGTAATCCAAATCGCTCTTAAACCAAAGCAAATTTTCCCATAAGTAATCATTGAAATGTAGACAATTGGTTCCACACTCCAAAAATAATGATTTTTTTTATTCTGAATAACTTGTAGAACAGATTAAAGAAATATTTAGAAACAGCTGAATATAAAGAAATATTTAGAAACAGCTGAATATGTGATATTATAAGTTACTGTACAGTATAGCATTCAGCATGTGGAGTATAATGCATAGTAAGTGCATAAACCTGAAAAAAAACTGCAGCAGTTTGTAGATACAGGATGGAACTGCAGATACCCAAAATGCAGTACTGTAGTACAACAGGCTGGAATAGAGAAGCAGGGCTGCTGTTAGAGGTCTGTGTGGTCACATGACAGCAATGGGGAAGGGGTGTGTGTTCAGCATGGACCAATCAGGAACTGAGAATCACAGAGCTGTGCAGGAGGACAGTGACAGAGACTTTTCTATACAGCAGTGTGAATGGCTGAGTGTAAGTGATGGCACATTATAGCAGCAGAGTGTATAGAGTGTGAGTGCAGGCACATTATAGCAGGAATGGAGAGGATGGAAAACACAAGGGCTGACAAACACTGCAGGGAGCATGAGGGAATGAGCAGGGCATATGTGGACACAGTTTACCAGCACTCTTTGTCCAGGGAGAGAGGGGTTACAGCTATGAAGAGATTATTTCCACAGTCCTGTCCCCTGATGTAAGCCCCAGCCTGAAGTGGATCTGCTATGATTTGGAAGGTGATGAAGACTTCGTGGATCAGAGTACAGTGCTGTAGACCCCGCTATGCAGACCATGCCCCTCCCCCACTCCCCCTCCCACCCAGTATAGAGAACTCTTAAAGTAAGTTACAATTTTGAAAATTTGTTTGCAAAACGCTCTTAATTAGAGATGAGCGAACCTCGAGCATGCTCGAGTCGATCCGAACCCGAACTTTCGGCATTTGATTAGCTGTGGCTGCTGAACTTGGATAAAGCCCTAAGGCTATGTGGAAAACATGGATATAGTCATTGGCTGTATCCATGTTTTCCAGTCATCCTTAGGGCTTTATCCAAGTTCAGCAGCCCCCGTTAATCAAATGCCGAACATTCGGGTTCGGATGGACTCGAACTCGAACCTGGTTCGCTCATCTCTACTCTTAATCCAAGTTACTCTTAAAACAAGGTACCACTATATATCAATAGCTTGATAGTGTATCTTATCAAGGGCTGCTTCTGCAATGAGGGGTAATGAGTATTCTGCCTCAAGCAGCAGATTTTGCTGTCCAGGAGAGGGTGGCATAAACTTCCCTGCTGCTGCCATTTTTGCCGCTGCCGCTCACCTCTATCTCTGCTGTCCTGCCGCCGACGCTCACCGCCGTCCCACCAGGCCAGGTCGGTGATGTCACCCGGCAGCTCTCATCACTAGGGTTGATTGAACCTCAGGAAATCCTAGGTTCGATCGAACCTCGTGGGGAGTTCTATTACGTAGGCTGAATCATGGAATTCCAGGCAGTATCCGGGCACTCTTCTCCTTCCTCATGGACCGGGAAGGCTTCAGCAATCAAATGGGGCAGGTTGTGAATGTTCGAGTTTGATCGAACCTAGGATTTCCTGAGGTGCGATCGACTCTACTCATCACCCGCCTCTGCTCATCGCTTTGTTGAGCACCCAGGGTGGGTGGAGGTCGCGCCCGGGGGGAGGAGGGGGTAGGTGATCAGTCAGGCAGTTACTTTGTTGGCTGGTTGGGCGTCTGAGGTTCTGTGAGGGCGGCAGCCTGAGGTTTGCCTTAGGCGGCAGAAAACCTAGAATCAGCCCCGATCTTATCAGCAAAAAATGCCTCTTTTTGGTCTACAAAAACGAATCACTGCCCAATGGGAGAAGCTAAAACTTTAATTTTACTTATTAAAAATGTACACATATATCCAGGAGGCATACACACGGAAAACCCTATGGATGGAGGTCCCTGTGCCTAGTCGTGTGGGTGGGGGGAGGCTAAGAACACTAGGAACAGGCTGGTGGGGATTAGGTGAGGGGGGCTACCAGGGGTGGACATGCCTATTATGCCCTAGCCTGGGCCCCTCAACTATCCTCCCTCTCCTAGAAAGTGTTGACATCCTACTAAGGACAACCCCTCACTGGATCCTATCCCTATATTTCTCCTTTATACATCCTTGTCAATGAGGGGGGCTTACTATCTTACCTGTTCTTGCTATGATCACTGGTGACCCCTATAATCAAGTGTCCTAACAGTGTACAACAACGATGAAGTAATCGTCAGAATGGCTGGAGTTGATCAATCATAGTAAGTCGGGTAGGAGAAATATTCATCGTCATTAGACCTAGATAATGCAACGTGTTTCCTACTCCCAAGTTCATCAGGGCACCAGATATTATGACGTTTGAGTGATATAAGTGATAGACCAGGTGATGTGGTTATAAGGCCTGAGCCTCTATGCAACTAGCTCCAAGCATGCCCTTTTTATGTCCAAACTCTAACTGACAAGGTAACCTGACAGGAGGAACAAGATGCCGCTGACATATTGTGTACAATAGTGATGGTAGTCTAAGCTTTGTTATCGGGCAAATATCATGAAGGGAAGCTCTCTTGTGCAATGTAACATTATAATAATACCACCAGTGCACCTGCATACATCCGTGTGTCTTCATCCGCGGCACTCTAGCCGTCCAGTTACTGCGCCTGCACCCTTGATTTGTATCGGGACGCGTGCACAATAGCAGTGTGGAATGGTCTCCTACTGTGATTATGTGATTGTCGCTGGAAACCAGAGGTTTTATCACTAGGTAAGTGGATTCCCTAATATGTATGTAAGTACTGGGTATGAACCTGATGTATGTTCTATGAATGGTATTGATTGAGTTACTGTCTTATTGGTCCATTCCCCCAGATGATGCCAACCGCAGGAAAGTCATTAAAGAGGTACAGACCAGACGCTTTAGAATCTGGTTGATGCCTTGATAAATCGGTTAGTAATGCTGTAGGATAAATATGGACACACATTTTAAGTACAAGGTAGACATATGATGTAATTGGGGGTGTGGGTGAGGTATGTTATTTGGCTAATGGGACAGCCATGATTGTACGTTTATCACTGTTGTGTGTAGATAATGTTACATTTTGATAGTATACCAGCAAATAACTCAATATGCAAGCTGGAGGTACTGGATGTAAAGAATTGGAGTAGGGGCCAATTGCTGGCTCTGAGGATAGTGAGGGACAAGGGACCGCATAGTCCAGATCAGGATAGTTTATACTAACTATAAGGCGAGGGGGAGGGTGACTAGTAAGTATAAGAATTATACATGACAATTAAAGGAGAGAGTCTCATTGATCCCATAAGGGGATCAACATCTTTAAAAAAGATTGAAGCTCTTTCTGAAGCATGTTCTTATTACAGTCACCCTTTTGTATCAAAGGCTGTACAACTTCCAAGGCCGAAAATGAGGTCTGGAGGTCTCCATTGTGGCTTTCCATGTTTCTAGCCAGAGGTCTATTGCGCTGATGTTCAATGTCATTGACATGTTCCCATAGATCCTCCTGGATATATTGTGCAGCATTTTTTTGCCAATGTGTGGTTTGGCATTGTTATAAATGATGATGGTATCACATTTTGTCATAGAAGATACTTTTGATAGTAGATAGACTGTTAGCTTACAGAGGGATCAATTTACATGCCATTCAATCCAGTCTAAAAAAATTTATTTGGGGGTGGGGGGGAATAAATGTAGGAAGAGAGCCATAGTCTGACAAGACTACAGGAGTTAAAAGTAAGTTTTACATCTTCCACCAAGGGCTTGATTTATAGCTTACACAGCTCAGTACTTATCTATAATGTCCCCAATGGTGGCTGTTGCTGCTGCTTGCATGGATGATCTACAGGGATGTAGAAGAGCAGGATCTATTCTGTGCACTGTTCACATGAGATGTCAAAACAGCTAGTCTACAGCCATTAGCTCTCAGGGACAACTGAAAATCAGAAATGGTGCCTGCTATATACAACTAATGTCAAGAAATAGTGTTACTCCTTATGTAGCCATATATGCTTTATCCTGAAAATTTACCTGAAATTACAGGTACCTTCTGAAATTTAGAGCATTTATTACTAAAAGGGTAAAACTTAAGTTTTATTTCTGCTTATTAAAACAATATCCATTAGTCACAGTGCTTCAAGCATCAACACAAAATCTACATGCACATAGTTGCCAACATTTGAACTTTTCTTCTAGGGACACTTAGGCTTTCACAATGAGAGGTGTGGCTTATTGTGGCTGTGGGGACATGGTCTATTGTGGGTGTGTTTTGCTGGGGTGCATCTTGTCATTAGTTGATTTTCTTCCCAGAATTTTACCTATATTGTCATTGCATGGACCTTTCAGTTAGGACCATACACATGAGTACAAGATGACAGGAAAGCTGGGTGACCGCCATCATACTGAGTAAAAGATGCGGGGAAAGCTGGGTGTCCTCCAATGTACTTACTACTTTACAAGATGCCGGAAAAGCTGGATGACCTCCACTACTTTACAATATGCTAGGAAAGCTAAGTGACCTCCATTATGCAAGGTGCTGGGATAGCTGGGTGACCTCCAACTGACAGTGATAGAGTTAACATCCTTTCTGCTGTACAGCCCCTCTCTCCTCCTCAGGCCCTGTGCACTCTGTCAGTGAGTTAATATTCCATCTACGGTCGGCACTGGAGTCTTGTCAGGATGGTGACTGGGGGCTTACCGGGACATACCCAGGATATTAGTTTGCCGGGACTGTCCCTTCAAAACTGGGACTGTTGGCAGCTATGCATCCATTTGTAGCAGACCGGAGTGAGGAGAAATCAGGACTGAGAATCACTGATTATATAAATAAAATCCTTGTCACAGGCTTAGTGGATGCCAGAGAGGTAAAAGAGAGGGACTGCACTGTTAAGGGTGTAGATGGTGAACCTTGTAGTTTCCCCTGGGGCTCTCTTTATTACTGCAGAGTAAAACAGACAACAAGAAGTCGAGTTCTGGAGTTGCAACAGTGACTTTGTTGAAATTTGTGGTACATAACATATACAATATTAATTTGCAGAGTACCTTCCACGATGGCCGTCAGCCAGAGCTGGGTCACTTGTGCTAGTACGGAGATTTGTGTTGAAAAATAAAGTTGCCCTTTAGTACTGGTTGTGAACCACAAACTCAATGGAATGAGAGAATTCCTGTCGCAACTGCCTTTTATGTGGAGGTGATTAGCATAGCTCCACCCACTTTCTAGATGTTTCTCCTAGCTCATGTAATACACTGAGGAGGCAATTGGTGGTGCTGTTACCTAACTCCCTGATGGTGGTGTGTGTAAGTGGAAATGGTATCCCATCTTTACCTCAGCTCATCTCTATATTACACAAAATTAAAAGGAACACAAACATATACAGATAAAAATACAGGCATCCTTCTCTGCCCAACCCTAGGGAAACCCACTTCAGCATGCTGCACACTCCATCTATAACATGAGGAAGATAGACCGTTTCTTACCATCCTAGATGCTGTGGTCATATGGGTGTCTAGAGAGGGATACAGATGATGAGTGGTGTATCTCTTACAGAAGAAGTCTCATCTACTTAGTATCTCTTAGCCTGTTCACTTAGTATCCAATGAAGTCGGAATCGGTGGTTGGATAAGATTGCCCCTTCGTATCATATGGCTGCAGAAGGAACTGGAACATACAGGGACCCACACAATGCCCTATTGCTATAACAATTTAACTCACTCTCTAAAAGATCGACCCACCACTTTATCCCTTACTAGACAACCTATACTTTGAATCAGAATGGGGCGTGCGCACAAACTTTGTGACAGTTGTGCTTTAAGCAATCCAGCTTATTTTCCTCTATTGCTGGTTGAGAACCAAGTCCTGCCACTGGCTTCACACCTGAGCTTTATACGTTATACATATAGTATTAAGAACAATCTGTACTATTGCATGGTAGCATTACTAAATAACAGCAAATGAAAAAGGTGGAAAAACATGGCTTATTTCTGGGGGGAAGAAATTTGCTCTGCAAAGCTGGTGTAAAGAATATTGCAAAAGTTTTTTTTTTTTTTTTTTTGCCTTGCAAACTGGCAATTTTGGGAAAATTCCCCCATAGACATCACTACACCATTTACACACTGCATGTTTTCTACTGCAGCTCACACACTATTTTTTGCTTTACACTGAATTCTATGGGAAAACACCTGACAGTTCACATGTAGTGAAACTATCAGTAGGTTGGAAGCATCTCCCTATAGCGCACTGGACTCTGAAGATAAGGGCTACGTTTCTTACCTTCACCCTCTGCGCCATTACCGTGATATCAGCAGTTTATCTTCTATGCTAATGAGCATTTTGGTGCACTGGGCGCAGGACAACCAACCAAACTAATAGTTTCCCTTTAAAATCTGTCATCAGGGCTGCTGGTGAATCAGAGGTGAATTCCACTCTACCAGCAGAAGTTCAGATCTCCATGGCTGCAAACATCCACAAGACCATAATGTAGTGTGGCCCCTATTCTGATCCAATGGGTGTTGTGTGCATTACAGTTCCATGTGTGTTTGTAGCTACAGAGACCTGAACTTCGGCTAGTAGATTCTATGTCTGGTAACCATTGGGGCTAGCCTTAGGCTTCTGGTGTCCTGGCTACGGAGGCCGGTGGGGAAGGGAGGGAGGTAAGGTCGGCGTGTGGCCACAAGCTCTGCCCCCTCCCCTCTCTCCCCTGCCGCTCTTACAGGCTTCAGTGGCAGGAGACAGAGGGGAGAGGGCAGAGCTAGGGACTTCAGCTTATGAGACCATTATGATCCCATTAGCCGAAGTACAAAAACATCCTGGGCATTGCTTAAAACATGAAAAACATCTGAAAAAAACACCAAGAAATAGGTCAGCATAACACATAAATTTGTGGCTCATTTTTCTTGTAAAACAAGTATATTTTTCTGCCAAAATTTACTGTGTGTATATGGCCATAAGGTGGCAATGCTATTAGCTGAAGAAGGTTTTCTGAATATTTTTTTTTTATTATTTAATTTAGTTTTTTTTTTTTCAGATTTAAAAGTCAGGACCAAAATAACGTCATTCTTCTTTTCTCTCCTCCTCCAGTATAGCATATTGAGAACAAGCCAGATATAGCAATAGGGAGGCTTATGGTTTACAATGCTGCCCCATGTGCTACAGGTCTCCAGTTTAGGATGTGTACATGGCCGCTTGTTGTTTTCCTTCCCTGGCAGACATCACTGCGATTATTGAATCTATTACATAAGCTAATTGTTTAACAGCCTCTTCTCCTCTTGTTTTTATTCACTATCCACAAAAGGTAAAAGATTTCAGGTTGTCACATTTCGCATTTAACCCCGGGATAGAAAATTAAAAAGGCAAGAAACCAGATTTTGATGCTTTGGATGACATGCAGAAAATGGTAATTACACGAACCCCTCCGGTATTAGGGGGGAGTATCGGTGAGTAAATAGTTAGCTGTCAGTGTGATGCAGGAGCATGCTGTTCTTCATTTCCTGCAATTCGAAGAGAAAATATGGTAGAATAGTATAGCAGACAATGGTGATGCAGAGACTCAGGTTCTGTTATTTACATTTGAGATTCAGCTTTCTCATATAGGAGAATTGCATTATCAGCAATATAAAGGTATTGCCTAATAACATATGATAACTCTATGCCAGCTTGCGGATTTATCACAAAGATCTTTGAGATCATTTTATCCAGAACACAAGTTCTGGATAAAGCAAAACGTGCAAAATATATAAGGTTCCCTTCAAACCTAGTGTTTTTGGCTTTGTTTCTAATATTGCCATATTGTAATCTGAATACTTATCAGCTGCTGAATGAGCTACAGTAAATGGTGTATTCTCTTCAGTCAGACACAGTGCTCTCTGCTGCCACCTCTGTCCATGTGAGGAACAGTCCAGAGCAGTAGCAAATCCCTATAGAAAACCTATTCTATATGCTAAATGCACACTGCTCTGTAAAATGTTGATAAGAGCTAAACTAATTCGACACGATATTGGAAATCACAGACCATTCCAGAGATGCCAGAGGTGACTTAATCACTAAATCTTACTCATAGCTATGAAGAAGCAATAGCATATGGTAATAATAGTATTCTATCGCTTAATAAAATATGGTCCCTTACAGACATAGTCAATATTTCCATGTCTAAATGTATTTACCTTTCACAAAAGAATGTATCCTTCTTGGTACCAACCGTTTTGTTTCCTGTTTAACATCCTTTTGTACTATCTAATAGATCTGTTTCTATGCAATGCAATCTGCAACACAATATTCTTTGTCATGTTTATATGTACATTGTTCTAAAAACATTTTTAAAAAATTGTAATAAAAGATTGAAACAGAAAACCTCTCCTCCTTTGAACAGTTCCTGTCAGGGACAGAGAGGGCAGCAGCAAGCATTTTGTCAGACTTATACCACTTCCTGCAAGGCATACAGCAGTTGATAAGTACTGGAAGACTGGAGACTTTTAAATACAAGTAATTTACAAACTTGCTGGTACCAGCTGATATATAAAAAAGAAATGTTTGTTATAGCTATAACTGCACTTGTAATTTATACCACACAGTGAATGTGGTAAAGCAAGTTAAAAAAAAAAAAGTGGAATTCCCCCCCCCCCCTTTCCAAGACCAAAAAATATATTTTTTCCTTTACATTACATGTACACAAAACATTGTCAGTACAAAGTACAGCTATTCTAAAAATAAACCCCCATTATGGCTACTTTGACAAACGATTAAAATGCTATGGCTGTCAGAATTCACTGATGATGATTGTTGTTTTACGCTTTGTTTTAGCACCAACTTTGCCCAGGCATACACCTATGAGAAATACATTTCCATAGACAAGTCCCTGATAGCTAAAAATAGGCTTAAATTCCTCCAGTATCTGCCCACTAAGAGGGAAAGGTATAGAAATAAAATGTAAACCAACAGTTTAAAGGGGTTGTCCGGCGATAAAAAATTATTCACAGAATAACACACATTACAAAGTTATACAACTTTGTAATGTATGTTATGTCTGTGAATGGCCCCCTTCCCCGTGTTTCCCCCCACCCACGCTAGACCCGGAAGTGTGGTGCATTATACTCACCGCATGTCGTGTCGTCCACGGTCTCCGATCCTCAGCAGTGACGTCTTCTTCGGGAGGCCGGCGGATCTTCCCGAGTGCCGGCCACCCTCTGCAGCGTCATCCGAAGCTCAGCCGCGATTGGCTGAGCATAACTGTGCTCAGCCAATCGCGGCTGAGCAGCTGATGACGTGGCCGCGTCACTTCCGGGTACACGGGTGGGGGTGGTGGGACACGGGGAAGGGGGCCATTCACAGACATAACATACATTACAAAGTTGTGTAACTTTGTAATGTGTGTTATTCTGTGAATAATTTTTTATCGCCGGACAACCCCTTTAACCCCTTAACGACATCGGGCGTAAATTTACGCCCTGATGCCGGTAAGGGAGTTCAGAGCGGGGCCGCGCGGCGACCCCGCTCTGAACCGCGGCGGTCCCGGGTGCCGCGTGTAGCCCGGGACCGTAGGTATTAGCGGGCACGGTCCGATCGCCGTGCCCGCTAATACAGTAATCAGATGCAGCTGTCAAACATGACAGCTGCATCCGATTACCGGATTCAGCCGTTCCCTGGTGTCTAGTGGAGGAGATCGCTCCTCCGGGATGTTATCCCGGAGGAGCGATCTCCGTTTCTGAAGCCGGCCGGGGACCGCTCCAAGATGGCGCCGTCCCCGGCTCGGCACTTGTTTACTTCTGGCTGCAGCAGCCGAAAGCAAACGAGTGCCGATCTCATGGATCCCTGCAGCATATCTATGCTGCAGAGATCTCTATGAGAGATCAAAGCACTTATACTAGAAGTCCCCCAGGGGGGCTTCTAGTATAAGTGTTAAAGTAAAAAAAAAAGTGTTGTTAATAGTAAAAAGCCCCCTCCCCTAATAAAAGTCTGAATCACCCCCCTTTTCCCAGGTTATAAACAAAAGTAATTAAATAAATAAATAAACAAACATGTTTGCTATCGCCACGTGTGTAATCGCCCAAACTATTAATTAATCACATTCCCGATCTCGCACGGTAAACGGCGTCAGCGCAAAAAAATCCCAAAATGCAAAATTGCGCATTTTTGGTCGCATCAAATCCCGAAAAATTGTAATAAAAAGCGATCAAAAAGTCGTATATGCGCAATCAAGGTACCGATAAAAAGATCACATCATGGCGCAAAAAATGACACCTCGCACAGCTCCATAGACCAAAGGATAAAAGCGCTATAAGCCTGGGAATGGAGCGATTTTAAGTGACGTATATTTGTTGACAATGGTTTAAATTTTTTACAGGCCATCAGATACAATATAAGTTATACATGTTACATATCGTTTTAATCGTAACGACTTGAGGAACATGCATAACAAGTCAGTTTTACCCCAGGGCGAATGGCGTAAAAACACATTTCCCCCAAATAAACAAAATGCTTTTTTTTTTTCAATTTCACCACACTTTGAATTTTTTTCTGGTTTCGCAGTGTACTTTATGCAAAAATTCAGCCTGTCATTGCAAAGTACAATTAGTGACGCAAAAAATAAGGGCTCATGTGGGTTTCTAGGGGGAAAAATGCAAGTGCTATGGCCTTTTAAGCACAAGAAGGAAAAAACTAAAACGCAAAAATCGAAATTGGCTCTGTCCTTAAAGGGTTAAAGGCAATCTCAGCACTCCGACCCGACCCAAGTTGCTGACAGTGTTATATATGTCACAACAACCTATTCACCATTGTAGCTGTAGTTTATCCGTGTAATCTTAGTGTGAGACCAAGTGTCAGAGAGGAGTTGTGGCTCTCCGGCTGTGCTGTGTCACGCCTCCTCCTTGGTTCCTCCTCCCTCCTCCTTTTGAATAATAATTCCATATTGGCCTCCTGTACCCGCGGCACTGATGATGCACGCATTCTGTGTTCTAAACTCATTTGAGTGCCGTAGACAGGTAGAGCCATGCATGTGCATTGACAGAAATAAGCTTCAGTGCTCTGCGCACATGCACAACTCTTTCTGGATACAGCACTTAAATAAATTTAGGATGCAGGACGCGCACGTCATCAGCAGCATGGGAAATGGAGGCTGATATGAAATTATTATTTCAAGGAGGAGGTGTGAAAGAGCACAGCACGGCCGGAGAGCAGCTACTCCTCTTTGACACTTAGTCACACTTAGATTTTACATTTTCTGCTACATGGACGGATAAGCTAGAGATACCATGTTGAATAGGGTGCTGTGACCTACAGTATATAACACTTTTAGAAACTCGGGCGGTGTCCGAGTGCTGACAGATTCCTTTTAAGGCTTTACAAATGGAATGACTCCAGGATTGATTTGATTTCACTTAAAGATTTGAGGGATTTGGTGCAGCCTATTTGGATCACAGTAACCACCGTCTCTAAATATTTACTTACTATGGAAAATCATGCAAAGCATTGTGGGGCCCAATTGTCTCCCTTTAAAGAGGTGCTCTGGTGAAAATCTTTTTATTTGAAATCAAGTGGTTTCAGAAAATCATATAGATTTGTAATTTACTTCTATTTAAAAAAGTCTTCCCATTCTTATCAGCTGCTGTATGTCCTGCAGGAAATTATGTTTCCTTTAAGAGCGGGTTCAGACTACGGAATTCGCATGGATAAAATCTAGCGGATTCCGTTGCCTGTACGCGCTCACAGCTGTGCACCTTTCCGCCGGCTCCATAGACACCATTCTATGGGCCGTCCGATTCCGCTATCTGCCGAAAGAATTGACGTGTCTATGGCACAGGCAGAGAGGCACGCGGCCGTGAGAGCGTACAGGCAACGGAATCCTAAGTCTGACACAGTGCTCTTTTCTGCCACCTCTGTCCGAGACAGGAACTGTCTAGAGCAGTAGCCAAATTCCATAGAAAGCCTCTCCTGCTCTGCACAGTTCCTGTCTCCAACAGAGGTGGCAGCAGAGAGCACTGTGTCAGACTGAAAATAAAACAACATGTTCTACAGGACATACAGCAGCTGATAAATATGGGAAGGCTTGTGATTTTTAAATAGAAGTAAATTACAAATCTGTATAACTTTCTGACACCAGTTGATTTGAAAGAAAAAGAAAAGGATATATTTCGAGCTAAACTATATCAAATTATTTTAAATATTAAATCCATTTTTTTTTAATTTTCCCAGTCCAATGCTATATAATTGCTATATAATTCCCATCATGCCTGGACGACCAAAACTTTAACACTGGTTTCATGCATGGAATCTTTTTTCTTGTCATAATCCCCTGTTTTCTGGCGCATATTTTGTCACACATTGCACCTAAAACAAAATTGTGACATTTCAGGAGACACATTGAAAAATTGGTGCATCTACACCAAAATGTATGTGCTGTGCACTGTTTTTCATTTTTAACTGCTTAATGGTTTCCACGATTACAAAATAGAGCATGTATGTGTTTAAAGTGAATGTACCATTAGGCCAGGGAGGAAGTGCTGGAGGCGGCCAACCCACCTCCAATGGGAGGAAACCCCCACCCCTCTATAATGTGGATCCATTAGAATCAGTAGAGGGGCGGGGTTTCCTCCCACTGGGGGTGGGTTGGCCCGCCTCTAGTACTTCAGCCATTTTTTGTATGCCCCAGCCAAGGCCATCTTGTGAGAAGACTTGTCAGGTCTGCTTTGTGCCTAGTTTTATGAGGTGTCACACTTACATGCAGATTATTCATATTTTTTATAGTGCACACATGTCATGCCCCACTTTTTAACATGGTGTGTTTAAAAACTTCATGAAGTTCATTCCCCAGGAAATTGCAGTGTGGGGCCATCACAATGTATTGTACAATTCCCTGTTATTTCTCCATGAAATATATTCATTAATTGACACCTGAGTGGAACCAATTGGGGTTCACCTCTCTGACCAGTGCTCACACTGGGCAATGCAGGAATTTACTCCAACTGTAATAATGGTCTTTTCACAGGATTGGCTATTAAGTAGCTTATTGGCAGGGCGTCAACCCACAGCACCCATGCCGATCAGCTATTTGGAAGAGCCATGGAGCCAGAAGCAAACAATATCCAGTGGTTCCTCAAGTTACAATATAAATTGGTTCCCGCACGACCATTGTATAATTAAAATATTGTATCTTGAGACTGAAACTCTAAGAAAAATGAGTAATTGATTTTGAAGCCCCCAAAATGTCATCCCAAAAAGAAAAAAAAAAAAGGAAGATTTAAAGCAAAATAGGCATTTAGCTAATGTGGTATCCCACCACAGGTGTTTCGTGTCTGACACCTGTTGCAAAAGCCTTAAACATCTTTATCACCACCTTACTTTGGAGTATATGAGTTTCCCCACCAGATGTCAGCATAGCAGTACAGGACATGTAGTATCACATTTTACTATAGAGAGGAGATACTAGACACACACAGCAGTACAGGACATGTAGTATCACATTTTACTATAGAGAGGAGATACTAGACATGCAGTGTCCCAGAACAGCCCTTCTTGTGCTCATACTTTTATTGTAACCAGTTCTGTTCTGGAAGGCTATGGTCCACTGCAAACTGCGTGTATTGCGTTACCCTTCTCAGTATTTAGGTCTGCCATTTCAGTCATTTATTGCATGTGTATTCAGGTATCAGTGTCTAAAGGTATTATGTCGCCTCCTAGTGTTCGAGGATGGTACTTCTCATGTATATTCCTCTGTATATGCCTAATGGTGTGATGATGCAATGGCTGGATGTCACGTGACTGTGCCCTGCTTCCATGGTAACACCAATGGTCATCGAGCTTTTGGCTGGGGCTACCATGTGACTTCCTGTGCTACCTCAGTCTATTCCCTACCATCAAGGGGATAGGTTGTCTGTTAGTCCTCTCTCTCCCTGCAAAAGAGAGAGGCCTGCGTTGTGCTCTGCTGCTCCAGTCCACTGGCTGTGTCCCTGTTTCAAGTCTCAAGATTCTCATCTGGGTGTCGATTCTTCAGTCATTCTTCAGTTCCTCTCATCATCATCTTCTCAAATCATCAACAGCAAGTATTCCATTCAAGTCTCATTCAACCCAGCATCTCAACTTCAGTATCACTACTACTCCCATCATTCAGCACGCTACTCTCAAAGCCTATTGCAGCATCACCCATTACTCTGCTTTGTTCAAGATTGCCTTATTCCCGGTTGCATCCGGAGAGACTGTTACTACTAGTTACCACCGTTACAATAAATATACAACTACCGTTGTTTCTGAACCTTGGCATTGGTGTGTTCATTGGTGCCCTGACTAAGGACAACGAAGAATCGCACGCCCAGTATTCCCGCATGGTCAGGAGCCCGGCTTCCAGCTGTAGCACCCTCGTGCCTAAACCGTGACCACTACATCCTACAGCTGCCCTGATTCCTGCACCCTCACAACATCTGCACTGCGGAAGTGGCCCCCAGGGGCCAGGGCGCTGCATTCACACACAGCAGTACAGGACATGTAGTATCACACTATACTGTAGAGAGGAGATACTATATACAGAGCAGTACAGGACATGTAGTATCCCACTATACTGTAGAGAGGAGATACTGGATACACACAGCAGTACAGGACATTTAGTATCACACTATACTGTAGAGAGGATATACTAGACACACACAACAGTACAGGACATGTAGTATCACACTGTACTGTAGAGAGGAGATACCAGACACACACAACAGTACAGGACATGTATTACACTATACTGTAGGGAGGAGATATTAGACACAGCAGGACAGGACATGTAGTATTACACTGTACTGTAGGGAGGAGATACTAGACACACAGCAGTACAGGACATGTAGTATTACGCTACTGTAGAGTGGAGATATTAGACACACACAGCAGTACAGGACATGTAGTATCACACTATACTGTAGAATGGATATACTAGACACACAGCCGTACAGGACATGTAGTATTTCACTATACTGTGGGGAGGAGATACTAGACAACCAATAAGGGCAGGCAATTCACTAATACTGGGGTTTTACCAGTAAAATTGTGACTTTTACTGATCAGATCATCTAGTTATTCACATGTGTTGCAGATCTTGACTGTCTGTAGCAATTTATGTTGTGTCTGGTCTGGTGTTGCAATACTGCAGAATATGTTAACATGACTGATCAGCTCACTATAAATAAAGTTATATTAAATAGAATTAAACTAATAGCAGCTATATCAATGCAACAATGTATATTAGGTGCCATAGAAGGTCCTTTAGTGATTTAATTCAATTTGAAGAGAATCTGGTAACAGAGCACCACTTTCATAGCTGGAAAGCTATATGGCCATGCTTGCTTTTGGTCACTAGATGGCAGCATAGGACTGGCAGCAGCCACAGTAAACATCACTATGCCCACATGACTGACTATGAGCTCTACTTTATAACCTTTACTGCCTGATATCTATCAGGCATCACTGTAAATATAGGCATAGCAATAAGAATATTATTGGCATTAAGCAGATTGCTCACTGCTCTCTATGGGCCATGAGGAAAGTTAAAATACCTTACAACAAGATTCTGTGCTGTTTATGGTTTTATATCAGATTTTATGAGTAATAATTATTCTTCAAAGCAACATGGGGAGATGCTGGTTTTCCCACAGATATGATTTTTTCTGTAACTTTTCTTCTTATGATGTTCCCAGGCTGCTCCTAAACATGCTGATTCAGTCGTTTTTGGAAGTGTGGCTATAGGAAGTTACTAACAGGACTGTGCAGAGGGCATAGAGTGCCTTCATTTATTATTTTAGAGGGGCTTTAAATACTTCCAGGCCAGCCTTGCTGAAGTTGTGTCCTAGGCAGTTGCCTGATGTGCCAACCCCTTGTACCAGCCCTGGTCACTACCAGCTTCTGTGAGTGACGTCATCTCACCTACCTTGGGGTCTCGCCCTTGCGGCTCACAGGCTAGAAGCCTAAAGTCCTGAAGTGAGGGACAGACAGCAGCTCCTATCAGCGTGGGATTCCCGACTAGGTGAGTATTGTGTTTTATTTTATTTTGTATGAGGCACAGGAGGCACCATTACTATATGGAGGCACAGGGCTTTTATTACTATATGGGGGAGCACAAGGGGCATTATTTCTATATGAGGGGCAAAGGGGGTATTATTTCTATATGAGGGGCAAAGGGGGCATTATTTCTTCATGGGGAAGCACAGAGGGATGTTATTACTGAATGGAACCACAGGGGGCATTATTACTATTTAGAGTTACAGGGCGCATAATCACTGTATGGAGGCAGGGGGGGGCATTATTACCATATAGAGGTACAGGGGGCATTATCACTGTATGGAAGCACAGGGGGCATTATCACTGTATGGAGGCATGGGGGGCATTATTACTATTTAGAGTTACAGGGCACATTATCACTGTATGGAGGCATGGGGGGCATTATTACTATATTGAGGTACAGGGGGCATTATCACTGTATGTAGACATGGGGTATTATTACTGTATAGAGGTACAAGGGGGCTTTATTACTATATAGAGGTACAGGGGGGCTTTATTACTGTATAAAGGTACAGGGGGGGCATTTTTACTAAATAGAAGTACACTATCACTGTATTATCACTGTATGGAGGCAAATGATGCATTATTACTATATGGAGGCAAAGGGGGCATTTTTACTATATGGAGTCACAGGGGGCATTATTACTATTTAGAAGCACTGGCTTCATAATCACAGGGGGCATTGTTACTATATGGAGCTAGAGGGAGCATTATTTTACTATATGGTGATGCAGCGGTATTACTATATGGGGCATTATTAATAACAGGAGCCACAATTGGGGCATTATTAGTGAGTGGGGGCACAGTAGGAGCATTATTAGTGTATTTTACAGCAATGGGGCACCGTACTCTGTAGACATGGCTCACATTTGGGAGAAGCTTTCATCAGAAAGAGGAGAATAGGAAAGTGAACAACTCTGGGCAGAGAAGATGTAACATGTGAGTCACTGGATATAACTGTAATCCTTTATAAAGACTGCCGAGTTACTATATTATACTAGTATATACTGCTGTATACAACCAAAAGCAAAAGGGAAACTGTCAGGAGCCAAGCCGTGCGCCCAGTTCCTGCCTCTGCCGAGGTGTGCGGCTCGGCTGGGAGTAACGTGACGGCGTCCTTCGCAACAGGCAGGATCGGTTACTGGGGGCATGCCAACGACGTCCCTAGCAGCCGCCCTGCACGTCTGGTTATCGCCCCGTGCTCAGACGTCACTATGTTCTGCTGTTGAGCGGGACTGATTCCCGGGGGCCCGCTGATCGTGTTCCCGGCAACCAGCCTGCTGTGTTTATCTTTTTATCTTTTATCTTTTGTGTGTAGCCGCGGCGGGGCCCCTCACCACCCCCGGTCGATCGGTATCAGGTGTACCCTTGATGGTGACTGACAGCTGACCTAGTCAGTTAACTGTCAGACCTAGGTTCCTCTTTCCTATCTATTCCAGCTCCCGGTCTCAGTCCAGTGCCTGTGATAGCGCCTTGTGCCTTGAGCTAGCATTCTCCTGACCATTTGTTGTTTTGGCTCAGACTTTTTGGATTCCGTTCCCTGACTTTGCTTTCTGGATTCTGATTTTGTGCCTTCGCTGCCCGGCTGTTGCTGACTTAGTTTCCTGACCATTCCATATTGTGTTTGTTTGTCTTGTTTTGTTTGGTGTTGCACTTATTTCAGTGTAAGGTTTGTCAAGCAGTTGTCTGCAGTAATTCTTAGTACTGTTTGTGGCAAGTAGGTAGAAACAGCTGGGTCTAGGGCTGCACTTGTCTATGTGTCTTTCCAGTACCCTACCTTACAGAAACATTTAGGCCCCCTTCACACGTCCGGAAAAACCACCCGGATTTCCTATCAGGAAATCCGGACGGATTTCCGGACGCATAGACTTCATTGGACACGGACACCCTTCCGGAATTTTCCAGAAGGGTGTCCGTTCCGGAAAATAGGGCCGGATTTTTTAGAACCGGTCCTATTTTCATCCGGAAATCCGGACGCCCCCATAGGAGTCTATGGGAGCGCCCGGGCCCCGGACGCTTTCCTGATGCACATCAGGAAAGCGTCCGGAGTTCCACTCACCCGGACCACCTTCCGCCTCTGCCCCGGCCTCCTGCTGCCTCTTCGTCCACCGCCTTGTCTGCAGGTACCCCCCGAGGCCACTCGCGGCACCCCCGCCCCCCCCCCCCCCAGTGGCCACTCGTGGCACCCCCGCACCCCCTGTGGCCATCCAGGTTGCAGAAGTACAACTCCCATCATGTCCTGCTGACAAGTCATGATGGGAGTTGTACTTCTGCAGCCTGTGGCCATCCAGGTTCAGAAAGTACAACTCCCATCATGTCCTGCAACCTGGGTGACCACAGACTGCAGAAGTACAACTTCCATCATGACCTGTCAGCAAAGCATGATGGGAGTTGTAATTCTGCAAGCTGTGACCATCCAGTTTGCAGAAATACATGTCCTATTTTTCTTCTCATCAGGAAATCCTGAAAGTTTTTCCTGATGGTTTCCTGATGGTTTCCTGAAGGTAAAAACGGAGAAATCCTGATACTTTCCTGATGACATTTAAGGCCTCCTGATCAGGATTTCCTGACAGTAAAAACTGACGGACGTGTGAATGGGGCCTTATGTATGAACTGCACAACCACAATAATTTAAAAATTTCAATATACTTTATTAACAATTATACTTAGACAAAAAACCTCCAAACGCTTAAAAACACTTAAAACATATACCAACTCACAACTCACCCCTACTGGTACAAAGGGGAGAGAGTTTTGACCTATATACTACATGGAAAACCATGTGTTTGGCTGTGAGGTCACTTGGGTGTCACGTGTATGGTAATGCCAGTCTGTATAGCTTCAGCCATGTTTGCCTGTGTTTATTCACAAGCCCTTGCCAAGTAGAACAGGAGAGGTATGCAGCCTGGGAACAGGGTAGGGTAAGTACTAATGGTACTGTGTGTGCCTAAATGTAAGACCACCATATTTTGGAAGAATGGATATCACCTAAGAATAGATATCAATATATCTATAGACTTTATGTTTTATTGCAACCCTCAGTTTTATTCTGACAATGTTGCCCCCTCATTGTGTATCCTGATCTACTCTATATGCTACCAGATAAAGGATATCTGTTTGGTTACAGATTATCTTAAAGTGTCACTGTCGTGAAATTTTTTTTTGCAGAAATCAATAGTCCAGGCGATTTTAAGAAACTTTGTAATTGGGTTTATTATCAGAAAAATGCATTTTTATCATGAAAAAGCAGTTTGAAGCTCTCCCCCTGTCTTCATTGTTCTCCTATGGAGAGAGCTAAACAAAAGACCAAAACAGGACAACAAAGAGTTAATCTACAAATATGTCACCCGTTATCTTCTTGGACAGTCACCAGTGACCTGTCTGGGCTCAGATTACAGCTGTCACCCAGCTCCGTGCCTGTAATCCTCTGTTATCTGCTTTCTGCTGCCGGCTAACTCCCTCCTTCCTCCTCCCCCCTCCCCTCTCCCTAGAACAGACTGGGTACGACTCCTGCAACAAGTCACAATTTTCAGATTTTTCGGAGTGGATGAAAAAGAGGAAGGAGGGGGGGACCTGGGAAAAGGCTTTTTACATGCAGATAATGGCAGATTTGGCTAATAAACCCAATTACAAAGTTTCTTAAAATCGCCTGGACTATTGATTTCTGCAAAAAAAAAAAAATACGACAGTGACTCTTTAAATTCTGTGTACTTTGCAACTACGAGTTTGAATTATTTCTTGTATATTTTTTTTTTAAATATAATTTTAGGAATTCTATAGAATTTATGTGGTTATCATGCCAAAAAAAACAGGTCAGAGACAGGTTAGCGTTATATGCTTTAAATAAATGTATCAACACTGATCTCTTATAAATCAATACTTTTTTATAATTACTTTAGGGTGTTAGCCATGGTTTCATTTACAGTAGGCAGTTAGTCATTAAGGGTGGCAGCAAAAGGCACTGAAGTGCATTCTGGAAACATTAACATACAATGGCACAAGCATCTGCATACTGAGCTTCCATCTAGCACATCCTCTGCAGATTAATAGCTGGACTTTATTAATGTGACTCACTACTTTATATCTACATTATATCTTACTTTATACTACTTTAAATCTAATAACTCGGTGTAATAATAAGGTAAAAGGAAGCACAAAACCCCACACCTAGACTGTAATCCTAATCTAAATGTACATGTGACCGCAGTTAATCTCATAACACTACATATGGGTACAGGACACATGACTGCAATGCAAACCACACATATGTAGTTAAAGTGGTGCACCGGAAAAAATGTACTGAGTAATATACAGACCTGTATAACTTTCTGGGACCAGTTGATTAGAAAACTTTTCTGGTGACATTGACAGGGCCCCCATCTCCACAAATGTTTTGGTGCCACCTGCCACCTGCGGCCTGCCGACACTGCAATGACAGCAACCTTGGCCTCCATCATCTTCCATGGCCTGGCCCCACCACCACCCACTGCCTGGACGCCTGCGACATATGACATCACCAAGGCCAGCACTTGTTTGGATGCATGCGTATGGCTGCTGCAGAAGTGCCATGCTCCTGCCACGCCTCTGCAAGCAGGGGATTCTCCTCACATCATGCTCTGCAAATACAGTAGGTGAGTAATGTAACTGTTATTGTAATTGGTGTAGTTTTTATTGGTGTGTGGTGGTGGTGGTGGCAGCGCTGGCAGCAGTGGGGGAGGGGGAGCAGCAATACCATTCAGGGCTACCTTGTCAGAGTTACCTGTTAGGACTCTTAAGAGTGACTACCATTATAGGCCTCAGCTTCTCAGATGACAGGATCTGCGTAGTATAATTCATTTTAAGCATATCTGTCATCCCCTTCTTTATCCATCACACCATGATACTCCATATCCACACCTGGAAAAGCTGGGTTACCCCCAGGATCACCTACCCAGCTTTCCTAAACCCCGAATATCTTAATAATCCTCATGGGGATGTATCATCACAGTTTATCATTCAGGTCTCTAAGAAAGCTAAGTGACAAGTCACAGTGGCAGCCATATTGGTGGTTACCCAGTTTTAGGATTTTGATGGGAGAGGAGTATATGTATATTTATGGGACTCCTGACGCCAATCATTCACCTCCTCCATCCTCCCATCTCTCCCCGGACTCTGATCACCAGAATCCGCCACAGTTCCATAAGCTTCGATGCCACATGGATTGTGTTCATCTCCTAATTGAATAAATTTTGTCTCTGAAAGATTTGCTAGAGTTGGAGTGCCAAAGCTAAACTTTATTTGGGGGGGGGGGGGGGGGGGAGGGGGCACTCTTGAGGTCTTTGCACTGAGCCCACCAGTGTATTAAAATGGACCTGCCTGCATCCTTGAGCCTGTCTTTGCCTGTGACCTTGATGAAATGGCAGGTGAGGATGGACACATCTATATATGAAAGACAACACTGCACATATAGCCATTAAAACTGAAAAAGCCTTTTAAATCCTATGCTTCAGTGAAGATCTGTGACCTCTCCAGATGGGTTTGCTTTAATAAATTCTCCATTAAATAACCATTTTAGAACATGAATGTACAGCCACAGTGATGCTAGGGCCAAGAGAGGTGAGTTCACACTGGTATGTAACATTATTCCTACTACTGATCACCAGCAGAAACCCACTCAGCGTTTAAAGCCACGAGGGACACAGGAGTAAACCCACCAGTTATTTTGATCTGAACTACTGCAGTGTCCCAGCACGAAAGGTTCTTTCTCTCAATACTCATATATATATATATATATATATATATATATATATTTTTTTTTTTTTTTCTATAGTGCTTGAAAGGTTAGTGGCCACTGCAAAGGTTTGGTTTATGTCGCCCCAGTATTTATCCCTTGTATTCTCAGTCTTCTCTTATGTATATTGATTTTTATATGTTGGTCACATGGTGTGGAGATGCAAACAGCCTAATATCACGTGACTTCCCCGGCTGCCATAGCAACCCCGATAGCTGTCGAGCTTTTGGCTGGGGTCAGTCAGTTCTCCCTCTACCTTCAAGAGGGAAGGGTGTGTTACCTTGCTGCTCCTCAGGGAGAAGGCCGCTGCTCAGTATTCTTCAGTTCATTATCTCCAAAACGTATGCCGGTCCAGTCCAGACCTGGCTTATTCTCAAGATTCTCGTCTGTTCTCAAGATCTGGGTACATCTCCTCAGTCTCATTGCTAACAGCAAGTATCCTCCTCATTATTGCTATACCCAGCATCATTCTCAAGGAAACTACTACTCCGATCCTCCGTAAAGATCTCCCTAACTACAGCGTCACTATCATATTACGGCCTATTGCAGCACCACCCATCTGCTCTGTTGTATTTGACTCTGCCTATTCCTGGTTGCATCCAGAGACTCTTGCTACTAGCATTTGCCGTTTCAATAAACGCACAACTCCCGTTGTTTTTGAACCCTGGCATTGGTCTAGTTATTGGTGCCTTGACTAAGGGCAACAAAGAATCTGGGGTCCCGCAGGGTCAGGTTCCCGTGGATTGGCCACCTCCCCTCGTGCAATAACCGTGACCATAATATCTAGCAAGTGGCAACCCGGGTCCTACCTCCTACTACTACTACTATCCCCAGCGGGGTCACCCCATGAAAAGTGGCGTCACAAACAGGATCTATGTCTCCTGTGTGTCCCTCAAAGTTCTGATTCACCGAGGTTGGCTCATTCCTAGTGGGGAGGTATGCAGTGTCCCAGCACGAAAGGTTCTTTCTCTCAATACTCATATATATATTTTCTATAGTGGTGGAAAGGTTAGTGGCCACTGCAAAGGTTTGGTTTATGTCGCCCCAGTATTCATCCCTTGTATTCTCAGTATTGTCTTATGTATATTGATTTTTATATGTTGGTCACATGGTGTGGTGATGCAAACGGCCTAGTATCACGTGACTTCCCCGGCTGCCAGAGCAACCCCAATAGCTGTCAAAGTGACTGTTGCTACTAGCATTTGCCGTTTCAATAAACGCACAACTCCCGTTGTTGAACCCTGGCATTGGTCTAGTTATTGGTGCCTTGACTAAGGGCAACGAAGAATCTGGGGTCCCGCAGGGGCAGGTTCCGGTGGATTGGCCACCTCCCCTCGTGCCATAACCGTGACCATAACATCTGGCAAGTGGCAACCCGGGTCCTACCTCCTCCTACTACTACTATCCCCAGCGGGGTAACACCACTACCAGGTATATTGACATTAACCCCATTACTGTTCTTCTACCAAGAATTCTGACCAGATAGGCTAGTGAAACAACAAAGATCTCCTATTCCTTATTAGAAGATTTCACCCATTCATAGATAGAAAACATACATGTCTATCTTAGGCACCAATATCAAATCCACGTCTAGATCCTTGTAACAAAAAGTACATGAAGGGATCTGAATAAGAATGTATTAGAGAAATGTTAAAGGGAAAAAAAAAAATAAAAAAATATATATATATGTATATATATATATATATATATATATATATCTATCTATCTTCTGGAAACAACAGGTTATATACCAATAAAAGTCATTACTGCTTAACAATCAACATAGGGCAAAGCCTGCTGTATAATATCAATGTGTTGTTAAATATCATTACTGTCAACCGGGGGCCTCTATCTTGAAGGTGATAGGGTGAACTACTGTGTATGGTTAAGTTGACTCCACAATGAGAACATTGCACACAGTGTAGCGGCTTGAGTTGCTCCCGTTTTATGTTGTCATAGAAACATAATCCAGAATGATGAAAAAATGATTAAAATACTTTTACTTGTAGGTCACAGTAAATGATTTCATTAAACATATAATTGCCAAAGAGTCATTTATATTTATTTTAACACCTACTATGCCTAATAGCAACATTGGTTCATTTCAATGCAATGTTCTCACATAAAGCATGTAGCAGTATATTCCATGGTGTATAGCTACTGTACAAGCCTTTTGGGATCCAAACCCTGCAGATGAAAGTTTATACATTGATTTTGTGGTGTTTTTTGGTGTTTGTAACATTTTTAACCATACGAAGCATGCTGACAGTAAAGTGGTTTCCAGTTGTTTTTCTCTATAGGCTTCTCAATAGAATGTGTCTTAACTAAAGGGAATCTGTCATTTTTTTAATTTTAGTTTTATTAACTTGATGTAAGTACAGCAGGAAATGTTTACTTCAGCTGAGATAAATGAGTGTCATGCGGCGTTTACACGAATCGTACGATTAACAATCTCAGAGTAACGTTTTTTTTCCCATAACGATCAGCGTTTAGACGGAACAATACATCGTACGGAAAATTTGTTTTGCGATTGTTTTGCGATCGCTTAAGCCTATCTTACACATTGGTTAAATCGGCGAACGACTGTTTACACGGAACGATCTGCAAATTTTTTTGCGAATGATGAACGACGATTTGAGAACATGTTGTAAGATCAAAATGAACGATTTCTCGTTCGTCGTTTGATCGTTCGCTGCGTTTACACGTACGATTACCATTCGCATTCGATCGTTATCGCACAAATTCGCACGATAATCGTTACGTGTAAACGCAGCATCATTCAAGACTATGAGGGTGTGTTCACACTGAGGAAAAGAGGTGGAAATTCCAAGTGAAATCCCCGCCTCGGACTCTACATGTCCATGCCAAGCGGAGTTCGAGGCAGGGATTTCACCGTCTAAGGATCAGTGTGTAAGGGAACCCATGCCTGGATAAAAGAGAGGGACAGACAGGCAGTGTGATCCCTTGTGCTAGGCCCCCAAGACTGTCCTTGCCAGCCCGATCCTAATCAGGTCGGCAACAATTGGGCGAAGTTCCCTTTACTAGGCAAGTGAAATACAGAACAAGGCAAGACAGACAAACATAGTGAAGAATAGTCAGGCAGATACAGGTCAAAACGGAGGTAGCAAAATGGTACAAGAACAGCAGGCAAAGTGAGGTCAGAAGAACAGGCATAGAGGTCCGAATTCCAAGCAATCCAATATGAAATGCCAGCTCAAGCTATAGGAGACTATCACATGCGATGTCCAAAAGCACAAGTAGACTTCTTATGAGATGTATGAGTCCTGTTCCAGAGCATGATTGGACTGGCCTTCTGACACCCAGACCACACAGAATACAGACTGGCAGGGAAGGAAGATGAGTGGTGAAGGCAAGTGTAAAGGGCCTTATTACATGGGACGATTATCATTAGTTCGTATTTGAACAATAATCGTTACGTGTAATAGCAGGCAAGGATTAAATGACCAGCGAGAAATCATTGATCGTTCGATAGAATCTGGTCCTATTTTTATTGTTAGTCGTTATCAAATTATTCAAACATCCTTCGGTGTAATAACGTGTCGTTTGCTCGTTTCCCTAGTCTATCAGCCAAGAAAGGACGAGCGCAAGAACGACCGTAAGTAATGATCATCTTCCTGCGTAATAGGGTGAACGATTAAGATAGTTTGTCATAGCGGTTGTTTAAGATCGTTTAGCGCCAAAAAATCATCCTGTGTAATACCACCCTAAACCATCTGCATCCCAGCACTAGGGCTAGCAAAAGAAACCAGACGTTGTGGTAAAAAAACTGTTGATCACCACACAGTGAATACTAGAATCAGACACAGTTCAGACTAGTACAAGGAAAACACACAACTAAATCATGACCAGAAGCATAGTCTCATCGGGAAATGTGACAGCTGTAACATTACATGATATATTTTATGTGAATAGGAGCAAAGAAAAAAATACAAAACAAAAACTAATTTTCTGATGGCAGAACTCAAATGCATGTAAAAAAAAGAACTAAAAAACTATTTAACTATAGGCAAAAAAAAGACAGGGTTGACAACACTGCTTCAGCAGTTTCTTTTATGCATCAGACCAGTAGAAATAAAGAGCGGGAGATCATTTACATGATCATTGTATACATAAACAATCACTTCATGCAGAGAGACATATTTAGCTACAAGCCATGTGGAGGAAATAAAGCAGCTTATGACTTTCAGATAAATTATTTAGCTTCAGTTAAAGCTCAGTAGTTAGCGCAATAAAAATATAATGTATTCTGTAGAAGATCTTTATGGATGTTTATACTTTTCACTGACATAGTTTCCCTTTAACCCTTTGAGGACCAGGCCCAAAATGACCCAGTGGACCGCGCAAATTTTGATCTTAGTGTTTTCGTTTTTCCCTCCTCCCCTTCTAAGAGCTCTAGCACTCTCAGTTTTCTATCTACAAGCCATGTAAGTGCTTGTTTTTTACAGGAATAGTTGTAGTGTGTAATGGCGTCATTCATTTTACCATAACATGTACGATGGAATTCCAAATATATTATTTATGAAGATATAAATAGGTGAAATCGTAAGAAAGAATGCAATATGGTAACGTTTGGGGGGTTCCTGTGTCTACGTAATGCACTATATGGTAACAGCGACATGACACTATTATTCAATAGGTCAGTCCGAACACAACCATATGCAGGTTACACAGATTCTCTAATGTTATATATATTTTTTTTTATGAAATCCTTTTTTTTGCCAATTAAATATTAATAAAATGGGCTTATTGTGACGCTTATAACGGTTTTATTTTTTCACCTACGGGGCTGTATATGGTGTCATTTTTTCCGCCATGATCTCTAGTTTTTATTAATACCATATTTGTGAAGATCGGATGTTTTGATCACTTTTTATTGATTTTTTTTAATATATAATGTAACATAAAATCGGTAATCTGCGCACTTTTTCCCCTCTTTTCGTGTACGCCGTTTACCGGTCACAATGACGCTTGTTATATTTTAATAGATCGGACAATTCCGCACGCTACGGTATATTATATGTTTATCTATTTATTCATTTTTATATGTTTTATTTATATAATGGGAAAGGGGGGTGATTTAGACTTTTATTGGGGGAGGGGCTTTGGGGTAGTGTGTTAGTGTTTTGAACTTTTTTTTTTTACACTTTTGAAGTCCCTTTGGGGGACTTGTACATACAATACTTAGATTTCTACACTGATGAATGCTATGCCATAGGCATAGCATTGATCAGTGTTATCGGCGATCTGCTCATTGAGCCTGCCTGTGCAGGCTCAGTGTAGCAGATCGCCGATCGGACCGCACGGAGGCAGGTGAGAGACCTCCGGCAGTCCGTTTCAACGATCGGGACCCCCGCCGTCACACTGCGGGGGTCCCGATCGGTAAGTGACAGGGGACTCCCCCTGTCACTTACACTTAAACGCCGCGGTCGCGCCGTGATCGCAGCGTTTAAGGGGTTAATGACACGCGGCAGCGCGATCGCTGCAGCGTGTCATTGCCGGTGAGGTCCCGGCTGCTGATTGCAGCTGGCCCCCACCTGCTATGAAGCGCGCTCCGCTCCGGAGCACGCTTCATAGCGGGAGAAACACCCAGGACGTAAGGTTACGTCATGGGTCATCTGGGGACAGACTTCCATGACGTAACCCTACGTCCAGGGTCGTCTAAGGGTTAAAGTGACTCTGTACCCACAATCTAACCCCCCCCCCCAAACCGCTTGTACCTTCGGATAGCTGCTTTTAATCCAAGATCTGTCCTGGGGTCCGTTCGGCAGGTGATGCAGTTATTGTCATAAAAACAACTTTTAATCCGGCAGCGCTGTGTCTAACGGTCGGGGCTTACATTTGTATATGCATTAGGCTGCCACCACCTCTTTGTCCTTCCTCCTCGCCCTCCTCATCATTAGGAATGCTCCAGGCAGATTGCTTCCTGTGTACATAATGAACATGGGCTGGATCGTTAATACACCTGTGCAAAGCTCAAACAGCAGTAAATGTTCCTCGATCATTCCTAATGATGAGGAGGGTGGGGAGGAAGGACGGAGAGGTGGTGCCAGCCTAATGCATTTACAAATGTAAGCCCCGGCCGTTAGACATAGCGCTGTGGGATTAGAAGTTATTTTTATGACAATAACTGCATCCCCTGCCAAAAGGACACCGGAACAGATCTTGGATTAAAAGCAGCTATCTGAAGGTACAAGTGGTTTGGGGGGGACAGATTGTGGGTATAGAGTCGCTTTAACAAAAGTACAGAACCTAAAAAGAAAACTAAATAATTTGCTAAACTGTGGTACCTTGGTTTAAGAGTAACTTGGATTTTGCAAGAAGAGCTCAGTGTTTTTCAAAATTGTAACTTGGTTTAAGAGCATCGCCTTGGTTTAAGAGCTCCCTGAACAGACACTGTCTTATAAGCCTCACCCCCCTCTACCAAATCCATTACTCCACTTTTTCAGCAGTTCTTCATGAGTACCACATTAAAACCTAGAGGACTTTCTATAGCATATCAGGCACTGCAATCACATCCCCCTGCTATTCCCTATTATAAAAAATGGGAGAGGGATCACAACATAAACATATCCCCAGAACAATGGAAGGAGATCTATGGATCGGTCCCAAAAATTTCCCGATGCATTATCTAGAATCCTCCCGAAAACTACTCTACCGATGATACATGACGCCTGACTGTTTATCAAAATTTTTCCCAGATTCATCCCCAACCTGTTGGAGATGCAAAAGAGACGTAGGAACGTTACTACACATCTGGTGGACCTGTCCTCGGGTCATTCCACTATGGCAACAAATACATTCTCTCTTAGAACGCATTCTGCATATGAAGGTCGCTTGGACCTCGGGACTGGCCCTTTTGGGACTTAGACTGGAAGACTGGCCTATTTCAGACAGAACTGTTGCTTTACACATCCTATTGGTTTCACATAAAGAGAAAAGGAATCCACCTTAAAAGATCCCAAAGAAATGTTTTGCTGGACAATAAATAATATATCACAATAAATCTTTATTATTACATGATTAAAAAATACATAAAAAAATGGAAACAAAGAAACAGTACCATACACAAAAAATGGGGAGAGGGGACATGAGTCAAAATAAATAACATGTATTTACAAATCAATTACATAGTAGTATATTGCACATATTAATAATAAATATATAAATATATATGTATATGTGTGTCAAAGCAAGCAGATACCAGTAGGTGACAGATGAAACCAAGTATAATTTAAATATATAAAGTTCTGTGCTACAAAGCAATAAAACTAATGTGGATAAGATCCAAAGTGTAATATTAATGTGCTAACAATTATATAATATCAGACCAAAAAGGTTCAAGCCAAAAATAAACAAGTTTAGGACGGACGATTTGGGGCGTTTTTTTGGTTGATATTTAATCCTATTGGTTTCACGCAACAGCATTCCTAAAAAATGGAAAAGCACTGATATGCCTAGCATAGAGGAAATATTAGCAACAGTCCATTATAACTATCAGATGGAGTTAGCTATTGCACACTGTCTAAACTCTTTTGCACAAATAGATGATAGATGGGTAAAATGGAGAGACTACAACTCATCTCACAACTCCTCACATTGCCAAATACCTGAGGCCCCGCCTGATCCACTGTGAAGTGAAACTCTGAATTTAACGACCTCAGTATGAAGTTCGGAGATCGACGCCTATAGTCCTTCCTTAGGGACCCCACTCTGATCCAACGTCACTCATACTCATACTTACTCATACTTGTACATACTCGTTCTTAGTTCTATATGATAGTACCGTATATTACTTAGCGTGTACTGCAGGATATATTGTACTGTATTGTATTGTATTGTATTGCAAGCCTTGTTTGCCTTTGGTTTGTAGTTCTTGACTGTATGTCCCTGTAACAACTCACACTTTGTTCCGCATAGTTTGGTAACAAAAATTACCTGTTTCTTTATATGTAATTTGTAAAATTTTATAAAACATTTATCATAAAAAAGAGCTCCCTGTACTGGGTGGGAGGGGGAGTGCAGGAGGGGCATGGTCTGCATAGCGGGGTCTACAGCCCTGTACTCTGACCCAGGAAGTCTCCCTCACCTTCCTAATCTTGGCAGATCCACTTCAGGCTGGGGCTTACTGTACATCAGGGGACATAGCTGTAACCTCTCTCTCCCCAGACAGAGAGTGCTGCATTTATTTATGTGCCCACATATGCCCTGCTCATTCCTTTATGCTCCCTGCTGTCTCTATCAGCCCTTGTGCCCTTATCCTCTCCATTCCTGCTAATATGTGCCTGCACTCACACTCAGCTATACACACTGCAGGTATAGTAAGCCTGCATTCACACTGCTGTATAGAAAAGTCTCTGTCACTGTCCTCCTGCACAGCTCTGTGATTCTCACTTCCTGATTAGCCCATGCTAATTACACCCCTTCCCCATTGCTATCATGTGACCACATTCTATTCTATATGCATCTCCATTATGTATCTACAAACTGCTGCTGTTTTATAGGTTTATGCACTTACTATACATTATACTACACATGCTGATTGCTATGCTGTACAGTAACTTATAATATGACATATTCAGCTGTTTCTCATTGTTTGTTTCATCTGTTGTACATGTTATTCAAAATAAAAAATTATTATTTTTGGGGTGTGGAACCAATTGTCTGCATTTCAATGATTTCTTAAGGGAAAATTTGCTTTGGTTTAAGAGTGGATTTGGATTACAAGTACGATCCCGGGACGAATTATGCTTGTAATCCAAGGCACCACTGTATACTCTTTAAAAAAACACAGACAATAGATATAATAACCCAATATAATAAGTTATTTAAAATAGATGTATGTCTAAAGGTATCAAGGGGCTACAATACATGGATCTACTTAATACCTGACGCAGAGAGGTGGTCACATATGTCCCCTACACACCAGCTAGTCAAGCCTATTTAAAAAAAAAACAACAATTTCCTTGGACGGAAGTATTTCCCAACATAAAGCTAAATGTCTGTTGATTTTTACAAAATAAGAAATATACTGAAAAAAAACAGTTTTAACTTGATCTGAAGACGAGAAATTCACCCTGTAAAGTGCAATATTAATCTGTCATAACAATAATGATATCACAGAGATGAGACCATTGTACACAAACAATCCCATAAATTCCGGGAAATGAAGTCAGGTGCTAACAAAAATAAAATCTGGAGAATCAGCGACAGCATGACAGCAAATGTCTCTGTATATTTCCCTCTATTTGGCTTCAGGAACACACACACATATATCTTCTTTATGTTTCTGCTAATGCAATTCTTCAAGCAAGCATGAATCTCTTACTTTTCTACAATTTCATTAAGTCTCAATGGAATGTGACCATTGAATAATGACACGTAGGGGAACTATTAGACTGAGAGTTAATGGGCTGAGCGAAATTCTAGCACACAAACAGAATTGTAAAAGGAGGGTGTGGTAAATAAATCTCCTTATGCCCATAGTATGCGTAATAAAATACTCAATTAACTGTTTAAAATTCTCTTCCTTTACTTTTCTGTGGGAATTGCTGCATGAAAGTATTAGTCATTGGAATGCTCAGGAATATTTTTGTGCAATATTTTGTGACTAAGGCTATGTTCACACAACGTAAAACTACGGCCGTAGTTCTCGCCGCAGAACTATGGCTGTAGTTTTGTGGTGTGGAACAATGCCTTATTTGCAATGGGATCCCGCCTGGAGCGTACACACATCGTATACACTCCGTCCGGGATCCCATACGCCGCCGGAAAAAACTGACAGGTCAGTTTTCTGCAGCCGGAATTAAGTGAATTCCGGCCGCAGAAAGACCTGTCAGTGCACACAGTGAAGCGAGCGGCTCCGGCTGCTCGCTTCACTGTGGGTTATGGGAAGCTCTAAAGCGGGCGCACGCTGATGCGCCCGCATTAGAGCTCCGCGGCCGGAAAGATCATCCAGCCGGTACTTAAATATGATCATCCGGCCAGAGACCCGCCGTTCCGTGACCCGCCCGGGGTCACGGAACGGCCGGTCTCATACCAAGTGTGCACATAGCCTGAAGGTGTATGAAGTCTTCACAATACTGGTCCGAACAGCCAGATAACATATTAGATGGTGAAAAACTCAGTTATTCACCTGTGACTGATACTAGGCGCCATGCAGTGGCGGATTATAATATGGGCGGTTTGGGCGGCCGCCCGGGGCTCGAGGCTCCAGGGGTCCCACGCCACGCCGCCCACATTATAGTCCGCCACTGTGAACTGTCCCCCGGCTGATGTGCGGCTGCCGAGGGTGTCCCGTCCTATCCCCGGCAGCGCGCGCATCAGAAAGCTCCCCGTGCGCCTGTGGCTGTGACTTCCGGCGCATGGGGAGCTCTCTGATGCGCGCGCTGCCGGGGATAGGACGGGACACCCTCGGCAGCCGCACATCAGCCAGAGGCTGCAGAGGGAGAGAGGCTCGACGGGGGAACGGACGGCAGGTGAGTTGTGTTGTTTTTTGTTTTTTTTTGTGTTATCTGCTTGGGGGGAAGGGGGACCATCTATAAGGGGGGAGAGGGGGGACCATCTATAAGGGGGGAGAGGGGGGACCATCTATAAGGGTGGGAGGGGGGGGACCATCTATAAGGGTGGGAGGGGGGGGACCATCTATAAGGGGGGGGGGAGAGGGGGGACCAGCTATAAGGGGGGGAAGAGGGGGGACCAGCTATAAGGGGGGGAAAGTGGGACCATCTATAAGGGGGGAGAGGGGGGACCATCTATAAGGGGGGGGGAAGAGGGGGGACCAGCTATAAGGGGGGGAAAGGGGGACCAGCTATAAGGGGGGGAAAGGGGGACCAGCTATAAGGGGGGGCGAGAGGGGGACCATCTATAGGGGGGAAAAGGGGGACCAGCTATAAGGGGGACCATCTATAAGGGGTGCGGGGGGGAGAGGGGGGGACCATCTATAAGGGGGGGGGGAGAGGGGGGACCAGCTATAAGGTGGAGGGGGGGAGGGGGACCAGCTATAAGGTGGGGAAAGGGGGACCAGCTATAAGGGGGGGGGGGGGGAAGGGGGACCAGCTATAAGGGGGGGGGAGGGGGACCAGCTATAAGGGGGGGAAAGGGGGACCAGCTATAAGGGGGGGAAGGGGGACCATCTATAAGGGGGGGAAAGGGGGACCATCTATAAGGGGGGGGGAAAGGGGGACCATCTATAAGGGGGGGGGGAGGGGGCCAGCTATAACGGGGGGGGGGGGAGGGGGACCAGCTATAAGGGGGGAAGGGGGACCAGCTATAAGGGGGGGAAGGGGGACCAGCTATAAGGGGGGGAAAGGGGAACAGCTATAAGGGGGGAGGGGGACCAGCTATAAGGGGGGGAGTGGAACCAGCTATAAGGGGGGGGAAAGGGGACCAGCTATAAGGGGGGGGGAAGAGGGGGGTCCAGCTATAAGGGGGGGGGGGAGGACCAGCTATAAGGGGGGGGAAGGGGGGACCATCTATAAGGGGGGGACCATCTATAAGGGGGAAGAGGGGGACCATCTATAAGGGAGGGGGACCATCTATAAGGGGGAAGAGGGGGACCATCTCCTATAGGATTAGCACCCTCCTCTCCTGACATCCTCTGTGCTGCTGTGACCTCCCCTATAAGATCAGCACCCTCCTCTCCTGACATCCTCTGTGCTGCTGTGACCTCCCCTATAAGATCAGCACCCTCCTCTCCTGACATCCTCTGTGCTGCTGTGACCTCCCCTATAAGATCAGCCCCCTCCTCTCCTGACATCCTCTGTGCAGCAAGGGACCAAACATTATGTTTATTGGGGCCAGCAGTTAGGGGAGGCAGACAGTGTTTATTGGGGACAGCATTGGCGGGGGCAGTAGTGGATTATAATGTGGGCGGATTGACCGGGGGGGGGCAAGGTTGGGTGGACAGCCCGGGGCCCAGGGTACAGTTAATCCGCCACTGGCGCCATGTACTGTACTTTGTCCCAAAAAGCAATACCCACAGTCAAAGTAGTTGGCACATTCCCATGTGTAAAAGCTATGAACAACTATAACGTTGGAAGCCATGAAAGAAAAAAAAACTTCAGTATTTTAAGATGTATATGGTCATATTCACACAAAGATAATTCTGTCAGAATTTTGGTGCAGATTCTGAACCAAATGTTGAAAGGACCCAATCACTGGGTGAGAATAATGTAATGTAGATTATAAAAAAGAGAAAATTTCAATAAATGACAAAACATGAGCCATATCTATTCCTGTTCTAGGATGTGTACAAGAGATTTCAAAAAGATGTATCTATGGGGCGTTAAAAACAACTCACCATGGCAGTGCCACACTTAGCAAAGATTAGTACCATAAGTATTTGGTGCAGAATATTGGTGTATATGAATAACAATTATGAAACAGTGTAAGAAAAAAATTATGCCTATTACAGTATGGTTTGCATCAGAAAGAAAAAAAGAAATGATACTCACCTATATCACCTTTAAATCACATACCATCGCCATACCATCATCCTGCTTAGTATTATCAGTATCTCTGCTAGAGAAAGGTTTAAGGGATTATTAACTATCATAAATTCTTTTATATCCTGGTCAGTATGTCGATACATTGTAAAAAAAAAAAAAAGTTATACTCACCTACCGTGTCCTTTCAGTGCCTTCTGATTCTTCATCATTACCAATTGTTCTCGTTTCTGAGACAAGTTGTCCCAGTAGGACCTGCAGCTTTGCCATGCAATGGCCACAGTGGGATCCCATGTCAGGTCAATAATTGGCTGAGCAGGCAGGTCTTTCTGAGACACCATAGATAATAGTACTGGAAGTGTCTCACCCAATGTCACTTTTAACAATGTTGTTGAATATGATCATTTCGATTCAGGCCAATGATCACATCTTAGGCTGGGGCTACATGGTACTTTCTGGTTGTACAACCAGGAACCACTGTGTCAGTCCGACACAAAGTGGTTCCTGGATGCACAATGGCTGCATTACAGCTGGCTGAGTAATGCTATTTGGTAATTTTTCTTTTTGACATATGCTAACTTATGCTGCTCCACACAAATTATAAAGCAATGAGAAAAAAAAAATCAATCATGAACTTATATCTCAAAATTCTACGATTTATTAAAATAAAAAGTCAATACTGACATGTGCAGTTATGTACAGATAACAGACTTACTATACATTCATATCTGTAAATTCATGTGATTTTTATGATCTCGAGAAAATTATAAATAGTATACATGAAAGAGCATACTAATGATAAAAAGCTAATTGTAACAAAATATTTAGTGCACGTTAAAAATAAAATCGGCAGCATATTTAGAATAGATTTCTGGTAGTCAACACTATTATGTGGCCTTAGATGCAGCTCCTGATTCTACTACAAGGTCGCATATTACATTCAGACGGGAGTAAAACATACAAATAATTTACAGTGTTTTAGTGTAAAAGGGGCAGCCAAGTGTATCCTAAAAAGGAGTTTACCTGTTCACTGTACAGGATGAATAACATTATATTGTAATAGACTGGACATTACCACACATAACCACATAACAATACCTTTTTTGATATTTTTTTTATTGTTTTTTTTTTATGTGAAAAATGAGAAATGGGGAGCAGAGGGAAATATACATTTTTACTAGTTTTCTTTTTAATATATTTTTTTATTTTTTTTTATTTTAAGTTTTTTTTTTTACACCGTATTTTCAGTGACTTACTTATGCAATTCAATGCAATCCTATTGCATTGCCTTAAAGTGCTAAATCAGCAATCCACCTGGCTGTTCCATGCTGTGATAGCAGATCTACCATAGCAGGTACATAGGCCTTCAGAAGACCCCATGTCATGGCAGCCAATTAACACCCTATGATTGCACTGCAGGGGTGCAGATTGGAACTCTGACAAGACAGACACTGGTTAGACAACCTCCTAAATGCTGTGATTGCTATTGAACATAGCATTTAGGGGATTAAGTCACTGGCATCAGCATGATTGCTGATGGAGGCCATTGACAGTATGTGTCAGCGTCTGATAGCAGCCGGCACCCTCCATGTATAAAGCAAGCTAAACTGCTGAGCCCACTTTATATACTTCAATGGCTGCATCTACTATATATATATATATATATATACAGCAGATAACGCCAAGGGGTTAACATAACTAGCAATCTATAAACCCTGAAAACCCTTACCTTTTCCTGTATGTTTCCATACAGCTGTAGCCTGGGTTTACACTACGTATAACACCGGCCGTTCTGTGACCCGGCCGGGTCAAAGAACGGCCGGTGTTACTGAAGATCATCTCAGCCTGTACTGCAGTACCGGCTGGATGACCTTCATTTCTGGTGAATTTGGATGCACACAATGAATACAGTGTGTGAACTGACATGTTCTGTGCGGCTACTATTCAATGAATAGCGGCCGAAGAAAACTGACATGTCAGTTTTCCGTGCGACTGGATAGAATCCCAGCCAGAGCATATACTATGTGTGGGGATGGTCCGAACCGAGTTCCACGGAGCGGGCAGACAGCGGGAATCTGCTGCCGAGCGTTCGGGTTCATACGAACCCGAACCTCGGCAGGTTCGGACCATCCCTAACTATGTGTATACGCGCCGGCCAGGATTCCATTCATTTCAATACAACGTATGTTTTGTATAAATCACGGCCGTTGTAACAAATTACAACAACGGCCGTGATTAATGCAAAACATAAGTTGTGTGAACATAGCCATATACTGTATATGGGAAGACATTTTATTAGTGGACTGGGTTGAGAACCAAAAAGAGAACTAACCTACATGCCAAGTGTACTATACAAGCAAATACTGTTTGTTACTTTAGACTAAGCTGCTCATTGCTCTACAAGAAAAATAGAGATATACAAAAAAATAGAGATATCATTGTAGTAGAATAAATCCCTGCGATCCCCATTAATGAGGTCCCCATTGCTTTAATAAATTACACACTTCAATTGTAGTAATATAGGGTCTGGTTGTATCATTTGATGATATATGTGATTTGATAAGGAGAAATCACTGCATGTCAATCCAGCCTGACTTCTGAATGCAAAGCAGATCAGAGGAAGCTGTCCATACACTTTACCAGACCTTAGTCATCGCATAGTGTAAGCATGGAGACATGATATTACACAATTGTATAGAGTCATTAAAGTCAGTGTTTAGTTAACAATCAGTTTTAAAGTTCACTGAAAAATCTAAACCTATTATATACAATAAAAGTGACAGGCAAAAGAGCCAAAAGAGTTAAATGTCCAGCTTCAAGCTAGGGAAGGGAACATCAAACTAGTTTCTGTCTTTCTCCTTGTTGAGTAAGTGACCTTATTTCCTAAAGAGAAAAATAACCCAGTCAATGTGTCAAAAATATCCACTATATATCTTCATATGGCAAAAAGTATGACAGGATGTCTGACACAAACCTGTCTTGATAATAAGAATAAGGGGTAAAAGAGACATCCATAATTGAAGGTGTCAGTGATCCTTTGTTTGTCATAGTAACTCTGTCCCAAATGACAAAATGGATTGATGAGAAAATTATAGAGAAACTCTCAGACACAAAATCTAATTTAAGGTGCCAAGGAAGGAAAAAAGCTGAGCACAAGTTAAATCAACGCAGAGGCACTAAGATGACAGGACATCCTGGGTTTGATGTATTGCACTCCACCTATTTGAGTTATCACATAGGGCTTTTTTGTTGGGAAAGGACAAGGTTGATTGTGGAGTTAGGTCATTGCAAGTATTCTTCACCTTCTGTATTTTTCGACTTTCTGCTGGTGGAGCTGAGCTAAGGTTTGGTCTTAATGGTACAGCCACCACAGCGTCTGATGTGGAAGTGTTATCCGGCCTGGCTGGATCCAGTTTGTCATCATATTGAGAATTCCGACGTTTCAGTGTAGGTGGACTGAAATTCATGAACCTCACAGTCTTCACCTGCTGAACAAAAGAAAATGATTCACTGTTATACTCAATAAGATAAAGTATATTGCACTTACCTACGGTAAGTTAAGGTGAGGTACACCATAAGGCTGGAGGATGTTTAAATGACATGACCTTTGGCCATTTCAAAGGAAAGGCTTCATGAAAAGAGCAATTTTCAATTCAAAACACGTATGTCATATTGAGTGCTTCTAACCATTTTAATAACTAACTAAAATGAAGAAATGAAGAAAGGTACATTTTTAGAAATTTAATTAAACTGTACCTGGTCTTTAATTTAAGTCCAGGTTTACACAAGTATATAGTCCCTTCCTTTAAATCCAGGGAAATTAAACTTCTACACCCTGAGAAATAAACAGCTATGGGCTGACATTTTGTCTACACTGATACATTGTAGTGAACCATGGAAAGGGCAGAGAGAAAGAGAGAGAGAAAGAGTTATGTATCTATTCAGGATTCAGTAAGAAGCTGGAATAGGTTTCCATTAGTGAGATGAAGGCCAAGAGAGGAGGGTATACTGTATGTAAGTTACCATAAAAAAGAAGTATGGGATAGAATAGTAGACTATGATATTTCCATAGACTGGGCCCTATAGAAAATGTATTTGTTACAAGTATCATAAGCATTCATTTAACAAATGCAGTACTGGGCTAAAGAACAACTACCCCAAATTTACAGTTGTCACTAAGAATTATTTTTAGAGTACAGTAAAACAAAGATTCCTGTAAGTGATGATCCCTGACCTCAATATCATTAAGTCTGTTTGGGTAAGACATGAAAAGGTCACAATATATATTTATTAAAGAGATCCCATATTAGTCTATAGGTGACAGGCACTGTTAGGCACCCCCAGTAACCTCTGTCTAGTGAACAGATTAGTAGAGAGACTGCCTGAATTGCAGAAATTGGTCTTAGTCAGGGGATCTCATCTATTACCTACCCATGCCCTAATAGTGGAATATGGAAATAAGACTTAATTTCTATTATATGTGTATATATATATATATATACACATATATATATATATATATATATATATATATATATATATATATATTTATTTATTAAATAGAAAACAAAGTCTTAGAATACCACCAGAATACTACTCTTGTTGTCCACAAGGTTGTTATGCTATGCGTTATTGGGCCTTTTACACACTTGGGACTGCAAATAAGTGCAACGGAGGTGCACCTAAAGAATAGTCCTATTATGAAAGCAATAAGTTCAGTAAAAAGCTGAGGGCACTCACCGGAATATGCGGTGTTTCTTTATTCAAACATGCGTGCGAAATGGCCGTCATGTTTATGTTGTATATGTAAAGTGGTTTGGCATCTGCTGAACAGTGACATGTGTCGCCGAAGGTTTTACTACATGTTGAAATAAAGAAACATTGCAAATTCCGGTAAGTGCCCTCCCCTTTTTACTGAACTTGTTGCTTTATTAATTAAATAGAAAACATCATATGTATAAGCATTCTGGACAATTTAATGTTTACTTCTATTTATTAAAGGTAATGACACTTTTATAATAGCTACCTTGTCAGAAGTACTTTTATTTGGGTCTGGTTTCACCAGTATAGATGGAGGAGCAGAGGCTGGTGGTTTTAATGGTGAATCCATTTTAATTGGGAACTCTTTGGGCTCAAAAGCGATGGAACTTGCAGCAGAGTACCTCCTATAATCCACTGGTCTACTGGAGAGAGGCACAACATCGCACACAGACATGGGCCTCACTCGGATATCAGGACTGGCTCCTACGGTAGAATAAGCAGCATTGATAAAAATCTGCTGTGGTTGAACAATTCCTGATGAAGGTCTGCTCAAGGTGGCCACAGCTGGCGTTGGAGTGTTGGTTTGTACATTCTTCTGGGGAGGCATACCTAGGAGAAAAAAAAGTTTGCATGTCAAAATAACCCAGTTTAAATTGTACTTATTGTTGTACTTTTTTTTTTAGCACATGTGAATATAAAAAAAAGTGTAATACATCCTATTGGGAGAAAGCGAAATGTTTTTTTGTACATGTTCAAATACATAAGTAAACAGAAAAAGGAAGGGTCATATTAGACACACAGATTTATCTGACAGATCATTAAAGCCAAAGCCAAGAATAGACTATAAACAGAGAAAAGGTCATATAGGAAAGACTGAGATTTCTCCTCTTTTCAAATCCATTCCAGGCTTTGGTCTCAAAAATCTGTCAGATAATCTGTCTGTGTAATAGGGCCTTAGGCTGTAGATGGGCAGAAGGACAGGGGTTGCAGAAGAGAGAAGGAATGCAGCTGCAGCATCTTTGCCTCACACTGTAGGACAGCAAAGTAAAACAGCTGATACACAGCACAGGTAAGAGGCTATTGACCCACATAAAGTTTTGTCCCATTCCTTTCTAAGTACACTGTTTTTAATTTGGAAACATTGAACTGCAGTTCCAATAACTCTGACCACTTCTCTAGTGAAGCTAAATAATTTTCCATAGTACCGACACCACCAGGAATATCAACCCTATTGAACACATTTGTGTCATCAGCAAACAGACAAACTTTACCTACCAAACCTTCTCTTAGGTCACTTACAGGCACATTACAGACCCTCTGATTATTGATTTTTAGGTGATTTATTATGCTTTTTTTATGCGTTTTCATAATTTTTACTACTATAGATGTCAAGCTAACTGGCCTGTAGTCACTGGCCTCTTTACTACCGACGCGGCTGCAGGGGACATGTAAGTCTATAGCTGTACCATGTTTTCCTGGACTCCCTAGGGCTGCATCCAACTTCTTCAACCACCGATTCTCAAATGCTGAATGATCGGACTCGAACATGCTCAAGATGCAATTATCTCTACAGAGTGAATGGGGACAAACCGCTTCTGGCCCCATTCACTGTATAGTGTGGGCACAGAACAGCTAATCACTGAGGTGCCGGGTGTCAGTAGCCGACCAATCAGTGACTGATGAGCTATCTGTAGCCAGGAAACACAAGTGCCTGTCATGAAAAATAATTTGTGATATGTCATGAGGCATGTCAAAAGTTATAGATCACAGTGGGTCTCACTGCTAAGACCAACTGATTAGAAGATATAGCTGGGGAGAGAGCATGGCAGCAGCACAATCCACTCCCTAGCGGGCCACTAATTCCGACACTGTAGCCTCATAGATTTACATTGTCGGAATTGGCTGTTATGGATATATGGCCAAGGAGTGAACGACACAGCTGCCGCACTGTCTGTCTGTTTCAATAATCAGATGTACTGTGATATCAGAAGTTAGAATATGAACACCATCATGTATGTTAACCTAGAAACACAACATAAAACTGGAATGATAAAACCTCAGTTAAAGATGGCAGAATACCCTAGTGATGAATAATATGGAAATTCAGTGTCAGACTTAGGACATACTTTTTCTGAAGCTGCCATGCCTTCGATGAAGAGTAGGTACAAGAGCTGAAGAATTAGGTGAATTCTTCTTCACTGGTTCCACTACAGCAGTTGGCACAAAGAAAGACCTGATAGGTCTGGTTACACCAGTTTCAGACACACTGCCCTGTGAAGAGACTGAGGCATTGCTTGAAATCCAGTTGCTATGATGAGAAGAGAGCCTTGGATCAGGATATTTGGGGGATTTTCTGCTGAGAAATGAAAAGAATGATAAGAATAAAACATAGAACATATTCTAGATCCCAGTTACATTATAAGACAGGGGTAGGGATCCTTGGCTCTCCAGCTGTTGCAAAACTACAACTCCCATTGTGCCTGGATAGCCAAAGCTTTAGCTGTCCAGGCATGATGGGAGTTGTAGTTTTGCCACAGCTGGAGAGCCAAGGTTCCCTATCCCTGTTAGAAGAGGTGATGCTATTGATCCTTGCATTAAATGGTCACCGTACATACAACAAATTCTGCATAGATCGATAGGGCACATACAAAAAAGAAACTTTGCAATATATACTATTCTCCATAGTTTGTTTCAGCTTTCTTTGCTGCTCCATTCTAAACTCAGACTCCCCTCTAAAAAAATCAAAAGAAAAGGTTTCCCACAGCATCCAGAATGAAAGTAGTGTGTTTATTCACACATCAGGGTACACAAAAAAATGCAACGTTTCGGCCTACTGGCCTTTGTCAAGCCTTTGACAAAGGCCATTAGGCCGAAACATTGCATTTTTTTGTGTACCCTGATGTGTGAATAAACACACTACTTTCATTCTGGATGCTGTGGGAAACCTTTTCTTTTGAAGTTTGTAAAGCTTATACCTAGGATTGTGAGCATACCTGCGTGCATCCTTTATCCTATTGCTGGCCATTATCAGCAAAAATCTCCAAGGTGCTGTTGGATTTCTTTTTGTTTCCCTCTAAAAAATTTCTAAAATTCAAAACTGAGATGGATTGGCCCAGTAACGGATCCGGTTATATGGTAGTTATAGGGAACAGTTAGCTCCTACAATGCAAATAAATGCTTGGGGGTCATGGCTTCATGTCCTTATTGAATTAATTTGTATGTGCCAGTACAAAATCAACAAGGCAGGGTCCACTCACTGCCCCTGTGCCACCATAGATCCACAGTTGCCATCATTTTTTTTCCCTAAGGACACTTTAGCGGTAAAAAAGGGGTGTGGCTTGTTGTGGGTGTGTTCTTGGTGGGGTGTGGCCTATCATGGGTGTGAGTTCAATATTTTTAAGTTAGAATTTACAGTCAGAACACCACAAAAGGTGCATTACACAACCCAGTATTAGGTCCCCAGTATATTACGCAACCCAGTGTCGAGGGCCGTCCGCCATTTTGTGCCAAACGTCATCTTCGGACGGACGGCCGAATACCTGCCGCCCGTCCCCCCTCCGCCGCGTTACAACTGTGCTCAGCCGCGATTGGCTGAGCACAGTTATGCTCAGCCAATCGCGGCTGAGCATCGGATGACGCTGCAGACGGCGGCCGGCATTCGGAACAGACGGAGCTGTTCGCTGGCCGGCCGAAGAAGACGTCACTGAATGAAGATCGGAGACGGGTGTCGGCACGTGACAGGTGAGTATAGCGCACCACACTTCCGGGTACACGGGTGGGGGTGGTGGGACACGGGGAAGGGGGCCATTCACAGACATAACATACATTACAAAGTTGTATAACTTTGTAATGTGTGTTATTCTGTGAATAATTCTTTACCGCCGCACTACCCCTTTAAACATGGGGATTTGATGACTTTATAGTCTATAAAAAATTATTTGGTAGTCATGATTTTCATACAGCAACATGGTGAAGTTAAGAGAGGTTGTAAGAAAATGCATTCTTAATACCTTATTACCTAACAGCATTGATCTAGAATGGAAAAAAAACCAATTATGTCCTTCTCTTAGAAAAAACAAAACCATTCCCATGCAGAGATGTATGTAGATCCACGTCACTTACACCTTTCTCCGCTTTCTTATTCACCCATGAGTAAATAGCTATATAACAGCACAGATTGACAATTCTGAGCTATATTTGAGATTTCTTGTATAACTTATATATGTACAATATATGAAACACTAATTGTACTTGATTATGTTGTCTTTATTAATGACATTTACTTTTAATTAGCTTCTTTATGAGATTAATCTATTGTGTGTATATGAGTCACCTTGTGCATATCTTTATTTAAACTGTCACTGTCGTTATAACTTTCAAAATCTAAATCAATAGTAGATGTGAAATAAAGCAAGTTTGTCATATACATTCATTATTCTTTTTGTTGTTATCATGCTGTAAAACAAAGCTGAACTTACCAGAAATCCAGGTCCAGTCTACTGAAGGCAGATTTTCTAACTTGTGCTGGTTGAAAAAAACAGACTAAACACAGGAATTCCAGCCAGTACAGAGAGTCACGGCTCAATGTGTCCGTCAATCACATGACTGCCTTCTCTCTGTGAGCGCTCAGATGGCCCGAGATACACAGGACTTCCTGTTTTCTTACTCTTTGAGAGAAAACAGGAAGTGCCGTGTTTTCCATGATAAAAAAAAAAAAAATTAATGACTTTATATTGCAAACTTGCTTTACATCACATCTACTGTTGATTTAGATTTGAAATTTATAACAGGGACACTTTAACCCTTAGATGACCAAGGACGTACCGGTATGCCCTGGATGCCCAGACGACCCTGGACCTACCGGTACGTCCTGAGCTATGAAGCGTGCTCCGGAGCGGAGTGCGCTTCATAGCAGGTGGGGGCCGGCAGCAGTGAGCAGCCGGCGCCTCAACGTTAATGACAGGCTGCAGCGATCGTGCTACAGCATGTCATTAACTCCTTAGACGTCCGCTCCGTTTAAGTGTAAGTGACAGGGGAAGTCTCCTCTGACTTACAGATCGGGACCGCCGCAGTGTGACTGCGGGGGTCCCGATCATTGAAATGGACCGCCGGAGGTCTCTCACCTGCCTCCGTGCAGTCCGATCGGCAATCTGCTCACTAAGCCTGCACTAATGCCTATTGCATAGCAGTGATCAGTGTGAATAATCACACAAGTGTATGTAAAAGTCCCCCAAAGGGACTTAAAATTTGTAAAAAAAAAGTAATAAACATTATTACACTACCTCATAGCTCCTCCCCCAATAAAAGTTCAAGTCACCCCCCTTTCCCATTATATAAATAAAACATATAAAAATAAATAAACATATAATATACCGTAGCTTGCGTAATTGTCTGATCTATTAAAATATAACAAGCGCCATTAATAAAAAGTGATCAAAATGTCAGATCTTCACAAATATGGTATTAATAAAAACTAGAGATCATGGTGGAAAAAATTACATTCCATACAGCCCCGTAGGTGAAAAAATAAAACTGTTGTAAGCATCGCAATAGGCCCATTTTATTAATATTTAATTGCCAAAAAAAAAATATATACCATTAGTAACATAGTAACATAGTAAATAAGGTCGAAAGAAGACAAGAGTACATCAGGTTCAACCTAGGGAAACCCTACCGTGTTGATCCAGGGAAGGAAAAAACCCCTATGAGGCAGACGACAATTGCCCCACCACAGGGAGAAAACTCCCCCCGACTCCAATGGCAACCAGAATAATCCCTGGATCAACGTATCACCGGAAATCTAATGCCCATAACTCTGTGTAAACCTGCATATGGTTGTGTTCGGACTGACCTATAGAATAATGGTATCATGTCGCTTTTACCATATAGTGCATTACGTAGACACAGGAACCCCCCAAAGGTTACCATATTGCATTCTTTTTTACGATTTTACCTATTTATATCTTCATAATATATTTGGGATTCCATCATACATGCTATGGTAAAATGAAAGACGCCATTACAAAGTACAACTATTCCTGTAACAAACAAGCCATTACATGGCCTTGTAGATAGAAAACTGAAAGTGCTGGAGCTCTTAGAAGGGGTGGAGGAAAAAACAAAAGTGCAAAGATCAAAATTTGCGCGGTCCACTGGGTCATTTTGGGCCTGGTCCTCAAAGGGTTAAAAAAAGCTTTGTCACTGAACTGTAATGTTACCCCTACAAGGGTGAATAAATCACTGAATACTTTAATTGGACTGGAGTGCTATGATATTCCTCTTTTGTCAAATCTACTTCCCAATACGGCATTGATTTGTAAATCAGTAAAACTAGGTTCTCAGCATGTGCGTTTTTCCTCTGTCTGGTGCAGTAGCTCCACCACAACTGGAGACAAATAACTCCACCAAAACTAAAGACAAGTGTGTTGCTTTTTCTAGAAGAAAGCGACCATGTTTTTCTAATCCTGGATAACCCTGTTTAATTTACATGAGTTTTTCCAAAAGAGAATAGTTCTAGTAGTTCATATTATGATTCATCAATTATGTATCACTTAGCAAGAATGTAGGATGAGGGAAAAAAGGTCCTTTGAGTCAAATGGATCTTAAATACTAAACTTGAGCTTTCTTTGCTGTTTTGACACTGCAAATCCACATGTAACTGACTGAAACAAAGCAAAGAACCATAATCATCTGCTCTAACTCAAGCCTACGTCTGACAAGGCATAGGCGTTATTTACAGACGTATCTGAACAACTAGCAATTCAGGCATTCATTCTGCCACGCACTATTCAACAAAGAAAAATCTTATCCACCTTTCCTGAATGAACTGAAATTCAATCATTAGAATTTAATAACATCTTTTTTTTCCAACTTTAACAACTTAATGTTAAGAAAAACCGAATTGACATTCACCTAGTTACATAACATATTTACCTTGGCTTTATAGAGACTATAACCACAGACCTAAGTGCCACAATCTTTTATTTCTTTTTCATTTTTTTTATATGTGTGTTTTTTTATTTTATTTTACGTTTAAGAGATAAAATCAATGAGACGTGCTGTTCATCTTGGCATTTTCTTTAAATTCCCACTAAGGTAAAAGCATACAAGTGACATCCTGCCCCAAGACAAAGTGGCTTGTCTTTTACCATAAGTCAACAAGAAAAGGTACTGGTCAGTCAGCTAGTCACTTCTGTGACTTTGCGGTACTGTAATTCCATAATGCCTGTTGGTAGGCGTCTGGCAATTAAGGTTCCCTCTAACCAAGAGAACAAGATGGCCCTAGTTCATATATATAAAGTTATGCTGTTCATTTTTATGCTGTCTTCTCTTTTATAATGGATTAAGTGGGGATGTTGCTCGATAGTTTGGTTATTGCCCATGTTGAATATAAAACTCCCATAAGTGTTGTTATGCTCTGTGCTTGCAGACTCAGGCTGCGTTCACACTACGTATATTTCAGTCAGTATTTGGTCCTCATGTCAGGTCCTCATAGCAACCAAAACCAGGAGTGGATTGAAAACACAGAAAGGCTCTGTTCACATAATGTTGAAATTGAGTGGATGGCCGCCATTTAATGGCAAATATTTGCTGTTATTTTAAAACAACGGCTGTTATATTAAAATAATGGCCATTATTTACTGTTATATGGTGGCCATCCACTCAATTTCAACTTTGTGTGAACAGATCCTTTCTGTGTTTTTAATCCACTCCTGGTTTTGGTTGCAATATGAGGACCACAATACTGACTGACATATACGTAGTGTGAACCCAGCCACAATCTGTAAAAACAGGTTACCTCACAAAGACAGCGCCTTTTCACATGCCCCATTGTCAAAGAGTGAGGTCACCCACTCAACCTGTGAGGTATCTCTATGATCAAGAAAGGAAAGGGGCAATCGAAGAGCTGCTCCACTCCAGCCTACTCAGCAGGTCCATCCATTACATAGTTGTCTATACATTTGTACGGTAAGCTTTCAATACTGAATCGCCCTATGCCATTGCTGCTGCAGCAGAAATTCTCTTAGCATTAACAACTGATTGCTGAAGGTTACAGAATCTACAGTGATCAGCTGATCACCAGGCTGTCTTCTAGGTAAAGGGTTTGTATGTATGCAACAACCCTGTAAACTAGTAATTATTTAAAGCCCAGTAGCTTAACACGGTGCATCTGGCATGGTACTCCATAGATTGTAGTTTTTTTTTTGTTTGTTTGTTAATACATTGCTTTAATAAAGGTTATATTACCATATTACTTAATGATAAAGTGTCGTTAAAATAAATGCATAGCACATTAGCACATATAACTTTTTAAAAGCTATGTATTAAAAAAAAATAGAGTCTCTGGAGTACCTCTTTAATACCTTAATAAACCTGTGGCGCTACTAGGCTAATGTATTGTATTATTGTTTGTTCAAAGGAATGTTGTATGCAAAAAATAAAAAAAATGTTTTTATCTAGAAGACAGTGATCTGCTGATCACTGCAAGTGCAGATTCTCTAACTTTCCAAAATTAATTGTACAGTAATTGTACTGTAATTGCTGAGAGGATTTCTGCAGCAGCACCAGCAACTGCATAGGAAAGTTAAGTATGGCAAGCTTATCATACAAATGTATTGACAACTATGTAATAGATGGACCTGCAAGGTTGGCCGGAGCGTAAGCAGCAATCTGATGGTTGATCAGAGTAGGGAGTAAGTAGCTATTTGATGGCTGATCAGAGCAGGGATCCAGGAACTGTAGGGCTTAGACAGCCCTGCAGTTCCCGATGCAAACGTTGGTGGCAGTTAAGGGGCCTGGTTGCTCCTTACTACTGCCACTTAATGGAAGTTGAGTGATATACAAATTCATATAATTATACATATGATTTAATACAAATATACATATTCATCTTAATAAAGTTATATTACAAAGTAATAAAGCTTTAATAAAGCAATGTATTAACAACAACAATCTCTGGAGTACCCCTTTAATATGTGGGTTACAATTGTTTTGAGATTGTTTTAAGATGCCTGAAAATGTTTTCCCCATTACAGGATGAGGTATAACACTTTGGGTCAACAGTAGAGATGAACAAACCTTGAGTTTGAGTTTATCCGAACCGGAATGCTCGGTATTTGATTATCGGTGGTTGAAGAGGTTGGCTGCAGCCCTAGGGTGTCGTAGAAAACATGGATACAACCTTAGGGCTCCAGCCACTGGTAATGAAATGTCAAGTGTTCAGGTTGCGACGAACCCAAGTGGGCTAGAGGTTTGCTCTTCTCTAGTTACCAGTTATAGTAGAGTAGCAATGTAACAGCCTTCCTGAAACCAGTGTATACATTCCCTGCAAATCCCTAGAATCAACCAGAGCCCTCATAACATCTACTAGGATAAAATGATAATAAAAAGTAGCTCTGCTAAGATACATGTAAATGAGTTGCACCAGCTAATTATCTACATATCTCTATATCATTGTAATAAACAAGAATTAATAGCTGAATGTGTAATTAGGCAGGGCCTGATAATGCTCAGTAACATGTAAATGTCTTTCAATTATTACTCAGATAACTATCTTTTAAATGGCCAATATCTTTAATTATTTCATAACTGATTTAACAATTTACATTCTAGTAGATTAAATATAGCTTCTGATTGTGAGTGAGAATGTCAAATAAAAGGCAAGATATAATAGGACATATCGATGTCTCTTAAAGATCAAGAAAAGAAGATTAACAAAAGACTTTTCTGTATTGTTTAACTGAGGATTTAGTGATTGTGAGAATAGGTTCATACACAATAGCTAAGTAAATAGCTCTAGTGTATTAATTGATTTGAAAAAATATCATACAAGAAACAAAATAGTAAACAGGAGTGAAGGAACACTTGGCTTACAATCTGGGGGAGCCCGTCTTGGCTATTTCCCAGCACCCAGAATTGAGAGTAACTTCATATCCTAAAACTTGCACAGTTTTATTGCAATGTCCTAGTGGACTTTCTGATAATGCCTTAGGCTTTTATACTCCCTTGAACATTGACTGTAAGGGAGGCTACCTCCAGTAGGTGGCACCATAAGGCTATGTTCACACGTCGTATGAGACCGGCCGGTCTCTGGAAGGATCATCTCGGCCGGTACTTAAGTACTGGCCGGATGATCCGTCTGGCCGCAGAACTCTGATGCGGGCGCATCAGCGCGCGCCCGCATCAAAGCTTCCCATAGCGCACAGTCAAGCAAGCGGCCGGGGCTGCTCGCTTCACTGTGTGAACTAAAAGGGCTTTCTCCGGCCAGAATTCACTGAATTCTGACCGCAGAAAACTGACATGTCAGTTATTTGCAGCACCGTATGGGATCCCGGACGGAGCGTATACGATGTGTATATGCTCCGGCCGGGATCCCATTGAAAGTAAGGCATTGTTCCACCGCGCCATCGGCAACAACAGCCGTACTTTTACATAGTGTGAACATAGCCTAAAGCATGTTCTTTTCCTTCTAAAACTTAGCTACTTTGCATGTTCTATGGTAAAACAATATTTTAATACACCTGCATAAGATCCAGCCATAGCCGATCAAGACACCTCTCTATTGAACTTCAGTACCCTCTCCATGTGTGCAGTGCCAACCTGATACTGATAAGAACCTGAGCTCCATGTCAGGACCAAGTTATGATTGTGAAATAAATGACTGGTATGCAACAAACTGTCAGCTCATGAGAATGCTAAAAAATAGTGAAACTAATGTGAAACCACTATATGAATGCAATAATAGAATGCAATGGCTGCACAAGAGGATCTAATACTATATGGAGCCTAGATAAAGAAGACCTAACAGTAAGAGGTTGTTATAATATTATAAGAGTATTAGGGGGCCTTATACTATATGGAGGCAGAGAAGGGGCTTAGCAATATATGAGGGCACAGAGGGGCCTCTCTACTGTAGGGCACAGGAAAGGACTAACATAAGAGGGAAAAGAGGGGGCATAATATCATATAGAAACGTAGTGTTGCCAAATACTATATGTGTGCACAAAGGTTTGCCTAATACCTGATTGGGATACAAAGGTGAGCTTAATACTTTATGGAATTTGGGGAGGGGGGTGGGATAATAGGGCACAGATGTGGGCTGAATATTACATGGAAGCACAAAAGGTCCCTATTATGCCCTCTACTATAGGAGGACACAAAGGGGGTGGTAAAGATGAGGAGCTTGTATAGAGGGGAGCATGGTGCTTGAGTGAGGGGCATAAAATGTTTGTCTGGCAGATTCTGCCAGGACAAGTCATGGGTGGGAAAAGTCATAATGATAGCCCAGGCTTGATGGAGAAGAAAAGAAAAAGTGAATGAATTAAAGAAGACACCCATTGTGGTGGTATTAGTCATTATGTGGTGGTAATATATGCTTATTATGTGGTGGTATTATTTGTTTCTTATATATTGGTACTATTGGCATAAATGGTCTTGGTATACAGTGTTTGGTTAGTAAAAGCATAGTGGTAATATACAAGGTGATATTATTTGCTCCTGGTGTTATTTGACAATTCTACCTTAGCGGTATATGATATTATCTTACTTGTTACCTGTTACCTACATGTTACATATACATATACATATATATCAGCATGGAAGAAACTGACATTTTCTAATTTATTTTCTTTTATTAAAATGGTGTAGTTTTTAACATGATAATCAGCGTAAGTTAACCATGCTGTTAATTCTCTTGTGAAACGTGCCATAACAATGCTATTGCCGAAAAGTGTGTGTGTTGGTTGGGGCGGGGGGTTGAAGTGTGGGCGTCTAGTAAGATGTCCCCTCGTGGGCCCAAGATACTCTAGTTAGACCCCGGGTGCAGGGAAACACAGAAGAAATTAAGTATTCCAGGCTCCATCTGTGTAATATAAATAAAACTATCCATAAAACACAGAAACAGAAAATATGTGACTTGTTGCATTACATCTTGATTGTCTGTGTTTTAATGAGACTTGAAGGGTTTTTTATTGATATAATGTGGATATCTGAATTATCTATCCATACATTAATCGAATCATTGTGTGATTGTCTGTGTCTATGCTCAGCTATGTTATCTATGCATTCACATCATTTTATCTACATCTATCCATGTCTGTCTCTATTCATTTATCAATCTGGAAACTGATTTACAGAACTGGGATTCCCCACAAGGAAGACAGAGGGAAGTTTATTGCAACAACAACTAGTGTGAAACAGGAAATTATACAAGCTTAGCTACATTAATAATATAGATTTAATATGAGGAATGACACTTCAAGATGAATTTTTTATAGTTTAGTGTTTTTATAAATTATTCATTATCATTGCTTTATTCTATGCATTTTTTACCCTCTTGAGAATTTTTCATTCATCTAAGGGAGGGCTGATTTATTTTTATAATTTTATATCTATTATTTAAGGGTTGTGTTAAACAAAATATACAATTATTGGTCAAAGTGTAAAATCCTAAAACGTGCGCATTTGTGACATCCTCTTTGAAGGTACATAAAAGCATGCTCACAGTGTACAATGCATTTTTTTTCATGTATCCTTGAAAAGTAGGTTTATTTCTGAGCTAGTTATTTAGAGTGGAAAACAATCATTTAAAATGTTTTCTTTGTTAGAGATAAAGCTGAAGGAGTCTGTATATTTTACAGTGCATTTTAATGTGTTTTTTAGAAAGGAATTTACAACTAAATAAATTAATCTCATTAAATGGATCCAACTTGAAATGCTTATGTTACGTACCTCTTTCTGTTTCAGAGCTGCCCCCTATCACTTTGTTGGTAGCCGGCTTGGGCCAATGACCCCATAAGCCTAGGTGTCCAAAGGCAGCCTTTTCACTGTAAACAAGGGCCTTTGGACACTTGACTAAGTATCAGTTTCTGTTCTTGGAATTTTTCCTTTTTCTATAGCCTCTCTGTATTTGGCCTGGCTTTTTAACCTTCCCTGGATATTTCTCTTTACTCCATAGATTTGTCACCTTTATTTGTCCCTCCTGTTAGACTGCTGGCCTGGACTTCTGACTCTGCCCTAGTTGGGCTCGCCATGTATAAAATTGAGACAAAATAAATCATGGGTCTCCAAACTGCGGCCCTCCAGCTGTTCCAAAACCACAATTCCAATCATGCCCGGACAGCTAAAGCTTTGGATTCTGCTGCCCAGGCATGATGGGAAATGTAGTATTGCAGTAACTGGAGGTCCGCAGTTTGGAGACCCTTGACCCATAAATGTTCAAAAAGCATGGAAGTATGCACCAGAAATAAATGGCTTCCCTTAGAATTTCTGCTATATATGTTGCGTTATTTTTTTCTGAAAAAGAAACATGGTGTGTGCACAAAGAATTGTGTTGTTTTCCAATTGTGTTGTCTGTCATTTTACCTTCTAGATATCAAATAAGGTTGTTGCTCTTCATGTCTGTCTCAAATGGCCCCAGATAGCTGATCATGGTGTGGTGAGTTTTGCATTGTGGATATTATTTTATTTGAGTCATATTTAAAGAATTATTTTGGGCTAGGTTCACATCACATGACTTCATATATGCTAGAAAACAGTCCAATGTACCTATAGGCTATTATTAGCTAGCTGTGTTCCTAAAAAGTGTCCTGTAGTTATATGCTTTTGCCTCAGCTGCAATGAAAAGAATAGTCTACAAGACATTCCAGTATAACTGAATGTAAAAGAAAAAGAAAAAAAAACATACTGAAGCTACACAGCCATTTAGTAGCATACATCTGCGGCACCTGTTCAGCCATATTGCATATGGCAGGATGGCAGGGGCGAGCGTAATGTTCAAGCATGAACCTAAACTAGTAAAACATGTATTATAGTAGAAGTAGTAGTAATAATAAATAATAATATGTAATTGCAAATATATATAATACATATATATTTGCCTGATAGAATCCAACCACACCTCCATTCAGTCATTGAAACCATATTTTGCGTTTAATTAAAGGAGGAGACATCTGTATGCATTCCTGGTAAAGATGCACAAACATGCCTACGTCCCTGAAGCCCGCAGTTAAAGCCCAACCTGTAATAACTCAGCTGAAACGATGCCATACGGAACAATTCAAACTTTCTTGGCTCGTGTTATATGCCGTTGCCTAGTGAGCCTGATTTATAGTTTAATAATATCGCTAGTCTGTGGCAAAGCACCCAACACACCAATTCATTTCATTAGTAGAGAGTACGGAATAGGTTCTGTGATGTAGATCTGCCTGCTCGGCATCTGCATTGTACACTTATTATAGTGCTATTTATGTCTTCTCTTGTAGTTACGTTTTATTGTTATGGTTTGGGGTAAAACAATGAAGAGGCTGCAAAATGAGCACTAAGAACACAAACCACAATTTCCATTCCCTTGCTGGAATATTTCAGTATACTAGTCAATGAGAATTCATGGCGCATAACCACATGAATAGGAAAAGGGAAAGAAGTGTTCTGCTGACTTAAAGGAATGTAATTATGTACAATGCTTAAGAGATTTACTATCTGAAGACTTGCTTGTAAACAACAGCACAGCGACCATTCTACAGTAATCAAAGGGAAAATTCTGTTTTAGGATCAACTTTGTGCATTTTCCTATTACAGCCTTTGATGACAGAAATAACTATAATGTATATGCTATTATAATAATAATAACAATTATACCATTAGTGACCAACCACGCATTATTTATACAGTGGCTGTGAGGTCACTGCCTATGGATCTAAGGAGCTGAGTCTGTACTATATGTGGCGGATGTCAGCCGTATATATAGTCAACACTCGCCTGCAACTGCCCTGGGATAGGACTTAAAGGGCAGTTTAAACTTCTAAATAAATTGTAATGAATGACAATGCTAGGATTTAAAAGGCTTAATGGCAGGTGTCACACCTGTTGGCTACCTTGGCAGCCTTCTGCTTGCCATGTAGATTCTGTTTGAAGAGTCAGCTTCAGGTAGACTGTATTAGCAAACTGCCAATATCACAGATCAGTGCAATACACTCAAATGACTAAAAATGTTAATATTTTTTTTAAATATAATAATTCAAATAACACCCTTTGCCCATTGTCACATAAAAAAAGGAAAAAATAAATAAACAATTAAACATGTATGGAATTGCCCAGTGCAGAATTGGCAAGACTTTTAAAATCTAACATTATTGACCCCACTTGGTAACAGTGTTAACAAAAAAAAAATTTTGGGACAAAAAATGTAATGAACAGTGATAAAGAAGTAACATCTATGCAAAATTATAGCGATGAAATAGCAATGACACAAAAATAAGCCCTTGCACAGCTCCACAAACAAGGAAGGGAACCATAACAATTAAACAAGGAAGGGAAGGGAACCATAACAATTAATCCCTAGCACCTGTCCAATCAGCTGCAGGCCTCTCTGTGTTGTCAGCACCTCCCCCTCACCCGCTATATAACGCGGTTCCTTTATGGAGGTGGCCAGTCAGCTGTGTGTGGAGGAGAAAGCAGGATGGCAGCAGGCAGTTAGAGCAGAGCAGGGAGAGACTAACAGAGTGATTTAGGGACAGAGAGGAGAGGATAGGGGGCTGATTGTGGGTGATTGTTTGTTATAGCTGCCAACCAAGTCTCCAGTTTATCAAGTAACTGGGTGCCTATAGGAATTTACTGGGACCAGTTAAGACACAGTCCATATTATTCACTCACTGGGCAGTGGGCACTGTAAACTCCTACAGTGAATGGAGCGAGTGCCTTACATAATCAGTGCTTGCACTCTACTCCTACTGTTTTATACAAGTTCGGTTTCATTAGATTGGATGATTGACTGAAAAAAATTTTTGGGCTGCTTTACTCATCTTCAATCTAGAAGCTAGAATAATACAGGATGAGTATGAATAACCATGTGGCAGAGCCACAGTTAGAAGATGATCTACTTTATACCCATGTGACAAGCTTTTGAAACAATGCTGTGACCTCTGGTGTGCATGGTAATTCATGCATACGTATGAAAAACTAAAAGATCTCATAGCTAGAAGAACAAAAGGAAAATCATTTCCCAATCCTTAGAACATAATGATAAAAAACGATTTCAGTCTGTTCATGATAATATTCCCTTCACATCTCCTAGGCGTTCCTCTCCTTTGTAGCTGCAACCACTAAAACTTACTTTACCTTCGCTTACACTAGCTGTTTGCAATTATAACAACAGTGCTACATTACCAACACCCAGCGCTCCACCTAGTAATGAAACCACTTCAATCCAGCTAATGCATTTCTTTCCTGTCAATTTCATGTTTCACATATAATTCCTTAAGCATTTTCACAGGATAAAGCTCAGTTCTTCCCATAGACTTACATTTCCAGCCAAATGCAAGGTAATAAGTGTAGTTTGAGAATGCATTGAGCCAACCTCTATAATTACACAATCCAAGTATATAATTTCTATACATTTTGGTATATATGTAGCATGAAAGCAAGTGGTAACATTTGTATTGGTTCAAAGACGTTTTAAAACGCCTAATAGCCATGCAGTCTTTTCAAATACTTATATAGAGATTTGTAGAAATTGAATGCTAATGTAAAAATAGCACTGAGAAGGTCTAATCCTTGAATGCCACTGAAGTTTGATGAGAATATAGAAAGAGAAATAAAGAAATAACAGCGCACAGGGTTCCCATTCAGTAGCAAATGTACCAACATACATGTCCATGTATTACTGCAGCAGTGCTTGCATTGTTGTAATGTTCAGTATACATGCAGTGGACCAATGCATGTCTATTCCTGCCTGCAGATTCTTGATGGTGATGTGGGGGTCTTAGTTTGTATGCCGGACTAGCCTACTAAAGGTTTATAATACATTTTATTTTAGTCTTCCAAAATTTTATTTTCAGCAGTTCCCTGTAACCCTTTGACCCGTCATCTCACTTTATATTGGTTATAAAAAATGTTTATGATAATTTATGAGAGCAGTGTGAGTCTCTGAGACCCATGAGGCCAGGCTGGTAGCATCCGTAAACATGCAGGCGGTAAGCTGGAAGCAGGAGACTACCCATGCAGAATACTTTATGTTAGCTATATTGTACTCTATGTTAGCATGCAACTAGGGAACTCCATGGTGAATGACATACAGTACCATGCATTCTATAAAGTACCAACCACATAGACTTACCAGGTTAGCACACGGGTCTGGTGAGAACCGATGATAAACAGTAGTGATTACCTCTGTCGTCTCCCCCAGGACCCCCTATACCCATCAGTGCTCAGAAACACAAGTAATCCAATAAGTATATACACTTCTACTCTATACTCTAGTATTTGCCTCCATATAGTGACTGGCAGTAGATGAAGAAATAAATTCACACTTTTATAATATATACTAAAAGATGGCATCAATTGCATATGTGTGGTGCCTGATAAAAGAAGAGTGAATTATAAATATAAAACCAAGATGACAGTTTACATTTTAAATGGAATAAGAAGACTAAAAAGCTAACTTTTATATTTCCACTAATAAATGACTCTCTGTCATTCTCTATGAGTGTTGGACGCATCTCTCAGCGCGCGCGCCGGGCTGCAGCGGCTGAGATCTCAGTGACCTGACCGGATCCAGAAGCGGGACCCGGCGGGATCAGGAGAGTATAGGGGGCTGTAGCGGGGGGTCGGGACGGGGGGTGACAAATTCCCTTTAAGATAGCAGTGTGTACAGTGTTAGAGTGCAGTACAACTGACTGCTTTACACAAGCCGCAGGCATCTCAGTTTTATCTGCTTATTCAGCATCTCATCAGCATACAGCAAGGGACAAAATTTAACTACTTTATACTATTCTCATTTCATTGTCTCATCACCTGTACATCAGATTCAACAGCATGCAGCAAGGGACAGAATTGAACAAGCAGGGAGAGATAAGAATTCTGTGCAGTAAGTCTTCAGTGCTGCTCAACTGCTCTAAATGACTACTTTATACCAGAAGGTTGGCTTTTGTTCCAAAGAGCACCAAAATACTTGAAAACACCCTTAGACTACCTAAAAGTATGGCTTTTGGCGTGTAAAAATCTGGTTAGTTTAAAACTGATTCAAGTTGAACCGAATCTTCAATCAGAAATTTTGCATTCTAGATGAACAGAACTTATCAAAGGTTAGCTCATCTCTCGTACTTACCAACAAGAAGGTACAGCTCTCTAGTATAAAAAAGTTAACTGCAGTCTGAGTATACTAACCTGTAGACAGGCTTAACACAATGACTTGGAAAGATGCCAATTTTTCCAGTGACCAGTGAGACTCCACGGAGCCAGCCTTCCTGAAATTTCCCTAAGACACGGACACCTTCTCCCTTTTGGAGGTCTATCTCATCTGGACCATGAGCTATGTATGGATAAAGAGCTACACACCTGTCAAAGAGGTAATAAGGAGCAACAAGTAAGATTACATCTAATGCACTGTTTATACTTATGGTACTGACCTTAATGTACTTTTAAAATAACTTGCTGAATACTTTACTATTTCATGCATGATAACTAATGATCATAGTGGAGTTTATATAAAACTCAGCATTTAATGTATAATGATACAGCTGTTGTAAGCATGGTACCCCTGAATATAAAGTAAAACATGTAAAACATCTCATGATGTAAAACATGGGTCTCCAGCTGTTGCGAAACCACAACTCCTATCTTGCCTGGACAGCTAAAGCTTTAGATTTGTAGTTTTGCAACAGCTGGAGGGCCGCAGTTTGGAGACCCATGATGTAAGACAACTTTCTTCAGTACAAATTAACTGAAAACCGTCACATACAGGGTGCTTCAAAAAGGATGGAGCAAAATGATAGCCTCGGTATTTATAACTAAGAGATCATAACACTAATTTATTAACATGAAACCACTTTCCCGGTTTTATCTATACACTACAATTGTTTCAATTGATTTCCATTGGTGACATGGAAGATGTTAAGGTGATGGTCCAGTTCTGTCCAGATACATGCCAGCATATCCTCATGTGAGGTGATGGTCCAGTTCTGTCCAGATACATGCCAGCATATCCTCATGTGAGGTGATGGTCCAGTTCTGTCCAGATACATGCCAGCATATCCTCATGTGAGGTGATGGTCCAGTTCTGTCCAGATACATGCCAGCATATCCTCATGTGAGGTGATGGTCCAGTTCTGTCCAGATACATGCCAGCATATCCTCATGTGAGGTGATGGTCCAGTTCTGTCCAGATACATGCCAGCATATCCTCATGTGAGGTGATGGTCCAGTTCTGTCCAGATACATGCCAGCATATCCTCATGTGAGGTGATGGTCCAGTTCTGTCCAGATACATGCCAGCATATCCTCATGTGAGGTGATGGTCCAGTTCTGTCCAGATTCATGCCAGCATATCCTCATGTATGGACATTGTTTCAGTAGGCAGTAGTCTAGGACTCAGTGATCTGTTGTCTCAGGTCATTTAAATCCTGTGGATGGCAGGGTCCTTGATGTTGCCCCACAGAATAAAGTCACAGGATGTTTGATCTGGAAGCTGATGCAACATTGGTAAATTGTTTTTCACATGCTTGGTCTAATGTTACAGTAGAGTGTAATTCAGCTATAAAAATGTGGAAGAGCACCATTTGGCATTTTTCTCTATTTGTGGCATAACCCATTACATTTCCAGACAGGAGTGTCCAGTATTGTTGGCAAAAAAAGAGTGGACTTTGCACCTGCTCATTGGGGGAGTCTCTCATGTGCTCATTAAAGTCACATGATTTTTCGGAGCCCCAAGTCCCAATATTGTGATGATTGATCATCACACTGAGATGAATGTAGGTGGTTTCAAAAGCCATACTGAGATTTAGGGCACCTGAAGTTCCATATTAGTCAGCTTGGTAGACTTTCTTGGACTAGACTCATACATGGCTCGAATCCTTTTCACCGATTCTCCAGAAGTCTTTGGGTGGCTCGACTTTCACCATGAAATGAACACCCAATGGTTTTAAATAGCTTTTCCCAACATGAAATTTAACAAATTTATTCTAAAAGTTTCACTGGACAAACACTTTTTTTGCAAATTTCAACACGCAAGGTCATTTTTCTTGCTTCAATGTCTCCATCTTATGTCACACTATGTAGGCAGGGCTGGTCTCAGGAGAGATAGCACCCAGTGCAGAATTTTATGTATATAGAGGTACAGGAATTCCAGTTTACTGCCAGACTCCCTGCTCCTTTACAATGGTGAGTACATTGTACATATCGTCACGCACTTTACATTCTTAGGTCATGTTCACACATCGTATGACACCAGCTGTTTTGTGACCCGGCCGTGTCACAAAACAGCCGGTGTCAGTTAAGATCATCCCGGCCGGTACTGCAGTACTGGCGGGATGATCTTCATTTCTGTTAAAGTGGCATGCTCCATTGTGTGAACTGATATGTCTGTGCAGGCGTGGTCGCATAAAACTGACACCTCAGTTTTTCGTGCAGCCGGTTGGAATCCCGGCCGGAGCGTATACTCCGTCCGGTATTCCATTCATTCCCATACAATGTATCTTCTGCATAAATCATGGCTGTTGTTGCAATTTGCAACAACGGCCGTGATTTATGCAAAAGATATGTTGTGTAAACATGGCCTTAGCATGTAAGCACATTTAAAATTTGGCTTTTGAAAATAAAAGTTATGCTGTGATTGGTGCTTTGAGCAACTAAGCCAATTTACAGGCCATTACCTTTGTACCAATCCTTTTTGAATCATCCTGTAAGAATACCAGTCTTTAGTAAGAAGCAATATGTGAGCGTCTCAGTATTATAAACAAACCATTGGAAATATTGTAAGGTAATATAACAAACTTAAAATGCTATGACAATAAATTATATTCAAATCTACTCAAAGATTTCCTGTATACTGTACTTACATATTAGCCAAAATACTCTGATGTGAGCTTGGGAATGCCACTAGTGAGGGTCCTGTCCCCTGTGGTCCAAGTGTGGCATAATAAAATGAAGCATTGACCTAAGGGAGATAAGCACGACAAATGGAAAAAAATAATTGGTCAAGTGAGTACAAAATTATCAATGTACTGTATATCTGCCAGTACTCTGCAGGAATTACACTGAAAAAAAGAGTCTGGTCCTCTTTTTAGGCACCTAGAAATTCTTGCAAGTCATCTATCAAAGATTTCCAACACTTTTCCAGATAAGCAGGTCTGCTGCAAGCTGCATCAGGGTGATGAGTGGCGGTATTGTATCCAGTGACTAGCACACATATAGCGACCTTTAGATTACTCTTTCTCACTTACATACCACTTTATCATACGTTAGCTTGCCTCCCATCCTAGGACATCTCTCACCAGGGTAATTTTACGCTTTACACTACACAGTCTGTATGTTATTTAATAATATGTAAGCATTCTAAAATGTGAAATGAGATAGAGCACAATAATAATAATAATAATAATAATAATAATACATTTCTCCAAATGTTTTTGTGCTTCAGAGTGGACTGCTCGGTAGTAAATATTTCCTGGGGTAACAGAGCGTGTTTGTCAACAGCTTATTTGTATTCTTCTACCCCAAGTGCCATTGATAAGGTACAAAGCCTCCGGCAACACAGTCTGTGCTAGTTGATAACTAGGAAATGTCTGTTTACCCTGCACAGATTTCTGCGTTATCACATAGACATTATAAATCACTCCTTCACAGGGGTAGAGCATGTTAAAAATAACACCAAAGCTGTGGAGAAGCAATGGAAAGAGAGATACTGTATCTTCTGTAACAGTGCAACCGACAAATAAAAGTTATGTGACCGTGAAGACTTATATGTGTGATAAGCTATTTCTTCACCGCTAAAAATAAACACCTTGTAATGGCAGATTGCAGTTAGAATTTATCTGTATAATTCATCAATATATTCATCTGGTCCATGAAGTTGAATAAAGTAGCAGCGCATGTGTCTAACCAAAACCCCATTCAAAAGAGGGAACATGGGACCCCTGTGCCCTATCCAAATATGTTTTGTGAATTACCCCTTTTAACTTTAAAGCGAATGTACCGCTGGTCTATTGCTTTTTTTTTTTACATGAATAGACTGGCGCCAGTGCGGGGATACTGGTGCCGTGGTTCTTTCTTTGAACCGATGCCCAGTGCCGGTCTATTCTTGAGCACCGATCCCCCCCCAGTACAACGATTTGCCGTCTCGGTGATGACCTGCCCTCCCTCATGGCTCTACTAGAATCAATGGAGCCTCGTCACAAAGGTTGTAACACTAGAGATTGTAACACTGGGGGGCGGTGGGCTAGCCCCCAATGATTCATGCCGGGACAGTGCTTGGGAATAAACTGGTGCTGTGCACAGGCGGCGGTTTAAATGAAAAGGCTGTGGCACCGATATCCCTGCACCAGCCTATTCATGTAAAAAACAAACAAAGTGCTGTACCAATAGTACATTTGCTTTAAAGTGACACGGTTACCCCCTTACTGTATGAGGAGTTCTCTACACACCTGTAAAGCCCAAATTCTGCAGTTTTCATACCTTACTTTATAATAGATTTCTTGGTGCTTGGTCCAGTGAAAAATGCTTTTTATCATTGGTGGATTGTGCCAACTGTGTAGGGCTTCACGTCCGCAGCGCCACTTAGCCCAGCTCACATCACTGTAGGCCCTGCCATACCATGACATCATCGCCATCTAGGCCCCACTCCCTCTGCAGCCATAGTAATGGGCTGACTTTGAGGGAGTGGGGCCTAGAACTCTAGACTGGCCCATTCCAATGCCCGCAGAGGGGGCAGGACCTAGATGGGTCAGGGCCTAGCCTTTACAGCTGTGCAGAGAAGTCCTCATACAGAAAGCACTTTACAGTACCTAGATAGACTGCATTCTCCAGAATGTTGGTTCAGAGCAAAAGTACATGCAGGCTACATGTACCTTTTCATTAACTTTATTTCAGTTTCTTCCTATTCCTTGTGACATGCTCCTTGTGTAGTTAAAGGAGCAGAAAAACACATTAGCCTGTGCTTCTTGTTAATGGCTATTTAAATGAATGATCATTACTGGAAGCTAATAGCTCAAGTAGTTTGGTGAGCCGGCCATTAACTAAGGTCAAAAATCGATCTTTAGTGATTAACATTGATTCATAAAGGTTATCCACATCAGAAATGAAGCTGAGAACCAGAGGGATGCCGCCATGTGTGGAGAAACACTAGTCCATTCTTTATGGCTGCTTGCCAAAACATTGAAAATATAGAAAAGTGGTTAATCGGTGTCGTAATTGTATGTGCATTATACATTGTGAACGCACTGGCCTGTCTATATTGTGCTGCATTATATTTCATCCCAAGCTGTTTGGGGTAGATAGAAGCGATGAGCTGTCCTCTGCGCCTTGGAAGCTGCCAGCGTGAAATTAGAACTCTTACAGCGTAACCGAGGTTTCTAGAAACACCTATTAGCCAGGCGCAGGAGCAGGAAGTGAGCCAACAGACCAGGCAGCACAGCTCACTATTAACCCTCCACCTGCTGCGTGCATGCTCCATCCAGCCTGGCAGCTGCAGTAACAGGGGAGATTACAAGCAAAAAGCACTGGGCTGTGCACTGTAATGCCTTTTTGAAGACTATAATAGCATATAAACATACTAAAAATGGGAATTTATTTAGTGCAGGTCATGCTCCTATAAAAAGAAATGTAAATCTCAATCTGATACTTTATGTGAAAAACATACTTACACTCCTCAGTAGAAAATGAGAATTGTTTTATGATATGATAGTATGAATGGGCTTCTGTTTGAGAAGTTCTGAAATATCAAGCAGTGATAGAGTTCACAGCTCAGTAGCCTGAATTACTGCAACCTCAATGTTTCCCTAAGGGAAAAAGGTGCACAATAAAAATTGAGACCATTGCAAAATATCTGTCACAGTATGAGATTTCTGCAATGATCGCATGGCTGTTTGAGCTTCTGTCACAGTAATTCTACAATTTGACCACAACTTGCAGGTGACATTGTGAGTCCTACTCTAAAAATTATTGCTGCACTTTAGAGCTTTTTTTCCATGTTCTATTAATACGGTTCATGCACGGAAGATGTGCTGCGGACTGGATTCATGAACCTCTCAGCATCATGAATCATTAGGCTATGTTCACACTACGTAAGTTCCGCAGAAATGGTACTTTCGTAGTGCTGCAGGCTGAGGGAATCCCGGTCGAAGTGTATACACATAGTACAGACTCCGTCCAGGATCCCTAGCGGCGCAGTAGAAAACTGACATGTCAGCACCAAACTCCGTTCTGTTGTACACCATTTGTATATACGGACGGTACATGGACCGTGTAAATAAGGCCTTAGGTTTTATTTTATCTATTCATATATCAGCCCTAACAATAACCCCTTTAGGGCCAGGTAAATTTTGGCCTTAAGGACAGGGGCCCATTTCTCAAATCTGAACAACTGTCCTGTCTTGCTTTATGTGGTAATAGCTCAGTGATGCTTTAACTTATCCAAGTGATCCTCAGATTGTTTTTCTCATGACACATTGCACTTTAGGTTTTGGTAAATTTTGGCTGATATCCTTCCTGAGGTCACTGTGTGGGTTGAATCATATGATAATTGTATTGCCAACGTCATTATGCACACAGTGCTACCAAATATATGTACTTCCCCCCCCCCCTCACTAGTGCATCAATTCATTCCTGCAGCATAGTGGCATGCTATAAAGTGCTAGTGCAACAACTATCACGCTACTTATATGCTGAAGCGGTTATAACATGTCCTATTATGTAGATGCACAAAAGCTAATAGTCTCAGTATACAACCTGTTGTCCAAGTGTAATGACCCCCACCTCACATTCCAACACTGTTTGGCTTCCTCAGGAAGTAGTGAGGGGGAGGCCCAGGGATCCCTATATATTAGTCCCAACCATTCTGATTGGCTAACTTAGTAATTGAGCTAATCCACTTGTTATTTGGCAGCCCTCACACATGTGAGGAGCGGAATCACAGTTGGCTGCCGGAGTAATCGCCCCATCGGCCAGTTCGGTACCATACTTCGGCCCAATGCTAGTATATGAGAGTGGGCAGAGATCAGATGGATCTGAAATGGATGTATTTGTAGGAGATAGCGCATTATTAGATGGTCTCGTTTGTGATATATACTGCTGCTGTGTGTTGGGGGCTCATACGTTTACCCTTATACAAGATGGCCGCTGGTCCATGTGCAATCCGCTGCGCATGTGTGGCCAAAGTGTGGTGACATGCTCAGGCGGCTCTGGACGATGACGTGAATCACGCCAGGGTCACTTCCAGTTCGCTCGGCGTTGCACAGAGGCACAGCAATACATGTGTGAGGACCGCTAAATAACAGGTAGATTAGCTCAATTACTAAATTGGACAATCAGAAGGGTTTGGAGTGACGTAACAGGATCCCAGGGCCAGGGAAGCAAAACAGCGTTGGAGTGTGAGATGGGGGTGATGATCATGTGACCATTACAAGACAGGGCCCAGGAGGAGTAAGTAAATCCTTTCCAAAGAGCAGCACAACACTCATCAGTTTGGTGTTCTGTTCCTTCTAGGGGTTAAGAGGTGATTCTGTGCATAGCATCAAACTGAGCCGACTCAGCAGCAGGCGGTCCCCTCAGGAGCAGAAGTTTTCTGCTTCTGGCCGGGAAACCCCATTGAGAGGAGTGGTGAATCTCTTTATAATGAAGGGATTCCCTGCTCTAAACAGTGGTACCCAAACACCTGTGATAATGGTCGGCAGAACGATACTTCAGCTGACAGTTTACTCCCTCAGTTTTGTTCGGATACTAAGCAAAGTTCGAGTACTGAACAAAACGCGGAAATTGTGGTTTGAGAACCGAATTGTTCGTACACTGAGGTATTTGAAAACGGAGGTACCACTGTATTTAAAGCCAAAGACAGGGGTAGATCTCCTGATACCATATGACAGTATGCACTAAATATACAATGTAAGTGCAGAGCTATTATATGACTATAAGCTCTTAGTTGACAGGCATAGAGCTATTAGATATCCTTGAATCAAGAAGCGTTGGCTGTAACGAGTTGTACAAAGTGTGGGCACTGTCTGTCTCTCTGCTAGTATTTATTTTGCTGCTACCTATGGGAAACAGACAGAGGGGGCTGTCCAATGACTAACATGCACATAAGGCAAGTAGAGAGGAGAGAAGAGGGCGCACGTGATGTACCTCTGTAATTGTGGGTTGTAATCTTCAATAAAATGTTATTTGTGGGCTCTATGTTTTATGTGCTCCCTGATATAGCTCTAGGTATGGACTGTCTATTCCTTGTACATAGATTCTTGTTTTGCGTATTTCATTACATTGTGAATGCCGTTCATGTTTAGCTGATAGAGCAAGTTCACAGTTATTGTAATGTGGTTTCGCAGCATAGTGGCGGGGAGGTTCTTTTCTGAAAGCCATGCTGCTGGGATAAGTAATAGAGGGGCTTGACTGGGCTAACCTGTGGTGATGGTGCATGTGGGAGGCAGTGTGTTCAGCCCACCATGTGCAGTAAAAAATTGGGTGGGCTCTTCCGACAAGCCTTGTTATTCTGCAAAGTAATCTAGAACGCAGAGTGGATCTGACGCAGCCGTTGACATTGCAGTTGAGGCTGTCAGGGGCTCTCCATGGTAAAGAATTGGTTTGGAATGCCTACATAGAAGAAATGCATATACATAAGAAAGCCTCCACTGTAACATAATCTCCTAAGATCAGCCCTTTAGAACCTAAATGTAAACTTAGATGTGAAAAACGTAAAGACTCTGCAGGCCCTATTGTATAAAATGACACCAAACATCATCTTTGAGCTGAAAATAAAAAAAACTTAAAGCAAATGTACCATGCGGTACATTCGCTTTAAGTGTAGTTTATCAATAGAACTGCATCGGCGCAGTGAAGCTGATGCTGCAGTTCTTTTTTTTGAACCGCAGCCCAGTTCCCACGCACGTCACCAGTCTATTGCCGGGCACTGGCTGTGGCTGAAACACTGGCTCCATTGATTGTAATGGAGCTGCATCCCAGAGGGGCGGGCGTTTCCCCCCACTGGGGGTGGGCCGGCCCGTCTCAAGTGCTTTAGCCCCAGACGGTAGCCAGTAATAGGACCGTGGCACCGGCTTCCCCGCAACTGCGCCGTTCTATTGATATGCTACACTTAAAGCGAACGTACCTCATGGTACATTTGCTTTAGGGTGCCTTCACACCTACCGGATCCGCAGCGGATCTCACTTCTGTGGATTTGCAGCGAGATCAGCTGCGGATCCAGTATCAATTCACCCCTATGATCAGGGCCGCCGATAGGGCAGTACAACTGGTACTGCCGTATGGGGCCCGGACCCTAAGAGACATGGGGGGGGGCCCGCCGGTCGCCGCCCCCCGTCCGCTACGCTAGGGGGGCCCGCACGGCCCCCCTTGCCACCTGTTTTTGAGCATCCCGAGAAGCTGCGGCCGCTTTTACACCCAATGTAAAAGTCATAATCTATTCTGAACAAGTATACACTGAAATGCAATGCGGACTTACTTCTCATACTCTTTTGTCAAATGTAAGGTCAATGAAAACCAACCACATTTGGTGTATGATATGGCAAGTGCCAGCACATCTGCTGTCATATCCCAAATACAGAGAGGGAACATTAACCTACATACAATAGAATATAACGCTGTACAGTATGGACATTAGCTTGTGTCATTGAAACTTAGGCTTTTTTTCCTCTCTCCTAATTAAAACATCTGTCTACATTACCAATGAAACACCCACAATAAAAGCGGTCATAATTACATATTGTGAATGTTCACCAACAAATCTATCATCCATTGTGGTGAAGTGCTCAGTCTCATCATACCCTATAATGTCTATGGGAAAACTGGTGGGGCAGAGGCAGAACCAAAAAAAAAAAAAAAGTATGGGCGTTATGGGCATATGATATTCTACACCCTAGAATAAAACTAAATCTTACTTCTGGATGAGTAAGCCTAAGAAACAAATAGACTAAAAGACCTAATAGTTAGATCTTTGTGATATAAATTATTCACTACTGACTTCAATGGTGCACTCCATCAGAAGGCATGTATTAATTCACTGCCACCTACGTTATCTTAGTTCTTTAGCTGACCGTAAGAATATACCTATCTCTGGTCCACTCCAGCTATACACTCCACTGGAGGTTTGAATTTTGACATGACAATTCTGATCTAGTCTATAACTAAATTTCCTGAAGGAAAAAAGTTTCAAAAGACATTGTTACACTTTAGGTCATAGAAAATGATTACTACAGGACAGATAGATACAAGACATTTGCTTGTATCTATATAGCAAAAACACTGATGTGGTTTCTGACTTACCTGATTTGGTGAGCTCGGTAAATACCTGGCCTTCTCAATAAGAGCAGTGTTACTTGAACTGATCAGTATGGGGTTGCTGATCTCTGGCGTCTGTCTACCCGATGGAGAATGCACAATTCTGTTTAATGTATTTAGAGCATTGGTAATAAGGAACTGCCTTGGGGTCTTTCGTCTTCCGTCTGGTAGTCGTCGCATTGTTTCTGGTTCAGAAGACTTAACATTTGAGGGGGACTTCCTCAGTGGAGAAGAAAAAGGCAAATTCTTCACATCTTTTCTTTTAGTTTTGTTTGAATCCAGCAGTTCCTTGGCTGTGCTGTTTAGCTGCAAGTAAAATACTTCATTGGCAAGTTGACAAAAGAAAACAAAATATCTAAAGTCTCAACAACACAATGATCATAAAAGATCACGTACTAGGAATGGGAGTTACATTTATTCTTTAAGAGTTACCTCCCTGCTGTTAAACAGAGTATTGCTTAGTTCCAGAGGAATGTTGTTTGAAAAACAGCTCCTTTTTTAGAAGCAAGAAACCCATCTCTCCAGCACCTTGCCAGTTTTTGCAAATTTTTTTTAAACTCCTTGCCTCTGCAGTCTGTTTTGGCCTTAAAGGGGTTGTTCAGCAAAAATGTTTTTTCTTCAAATCAACTGGTGCCAGAAAGTGCCAAAGATTTGTAATTTACTTCTATAAAAAAAAATCTCAAGTTTTCCTGTACTTATCAGTTGTTGTATGTCCTGCAGTAAGTGGGGTATTCTCTCCAGTCTGACACAGTGCTCTCTGCTGCCACCTCTGCCCATGTAAGGAATTGTCCAGAGCAGCAGCAAATGCCCATAGAAAACCTCTCCTGCTCTCCAGACTGGAAGGCATACCACTTCCTGCAGGACATACAGCAGCAGATAAGCACAGAAATACTTGATATTTTGTAACAGAAGTAAATTACAAATCTCTGCCACCTTCTGGCACCAGTTCATCTGAGAGAATTTTTTTGGGGGGTGAACTGTCCCTCTAATGTCCAGGGTCTATTTTTCAAATTTGACCTGTCTCACTTTATGTAGTAACAACCTTGTGATGCTTTTAAGTATCATGGTGATTCTGTTCACACAACATCAAAAATAGAGAAAAGGCGGACGATTTTGATATTTAAAAAAACATCCATTATTGCAGCGATGTGGAGGCCAGGCTGCTAAATGACGTCCATTATTTTAGACTCGAAATGACAGACGTAATTTTAAACGAAGCTGAAAAAACGTTGTGTGAACAAAGCCTGAGACTGTTTTTTCGTGACATATTCCTCTTTATGTTCATGGTAAACTTTTGTTGATACACTTAGTACTTTTTTGTAAAAAATAAAAAATTTGTGTAAAAATTTAGAAAAATGTACATTGCTTTATATTCGAAATTCTCTTTTTCTAAAAACTCACGCCACATAAACTAATTATTAATGCAACATCTACAACATGTACATTATGTTGACAAAATTTGGTTAATGTTCTTTATACTTTTTAGAAGGTTTAGGGCTTCGAAATTTAGCAGCAATTTTTCAAAATTTCAAATTCAGATTTTTTTTTTTAAACCATCTGAGTTCTGAAGTAGATTTGTGGGGCCTGTATGTTAGTTACCCCCATAAATCCTTCCATTGTAAAAACTGCACCCCTTAGTAACCCCAAAGTAATATTTTGCAAGTTTATTAACCTTTTAGGTGTTTCGCAGAAATTTAAGCAAGTTGTAGGGAAAATTTAAAAAATTACTTTTTTTTAAAAAGATATTTTATTCAATTTTTTTCCTCCTACACAGCAAATACAGACTGAGAAATGCAACTCAATATTCATTCCTCTTATTCTTATTTCTACAAATCCCCCCATCACCTGACTCAGCTACAGGCCTCAGACATGACATTATATCAAGTCACAAAGGCCTTGGGGTGCCAAAATATTTTTGCAAGACAAGTTGACATTTCATTGGTACCATTCTGGGGGGACATGGGACACCTTGATTATTTTTTTATTTACATTTTTTATGAGGTGGTATAAATAAAAAAACAAAAAAAAACAAAACTATTTAGCAGCTATGTTATCTTTATTCATCAGGTCGGTAAGATTACAGTGATGTCCATTTTATGTAGCTTTTTATTTTATGACATTTATACTATAAAAACCGTTTGTGTCTCGCCATATTGTGAGAGTTTTAATATTTTTTCAAAGATGGAGTTATGTGAGGGCTTTTTTTGTGGCAAAAACTGATGTTTTTAGTTGTAGACCTTTAAACTACATGTGACTTTTTGTTTACTTTTTCTTAAATTTTTTAGGGGGCAGGATTAACAAAAATGGTATTTTAGTTAGTTTTTTATGTATTTTTTTATGGCATCATTCGTGCAGGTTAATTAAAATAACAGGTTAATAGCCAGGGTCATTTATAATGGGGAATATGTATATTAATTAATTAGTTAATTTATAAGAGCTGTCAGATGGACTGGTCCCATTTCCAGCCCACACAGTGGGGGGAAGGGTAGAAGGGAAGCTATGACGAGATGGCTTGTCATAATGCAGGAACTACATGCATTCCATGATGCGCTGACTTGTCATTATGCGGCAAGGGGTTATAATTTTGGATTATGCAAATTTGGGGCAAATACTCAAAATAAGCAGATTAAAGAATTGCATCTAATAATATTTTCATAGCATACTGGTTCCTAAATAGAATTTAGTCCAAAAAATTGGCACAAAGACTATATATTCACCAAAAAATAGACGCAGCGTCCTTGATAAATGTCCCCATATGTCTAATAAAAACTTATAATACAGATGGTTCATTATGTATGTGGTCCTAGTCTTCTAAAGAGTCAAACAGTTCTGCCTTGACTGACGTTCTATTGGCCTTGATGGGCCGCATTACTAAATGTTGGCTTTGGTGGCATCAGGACTGCATGGCTCAGGAAATTGGGACACATAAAAAATAGGTAACAGGATCCCTTAATGTTCTCTATAACGTTTACTTAACTTTCATAAAGAGAATTAGCTCCCTAGTAACACTTTCTTCTGCCAAACTACAATCTAGACAAGCAAATACAAGTCTTTCACGTCTAGTCAATATTGTCTATAATAATCCTGAGAACTAGCACTTACAATCTCAGAATGACAATGGCCTCTTGGGATATACAGAAGAGAAAGAACTTTCTTTTCATTATAGTATACATAAGTGGAAACAATAAGGCTGCAAAACCACAAGCACGTTATTATGAATTGCTGAGGTTTGTGGTGCAGTTTTGGCCACACAATATTGAAATGAAAAACGTGTTGTGAAATTGAATGGCCAATAACCCCACTGCAGGCAAAATAATGAACCCAGCCATAGCCCCCAAAAATATCTACAGTATATATCATTTGTGTTAGTGTTTCATACCTCTACAAAGAGAAGGGGGAAAATTCCTACTTGATCACCCAACTTGCCTTCGGCCCAGTTGTCATCTACTCGTCGGATTACATTGATTATTTCATCCTGTAATACCAGATTTGTAACAAGTAATCAGAAATATGAATACATTTCATAAAGGAATTGCTATAGATAGCACACCAACCTATTATATGAGTAAAATAAAAGTGAAATGTGTGAAGATAAAACAATGTGTGAGCAGATGACAAAAACAAACATTTTGCAAAAGCAGGTGGTAAATAATGAGCATGTTCATTATTTTGATGGTCATAATCAATTACAGCCAATATTCTATACAGTGCGTGCACTGTAGTCCAATTTCCCATTAACTTTTTAACGGAGTACATTATTAGGCTATGTTCACACAGTGTACATTTAATAACGTTGTTTGATGCGGCTGTCGAAATAATGAGCATGTCAATTATTTCTGGTTGTTGTGTATTGATTTCAATGCAATTTTCACTGCAAACAACGGCCGTGTGCATTACATTAAAAATAAAGCAATATTTATACCTCAACATGGCAGCAATATTTTATAGTGTGCGAACATAGCCTCAAAGTGACATTTTTTTTTTATCCAGAAAATAAATATAACTTTATTATTTAAAATACAAATAAACCCATCTCATAATAAAAGGTTAAATCATCCTTTTTACCTAACCAGTGTAAGTGGGAAAAAAAGATAAGTACAGAATTGCTGATTTTTCAACAAATCCCTTCCCAAAAAGGAATAAAAGTGGTCAAAAAGTCACATATATGCAAGGGCAGTACCGAAAAGACAATTTTAAGAATCTAAAAAAAAGTTTTAATTTTTTAAAAGTTTGAAAATCAAAGTTATATATATTGGGTAGCCTCGTAATCGTATTGACTTGAGTAATATAGAAAACATGTCAATTTTATTATATTGCAAATGGCGTAAAAACGAAATACCTCCGATATTTGCATGTTCTTGCAGGCACTGACATAGTGAAGACATCAAGTTGCTCTGGTTTGGGCTGCAGACATTTTCTTACATATATATGGCCAGCTAAAAGGCTGTTCACCCCTTTATCGTTATTAGACTCCTCAGACAAGTGTTATGTTCCATTCTGTTAGAACTCACTGATAACATTCTATATCAAGCAGGCGTAACTAACACCATGGAAGCATATTATTATAGGGTATAACATGCATACTTGTTCCTTAGCTCTCCGTGTTAAACAAATGTAACTTGCAAAAAGATGCATAGTCTACCAGTAGGACAACTAATACAGATTTAACTAATACAGATTTAGGAGAAGAAAAAGAAAGTGAGTAGCACAGCTAGATTTAAGGGGTTATCCTGGTAAAAAAAAAAGTCTTGCACCTTTTCCGTGTTTTTTTTTCTCATTCTTATCGACTCTTGTTGTCTAAAATCCTCTACTCTCGGTCCACTCAGACCACACTCAGTTTCCCCTTCCCCCCTTTCTTTGTGGTCTGAGGGCATGTGATCTTCTTTCTGGGGGCTGGGTTATCTGTCTATTGACTTGGTAACACGACCCGCAGGAGACATAATCTGCATCATCTTCATGCACCTGTTCTGCTTCCATAGACTTATATGTGTCCCTGAGCCTAGTTTTCTGTAATATGAAAAGTTATAGTTCTATCTCTGCTTGCTGTCAGTGTCTCAGCTCTGCATATTGTAAGTGTTATAGATGTTCTTAGAGTTTGGATGGAACTAGAATGTTTTCATACACAGTCAGCAAGCAGAGATATAAACCTACACTACACCCCCTCTCCCTGGTAAACATATGCCTGTAATGCAGCACATAGCTACACCATGCACACATCAGCTCTGCTAGTATGGAATACGTATTGGGGTGATGTGATGCAATATCAGTGAAAAAAAACAGTCCAGTGTTTACAATAGGAATGACAGCAGTGGTCAGGAAAGAAAGCTAAGGGGGTGAGTATGCAAATGGAGCAATCAGGGAAATGCATGATGGGAAATGTAGTTTCCTATCCTGGTTATAGATCGGCTTTTAGAAAAACTTGTAACTCAAGAATGGCAGCAGCTAGAAAGATGGGGGATGGCTCAAAATACTTATGGGGACTTGAAGAGTAAGACAAGCTAGCATTTAATTTTTTGCTCTTAGGTGGATAACCCCCTTTAAGTATGCAGGTGTGAGCGGACCTAGGTCATTACTTCAGACCGTAGTAATATAGTTGAGGAGAGTCCACAGCACACTAATACAGATTTAGGCAAAATATGATCATGATCATTATTAATGGCAATCATTATAAATAAAACGATGACAGTCTTTTAGATGGTATGTGAACCTAGCCTTAAAGGTAATTATGACCATAATTTTGAGTAAAAATAAAACAATGTAAGGCTGGGTTCACACTATGTATATTTGAGGCTGTATTTGGTCCTCATGTCAGGTCCTCATAGCAACCAAAACCAGGAGTGGATTGAAAACACAGAAAGGATCTGTTCACACAATGTTGAAATTGAGTGGATGGCCGCCATATAACAGTAAATAACTTCCATTATTTCAATATAACAGCCGTTGTTTTAAAATAACAGCAAATATAAATGACGGCCATCCACTCAATTTCAACATTATGTGATCAGAGCCTTTCTGTGCTTTCAATTCACTCCTGGTTTTGGTTGCTATGAGGACCTGACATGAGGACCAAATACTGCCTGAAATATACTGTGTGTGAACCAGTAGCGAAATTTGGTGGGGGCAAAGGGGGCGGCCGCCCCTGGGCCCACACTGGCAGGGGCCCACTGAAGTCTGTCTGTAGAAGCAATTGCTTTTGCAGGCAGCCTCAAGCCCGGGCGGCCCCGATTTCCAGTCTGTTGGGCCGCTCAGGCTTTGCATAGCTATAAACTAATAGAGCAGCAGCCAATCCGCAGCCGAGCTGCTTATTAATCTGCCTATGAGGGCCGCTGCCAGGCACTTTACTCAATCAGCGTCGCACTCACAGCAGGGCCGCACACTCTGTAACGCTGCAGAGCGCATCATCAGTGACAGCCTAGAGGAGAAGAGCAGCTCATCTTTTGTATAGTAAGTTAGTGTGGCGCGGGGCCGGCTGTCTCCTGCCTGAGGCTGTCTATGTCTGATGTGTCTCTGTGTGTGATGTGCTCTGCTGGCCGGTAACTTGCTGCTTATCTGATAATGAATTACCACAGTAACTTCCTCCTCCTCCTCTGTGGCTGCCGCTGTCCCATTCTCCAGGCCCAGGGGGCCTCCTTTGGACGATGGCCTGGCTGGCTCCGCCCACTGACACCTCCGGTAATCAGGTTAGTCAGAGGTGCTGTGGAGGAAGCTGCAGACAGCAGTGTGTGAGGCAGACATGAAGAGCTTCAGCATCAGTGAGTTATTAACCCCTTATGTACAGTATTATTCTCTGGTCACCAAAGTTCAAACCCCAAGGGAGCTGTCACATTGGAGCCAGTGAACATTGTGTGGGGCACTGAGGTGCTTGTCTGACACCTTTGCTTTAAAAACATTGGGCAGCAGCTGCAGTGCCACACACAGGTCTGCCCTGCACACACACACACACACACACACACACACACACAGGTCTCCCCTACACACACACAGGTCTCCCCTGCGCGCGCACACACACACACACACACACACAGGTCTCCCCTACACACACACAGGTCTCCCCTGCGCGCGCACACACACACACACACACAGGTCTCCCCTGCGCGCGCACACACACACAGGTCTCCCCTGCACACACACACACACACACAGGTCTCCCCTGCTCACACACACACACACACACAGGTCTCCCCTGCTCTCTCACACACACACACACACACGTCTCCCCTGCTCTCACACACACACACATACACAGGTCTCCCCTGCTCTCACACACACACACACACGTCTCCCCTGCTCTCACACACACACACACACACACACACAGGTCTCCCCTGCTCTCACACACACACACACACACACACGTCTCCCCTGCTCTCACACACACACACACACACGTCTCCCCTGCTCTCACACACACACACACACAGGTCTCCCCTGCTCTCACACACACACACACAGGTCTCCCCTGCTCTCACACACACACACACGTCTCCCCTGCTCTCACACACACACACACACACAGACAGGTCTCCCCTGCTCTCACACACACACACACGTCTCCCCTGCTCTCTCACACACACACACACACAGGTCTCCCCTGCACACACACACACACACACACACGTCTCCCCTGCTCTCACGCACACACACGTCTCCCCTGCTCTCACACACACACAAAGGTCTCCCCTGCACACACACACACACACACACACACAGGTCTCCCCTGCACACACACACACACACGTCTCCCCTGCTCTCACACACACACAGGTCTCCCCTGCTCTCACACACACACACACACACGTCTCCCCTGCTCTCACGCACACACACGTCTCCCCTGCTCTCACACACACACAAAGGTCTCCCCTGCACACACACACACACACACAGGTCTCCCCTGCACACACACACACACACACACAGGTCTCCCCTGCACACACACACACACACACGTCTCCCCTGCTCTCACACACACGTCTCCCCTGCTCTCACACACACACACACACGTCTCCCCTGCTCTCACACACACACACAAAGGTCTCCCCTGCACACACACACACACACACACGTCTTCCTTGCTCTCACACACACACACACAGGTCTCCCCTGCGCACACACACACACACACACACAGGTCTCCCCTGCGCACACACACACACACACACACACACACACACAGGTCTCCCCTGCGCGCGCGCACACACACAAGTCTCCCCTGCTCACACACACACACACGTCTCCCCTGCTCACACACACACGTCTCCCCTGCTCACACACACAGGTCTCCCCTGCTCACACATAATGACAGCAAGTGTAAGGACTTTGCATAGGTCACCTCAGCTGCTGCAGCCTCACGTACAGTGATGGACACTCGTGCCTTGGATCTTCCTAGTCCTGCCTTTGCTGGGCCACTTTCCTCCCCTGCTCTTAGCCTGTTCCTGTACCCACGGGCCTTTTATGACTGTCCTGGTGGGTGAAATGTCTTCTACAGCCACCAGGAAGCAGAGAGAACTTTAGTAGAGAGGACACAGATGCAGATCAGCAGACATCAGGCTGGGACTTACCAGAGGCTGAAGAGGGTGGACAGTAACTGCAGCACTGCACCAGTATATGTACTGAGGGGGACATGGCACTATATAGGATGGGGGGATATGATGTGACCTATAAAGCCTCTATAGTGTCAGTTGGACTATTACATTCTGGTAGCACAGACTGTGGCTCTGTCATGTCATGGGGCACATTGTGCAGCAATATTATACCCTAGTGGCACTGAGTGTGGCACTATTAAACCTGGAGGCACAGAGTATAGTAGCATTGGAGGGGCAGCGTGTAGCAAGACAGACAGATAGATAGATAGACAGATAGATAGATAGATAGGAGATAGATAGATAGGAGATAGATAGATAGACAGATAGATAGATAGATAGATAGATAGATAGATAGGAGATAGATAGATAGATAGATAGGAGATAGGAGATAGATAGATAGATAGATAGATAGGAGATAGATAGATAGATAGATAGATAGGAGATAGATAGATAGGAGATAGATAGATAGATAGATAGATAGATAGGAGATAGATAGGAGATAGATAGATAGATAGATAGATAGATAGATAGATAGATAGATAGATAGATAGATAGACAGAGAGATAGATAGATAGGAGATAGATAGTAGATAGATAGAAGATGAATGGATGGATGGATAGATAGGAGATGGATAGATAGATAGATAGATAGATAGGAGATGGATAGATAGATAGATAGATAGATAGATAGATAGATAGATAGATAGATAGATAGGAGATAGATAGATAGATAGATAGATAGATAGGAGATGGATAGATAGATAGATAGATAGATAGATAGATAGATAGATAGATAGGAGATGGATAGATAGATAGATAGATAGATAGGAGATAGATAGATAGATAGATAGATAGATAGGAGATAGATAGATAGATAGATAGATAATAGATAGATAGGAGATAGATAGAAGATAGATAGATAGATAGATAGATAGAAGATGGATGGGTGGATAGATAATAGATAGATAGATAGGAGATGGATAGATAGATAGGAGATGGATAGATAGATAGATAGATAGATAGATAGATAGATAGATAGATAGATAGATAGATAGATAGATAGAAGGAGATAGGTAGTGGTGCCGTTTCTCGAAGAAAGCAGCTATGCTTTTCTAACCTTAGACCCTTTTAATTTTTAGATGGTTCTATATGTGAGATGTAGAAGCCTCTAAAACTTTCCTCACTCCTTATTCACTAATGTAGTAGTATATAGCCTTTGTTATTCAGAAAACATTGTCATCTGCCAAGGTTCCCTATGGGTAACATAATCGGTTGGGGGCCCACTGAGACTCACTCGCCCCCCCTAGGCTGAACCCCTAGCTACGCCCCTGGTGTGAACCCAGCCTAAGGCTATGTTCACACTGCGTATATTTCAGTCAGTATATGTATATTTCAGTCAGTATATTTTGGTCAGTATTGCAACCAAAACCAGGAGTGGATTAAAAACACAGAAAGGATCTGTTCACGTAATGTTGTAATTGAGTGGATGGCTGCCATTTAATGACAAATATTTGCTGTTATTTTAAAACAACGGCTGTTATTTTGAAATAATGGCAGTTATTTACTGTTATATGGCGGCCATCCACTCAATCTCAACATTGTGTGAACAGATCCTTTGTGTTTTTAATCCACTCCTGGTTTTGGTTGCAATATGAGGACCACAATACTGACTGAAATATACGTAGTGTGAACCCAGCCTCATGAGGCTGTATTTGGCAAAAGCAGGCCGTAAATAAAGAGCATGCTCATTATTTGGACAGCTGTCTTTCTATATGATGCTCTCCGCTTGACTCCCCTATTCTACACGGCCAATTTTCCCTTGACTTCAAACAGTAATACCTCGGTTCCTAAACACCTCTGTGTTTAACCCCTTAAGGACAGAGCCACTTTTCGTTTTTGCGTTTTAGTTTTTTCCTCCTTGTGTTTAAATGGCCATAGAACTTGCATTTTTCCACCTAGAGATCCACATGAGCCCTTTTTTTTTGTGTCACTAATTGTACTTTGCAATGACAGGCTGAATTTTTGCATAAAGTACACTGCAAAACCAGGAAAAAATTCAATGTGTGGTGAAATTGAACAATTCGCCCTGGGGTAAAACTGACTTGTTATTCATGTTCCTCAAGTCGTTACGATTAAAACGATATATAACATGTATAACTTTTCTTTTATCTGCTGGCCTGTAAAAAATTCAAACCATTGTTAATAGAGATGAGCGAACCGGGTTCGGGTTCAAGTCCATCCAAACCCGAACGTTCAGCATTTGATTAGCTGGGGCTGCTGAGCTTGGATAAAGCCCTAAGATTGTCTGGAAAACATGGATACAGTCAATGACTATATCCATGTTTTCCACATAGCCTTAGGGCTTTATCCAACTTCAGCAGCCACCGCTAATCAAATGCCGAACGATCGGGTTCGGATGGACTCGAGCATGCTTGAGGTCCGCTCATCTCTAATTGTTAAAGGGGTTGGCCACTTTATAGTAAAATAGGTCAGTACAAAGTATTAATAAGTGTACTCACTGTATATACTGACAGCAGCTTCCTGTGTACCTCATAGTGCTAAAGTCAGACTCCCCTTCACCAGGCTGGGCTACCTTGCTCTGTTTTGTTTCAGTCCACAAAATGGCTGACATGGAGGAGCATGTGACCATGCCCTGTCCACTGTGTTCTCCATAGACATATACAGGCTGTGTGGTGTACACTGGGGGGCGGGGCCTGGTCACATGCTCCTCCATGTAAGCAATCTTATGGACCAAAACACCACAGAGCAGGGCAGCCCAGCCTGGAGGAGGGCAGTCTGATATTAGCTCTATGAGGTACACAGGGAGCTGCTGTCAGTATATACAGTGAGTACACTTACTAATACTGTACACTGAGCAATTTTACTATAAAGTGGCGAACCCCTTTAACAAATATATGTTCCTTAAAATCGCTCCATTCCCAGGCTTATAGCGCTTTTATTTCTTTGGTCTATGGGTCTGGGTGAGGTGTCATTTTTTGCGCCATGATGTTTACTTTCTATCGGTACCTTGATTGTGCATATACGACTTTTTGATCGCTTTTTATTAAATTTTTTCTGTATTTGATGCGACCAAAAATGCGCAATTTTGCACTTTGGGATTTTTTTGCGCTTACGCCGTTTACCGTGTGAGATCAGGAATGTGATTAATTAATAGTTCGGGCGATTACGCACGCGGCGATAGCAAACATGTTTATTTATTTACTTTACTTTATTAAAAACATGGGAAAAGGGGGGTGATTCTGACTTGTATTAGGGGAGGGGCTTTTTACTAATAATAACACTTTTTTTTTTTTTTTACACTTATACTAGAAGCCCCCCTGGGGGACTTCTAGTATAAGTATACTGATCTCTCATTGAGATCTTCGCTGTATAGTTATACAGCAAAGATCCGCCATTTTGGCGGAGACTCTGGCTGGCACCAGTCACGGAGATCTCAGCCACTAGACACCAGGGAAGTGCTGCGTCCAGTAATCGGATGCAGCTATCATCTTTGACAGCTGCATCTGATTACTGTATTAGCGGGCACGGCGATTGGACCGTGCCCGCTAATACCCGCGGTCCCGGGCTACAAGCGGCACCCCGGGAGCCGCGCGGCCCCGCTCTGAACACCTCTCGGGAACATATGACGTACGGGTACGTCATATGTTCCTAAGAGGTTAAACACTTCAGTATTCGAACAAAATTTCCCCGTGAAGTTTTGTTCGGTACTCGAACATTATTCAGTATTCGAACAAAATCTCAGGGGAGATATCTGTCAGCTAAACTGTTGTTCAGCTGACAGTCATCGAGGTGTTTGGGAACAAACAGAAGAAGTTGAGAGAAGCAGGAGCAGCGCGGTAAGTTTAAACAGCCGCCCGCTTCTGCCTCTCTCTGCTGTAGGGAACACAGAGCGGGGATTCCGGTCATAATGACCGGAATCCCCTGCGCTGCACGCCCCCCGCCCTCGACATCACTAGTCTCTGAGCTGCCGGCTCCCACTTCTTCCTGCCACCTCTGTTGACTCCCCTTGCAGCACGGGATCACCCCTGCCGGCCTGCCCCAGCTCCTAGAACTGCTCTCCAGGCTCCTGAGCCATTCGTCTATCGGTTTGAATTATGCGCTGGGTCAGTGGCTGGCGGATGGTTCAGGAGCCTGAAGAGGGGTGCCAGGAACACGGGCAGGCTGGGGGGGGGGTGATCCCTGCAGCGTGGGGAGTCGGCAGAGGCAGCAGGAAGAATCTGGCTGATGCAGAGGGCCACCAGCAACAAGGCATGTGCGCCTACAGCCTGAGAAGGGTGCCTGGAGCTGTTGCAGGCCAGCGGAGAGGCCCACCAGTAGGAGAGGGAGCCGGAGGCTGCCAGGTGGGTGGTTCGGGGATCTGGCAGTGCAGGGGATTCCCGTCACTTGAGGCACCGCTTCTGCTTCTCTCAGCTGTGGGGAACACCCTGTAAAGAAGGGGGATTCCCATCATAATGAAGGGAATCTCTGCTCCTTTACAGTAAGTAGTGGTGCAGGCTACTTACTGCTAGTTTTTACACTCTGTTGGCCAGGTGCTCTGCACCTGACCCATGGAGTGTAAAAACAAATTGAAGACATTTACAGTGTTCCCTATGGGAACACACAGCTTGGTTCTCAAACTGCTCAGTTCTGGAACAGCCTTCCAGAACCAATTATGTTTGACAACAGAGGCACCGCTATATATAAAAAAGTGGTCTAGTGTCTTATACTGCCGCTGAGGTCACTGATTATTTGCAGCAGTGATGTGGCATATAAGGATATGTCATGGCTCACTTCCTATGAAGCCTATGTCTTAGTGGGGGTCTGCATATCCAGACCCTGACTGATCAAAACTTTTGACATGTTTCCATGAGATGTCAAAACTTTTTCCAAATGACAGGGACACTTTAACACAAACGAGAGCATTAGAAACATTTTAATGTAAATTCTGTTTTCTGTTCTGTCAAAGATGCAGAATAATGGAACTGACACCCATGGAACCCAACGGGCTCCATTGATTCATCCTGACGTTCACTGTATTGAAAGGAAGAATAGCATTCTGTGCTACTCTTCCTGTCAAATAAGACAGAATATGCAGTGGGGCCTCCGACTAAGATGTCAACATAGCCTAATAAATAAGAAGAGTCACACTACTTTGGCATGTGTGCCCTACCAGTCTTTGCTGAACTAGCACAAAGACTCTTTCTGATCAAAATACAGCAGGAGAGAGCAAATGAGACGTATATAGTGTCAGACTGTGATTCACGCACAGATAGAAGTCATCATTTATGTATCAGGTAGCTAATCTTGTAAATCGCTGTATAACTCCTCGCAGACACTCGCTAACATTAAAGATTAGCACAAGTATAGGGAAAACGCATTTCATTGTCCTACCTAGTATGTCATGAAATAGAGTTCTGGAAGCTCTGATAAATCAATACAATCATAAATAGCTGAACATTTTCCTGCACATCATAACTACATCTCATACAGTAGGATCCAAATTAATATTACTGCCAAGCTGATACATTGTATCCAATGTCAAAGGGATTTTACTAGAGATGAGCGAACCGGGTTCGGGCTCGAGTCGATCCGAACCCAAACGTTCAGTATTTGATTAGCTGGGGCTGCTGAACTTGGATAAAGCTCTAAGGTTGTCTGGAAAACATGGATACAGCCAATGACTGTATCCATGATTTCCACATAGCCTTAGGGCTTTATCTAAGTTCAGCAGCCACCGCTAATCAAATGCCGAAAGTTCGGGTTCGGATGCACTCGAGCATGCTTGAGGTTCGCTTATCTCTAATTGTTAACAAATATATGTTCCTTAAAATCTCTCCATTCCCAGGCTTATAGCGCTTGCTCGAAGGTCGTTCATCTCTAATTTTTACAACTAATGTTTACAGGTTTAGGCCCCCTTCACGTGACTGTGGCTGTTTTTATGGTCAGTTAACACTGATCACAAAGCCTTTAGAAGGGTTCAGAAAAACCATCAGTGCTTCCTGACTGTAAAACTAGAGTTAAAAAACAAACCATACTTACCTGCTTCACGGCTGCAGAGGTGCTCTCTGTCTTCTAGCTCTGCAAGCACACAAGTGATGTCACTGGTACACTGCAGTGCTGGGGGGCAAGGGGTGAGTGGCCTCTTGTGGCAGGAGAAATAATGACGATATCTTAATCAGGAGCGCATACAGTTAAATGCCAAGTCCTGTCAATCACTCTTCTGGAAGCTCTCTGGCGTCTACTGTTGGACATAAGCTTTACCTTACTGAATTGCTGAAAAGTACAGTTTATAAAGACTCTGCTCATAGTATAGTTACATTTGCTACATGTGATGACACAGTATATAACTATACTGCTATTACATGGTCTTATACCTCAGAGTGATGTGTGTCCACTATATACTGTACCTTTGCAAATTTCAAACACTTCTTGTTTTCTCCTCTGCCATTGTCCTTCAATTCAAAGTTGTACAAAGCCTTGCATAGAGCTGGAGGTTGGTCTATTTTTCGTATAATCTTCACTGATCTTGCTGGAAATACACCAGATTCTCCATTAACTTCCCCCTGATACCAATGATCATCCAGCTGTTGATGCAGGATAATAATATCTCCTTTACTGAAGGAAAGAGCACTTGGGGTTTGCCCTCTGTAGCTTGACACTGCTTTAGCACATGGCACCTACAGTACAAAAAATAAATAAAAAGAGTTATACAAGGAACCTTCAAAGTAAAATTTCTATGTTCTTTTCATAGCATTTCAATTGTATAGATAAAATTTGGTTTGAAAATGATGTGAATATCCCATATAACTGCTTGTAGCATACTGTATACAGAAGTGAACACCCCCACCAGCCTAAGTTTTAGACAAAACTTTTCAAATTGGACAATAAAAAAATAAATTATAAAGATGAACGGTTATATAATGTCTACAGCTCAGATGCTAATACAAAGACATTAGCAGCATTTACTGTGAACTGTAAAATCATAATATTTATATTCACAATAATCTGCACAATGAGTCACCACCCATAATATTATTTGTTATGCTTTTGGATTATACTTGATTACATTATAGTACACCACTAATTGATAGTTTAGTCAACCTGTAGCATTGATATCCTAAAATGGGATTTCAGAATGCACTGCCATGCCCCCAATAGAAACAATTCACCACTGCTTAGACCCTGTTCACATCTAAATGTTAGGGGCCTGTATAGCATATGCTGTTATTTGGACACTGCAAGTGCTGTAGCAGTCATGTGGCACTCGTGAACTTAAGTATGGCACATACTGTACAGTAAATTCACATTGATAGTGTACAGTTGCCTTCGCCAGGATAACATGTAGATCAGGTAGACCATGCTTCAGTATGCCGAGTGCTCAGTTTAACCATAAGAAACAGAAAATTTGTTATCTAGTCTTCAAAAGCTGTCTTGTGTCCATGTATATCTAGATATTGACTTTCTTATGTGTATAACTTCCATAGGTATATAGCCAAAATTAAGGTTTTACAGTGACTAGCAAAATAACATACATTAGTCCAGGTCACAGTTACAGCAATTAGCCAGTAGCACACGTGCATAAAAATTTTAATGCAGAAATCAATAGTCCAGGTGATTTTACGAAACTTTGTAATTGGGTTTATTAGCCGAAAAATGAATTTTTATCATGAAAAAGCAGTTTGAAGCTCTCCCCCCTGTCTTCATGGTTTTCCTCTGGAGAGAGAAAGTAAAAGCAGCAAAACAGGACAACAAAGAGTTAATTTACATTCACATCGCAGGCTCTCTCCTCTGACAGGCACCATGGACCTCTATGACCTCTAATTAGAGCTCTGAATAGCTCCCCCGCTGAGCAATCCTTTGTTCTCGGCTCTCAGCTTCTGGCTAATCTCTCTCCTTCCCCCTCTGCCCTCCCCTCTTCATAGACCAGACAGATCCGACTGATGAAAAAACAGTAGAGATTTCCTGATTCTGAGGAGTGGATGACAGAAAGGAGAGGAGGAGGGGACCTGGGAAAAGGCTTTTTACATGCAGATAATGGCATATTTGGCTAATAAACCCACTTACAAAGTTAAAATCGCCTGGACTATTGATTTCTGCGGAAAAAATTAAACGACAGTGACACTTTAAAGGGGTTATCAAGCGCTACAAAAACAAAACCACTTTTCCCCCTCTCTTGTCTCCAGTTCAGGTGTGGTTTGCAATTAAGTTCCATTTACTTCAATGGAACTGAGTTTGAAACCCCACCCAATCTGGAGACAAGAGAGGGGGAAAAGTGGTCATGTTTTTGTAGCACTGGATAACCCCTTTAAAGGGGTTATCCGGCGAAAAGATTTTTATTTCAAATAAACTGGTTTCAGAAACTTATATAGATTTGTAATTTACTTCAATTTAAAAATCTCAACTCTCCTCATACTTATCAGCTGCTGTATGTCCTGAAGAAAATGTTGTTTTCTTTTCAGTTTGACACAGTGCTCTCTGCTGACATCTATGTCTGAGACATGAACTGTCCAGAACAAATCCCAATAGAAAACCTCTTTTGCTTTGGACACTTCCTGTCTCGGACAGAGGTGGCAGCAGAGAGCACTGTGTCAGACAGAAAATAAAACACCACTTCCTGCAGGACATACAGCAGCTGATAAGTATAGAAAGACTTGAGATTGTACATGTACATTGCAAAGAATAAGCAGTATCAACCCAGCAAACTTGGTCATAAGGAATCCAATGGCTACAGGGACCTCTTTATGACTGTAATCAAAGTGACAGGCTTGCATTATTGGTAATCTTCACAATGGGAAGTATCAGTCAAAATGTTAGGGCTGCAGCGGCTGCAAAGAACAAGATTTTTTCACATTTCCATAACACACTGTGGGATTTTATTACATTTGCCACTGCGTGACTCATTGCACTCGGAATGACAAAGCCAGCACTACAGAGATTATCACCACACCTGTCATGTTCAATATGGCCATCCCTTTCAAGGAAGGCTTCCAAGGAAGGGAGTGAATTAGAGCATAATTGTAAGCCGTTTGGACACTAAAAGCAATCTTCAGGATGAATAGGTGTTGGCTGGCATTGGGCTGTCATGCCATGCTGATACGGTTACATGTAATATGACACTTGTAAGCTAGTATCTGCATTGTGAGTATTTTAGTAATAGCAAATAATGAGATATATATTATATATTTCTATAGGTTAGGGAATTATTTATATGTTTCTACCTCTGTATGTGGTGGGTAAAAAATGTGGTGTATCAACACCATAGGCTACGGCTACATGGCAACTTGTTATCTCCACAAACAGAGAATAGGCAGGCACTCTAAATGATATCTAAAGTGGTAGGAGTGGGTTCATGTCTCAAAAAAAAACAAAAGAAAAAAACAATGCACACAACTAAAGAGAAAGCTTGAGACTATGGCAAGAACTCCCATCCAAAGATGTAATAAAGTATTACCTGTCACGGCCACGGCGGCGCCCCGTGTTCCGGGCCGCCGCCGTGACCTCCTCCTGCCCCATGCAGCCGCCGGGGTCCTTGTGCAGGGACCCGGCGCTGCTGCTAGTTCGGCCCCTGGGGGCGCCTCACCTCTCCTCCGCTCCTGTCTCTCACTGTGCCGGCCGGCGCGCGCGTCACCGCCTCCTAGGGCACGCGCGCGCCGGCTGTCTCAGATTTAAAGGGGCAGTGCGCTCCTAATTGGTCCGTGTGTCAATCACTCCCCTATAAGTTCCAGCTCTGCCCCCTTCCAGGTGTTGGAGCCTCTACATGCTTCCCATAGCGTTTGGCCCAGCTCCCTGTTGTTCCTGACCTTAGTCCTTGTCCCTTGTTCCTGTCTTCAGTCCTTGTCCCTAGTCCTTGCCCGCTGCCTTCCCATTGTTCCTGAGTCCTGTCCGCCACCTGCGAGCACGTCTACAGTCCTCTGCCTGCACTATCTCCTGCCTACTGCTCCTGCCACGCCTCGCCTGCCGCCACTAGCTACCAAGCCAGGTGTAGCGACCTGGGGGTCGCCTGCCGCATCAAGTCCATCCCGCCTCGCGGCGGGCTCTGGTGAAAACCAGCGGCCCCTTAGACTCCGCTCCCTGGTGAGGTTAGTGCTATCGCTAGTGACGGTCCAGTGGATCCACTACTCCAGGCGTTACATTACCATCTTAATTAGACTCAGACTTACAGATTAAAAACACAGCTGTGTACAGACATGTTCAAAAGGGGGTCACCATGACACATGCCTCCCTAGTAACGGGAAAACCCCTAAACCATAAAATAGGGAAACACACATCAGACTGCCTAGTTGTAAACATGAAGACATTTGCAAAATAGTGCAAGCATAGGACTCAATGTTAACAAGAAAACAAAAATAATGGGTCAGTACTAGGGATGGTCCGAACCTGCCGAAGTTCGGGTTCGTATGAACCCGAACGTTAGGCAGCAGATTCCCGCTGTCTGCCCGCTCTGTGCAGCGGGCGGATACAGCGGGAGTAACGCCTGGAAAACTGGGATACAGCCTATGGCTATGGCTGTATCCCAATTTTTCAGGCGGTCCTCTCGCTGGATCCGCCCACTCCACGGAGTGGGCAGACAGCGGGTATCATTACCGTGGGTTCGGGTTTGTACGAACCCGAACCGAATTCGGTTCGGACCATCCCTAGTCAGTACATATGAAGTCGCTGATCACAATATATGACATGCCCTGGTGCCCCTGATAGAGGTAGCAGGATGCTAATGAAACGTGTAGGGTGGGGTCAGGTGGCGGGACCACTCCTTGCTGCATGGGGCACTTGCATACATTCTTCTACCAGAGCATGTCATATATTGTGTGCAGTGACTTTATAGCGGGTTCATTAGCCGTTTTCTTGGCACTAGGGTGGCGCGTATCATGGTGACCCATGATAGGTCATCATGGTCTGTATCCTAAAAAAGTTTAGTGTCCACAGCTTCTGGAGTATAAATGTTTCTTTATTTAACGCATCAAAACATAAAAACAACAAAACAAAAAGTGAATGGTGGGCTAAAAACGCCGACGCGTTGCGAGGTTCTCCCTCTTAATCATGGCCTTGATTAAGAGGGAGAACCTCGCAACGCGTCGGCGTTTTTAGCCCACCATTCACTTTTTGTTTTGTTGTTTTTATGTTTTGATGCGTTAAATAAAGAAACATTTATACTCCAGAAGCTGTGGACACTAAACTTTTTTAGGATGCCTTACGGGTTGCAGCCCGCAATATGCTCTTCCACGTGCTAGAAGATATCACTTGCCAACTGAGTCAACCATTACAGCAATTATAGGTGAGCGGATTTTTCTCTTTTTCCGTTTGTTTCATGCTATCATGGTCTGTACACAGCTGTGTTTTTAATCTGTAAGTCTGTGAGTCTAATAAAGATAATACTTTAGCACATTTTTGGTTGTAAGTTCTTGCCATAGTCTCAAGCTATCTCTTTTGTTGGGTAACACTTGTTATCTTGCGACCTTATTAAAGTTGTAGTTTAGCTATGAAAAAATAGCAAAATTACAGAGAGGTCACAAGCAGGTCGCACATGACTTGCATTGAGGTCAATGCTGGCAGAGTCATATGCGACTTGTGACCTGCAACCAAAAATTTATAAAAATTAGATTTTGGGTCCTTAAGGCTAGATTCACACACACACAGTGAAGTAACTTTAAAATGCAAAAGTTTTTGTTATCTATTAATGTGCTGCATTAACGTACATGGAAAAATGTGTCTGTGCACACATTGTAAAAGAAAGTTGGATGGATCATCAAGTTGGATAGTGGAGCACACAGCCACATGATTCACCCGGATATACAGTATCTAGAAATTGATGGTTATTTCAGAACCAAGATCCTGACTGATCTTAACTTTTGTGTGACAAATCAAAAGTTTTTTTTTTTAGATGACAGTAATGCTAGAATACAATTCCATAACTTCAGAATTGCAGGAGGCGCCAGATGTATAAAAAGAGCAAGAGGAGCAAGGCTGTAAGGCTTCATTCATACAGCCCTCACGGAAAAAAACAAAACACAAAAACCTGTGGCATGTTCAAGCTGATGCCATATACAGTGATATTTGGAATTGACCATTGGACCATACATACAGCCACGGCGCAGGACTCACAAAATAATTTCAAGGACCTCACAGGTGTCCATCTTGGGCGTTTATTCACACTACGCTTAAAAATGAGCGATGGTTTCGGTGTCAGACTGACACCTTTATCAAGTTCCTCCTCACTGCTAAACGCCAAGCTCGGCGTTTGCTTGGCGTTTAGCAGTGAGGAGGAGCTTGATAAAGGTGTCAGTCCGACACCGAAACGCGTTGCTCATTTTTAAGCCTAGTGTGAATAAACGCCCAAGATGGACACCTGTGAAGTCCTTGGAGTTTTTTTGAGAGTCCTGCGCCGTGGCTGTATGTATGGTCCAATGGTCAATTCCAAATTGCATTTTCATGCTTTGGCATCAGGACGGGTGCCGGGAGCAGAGAACCAGAGGCAAGGCAGCGGACTTACCCAACAAAAACGCCTAATAGTGTTGTGCCTATGATTTGCACAACACCACCAGGTTAGTTTGGTCATCTTACAAGTAATTTTCCCACTGTTATTGTTTATGCTACACTATATTAGCGCCCCTCTTTGTCCATATATGTTGTTCATCTGCTTTGCTATATACAGTGATATGGAACCTAACATAAAGCACAATACTGTGTGCCTATAGACTCTACAGTATGTTCAGAGTGAGTGGACAGTTGAATGACTACCCTTATTGCACTATAATACCTATCATTAGTAGATGTCCTATTGGGAAATCTGGTGTCCGATGGAGCAAGATAAGCCAGTAATGTCTGTGTAGACATTGAAAGATTCTTCCACAGCCAGGACACTTAAGCACTTCTTTGTTGTATGGAGAAATGCTCTTTATTTCACACGCTGTGTTTTCACTCTTCTGGATTTGGAGGATATAGTTGCAAGCCTGCTGTGCATGTCAGACACTACAATGTGTTTTTTCCATGCCAGACACAACACATCAAGTATGTCATTTGCTATAAGCTGCTAGGCTTACTTCAGTGCATTCATTTATCTTTTTCGTTGGCATTACAGCATGGGAAAGGAGGTTGCAAAAACATTGAACATGTCCCAGAAATTATACAAACTCTTCTTTTTGTTGTTCAATAAATACAGAATATAATAATGCAAATAGCAAGAATAAACACTGTGATGGTGTTAGCTGGCTTCTAATTGGGGAAAGGACATGTGACTGCGGGCACAGTAAGTGCTGGGTGGTGAAGACTAGACAGGTTGTAACAACCCTTTCTCTCGTCATGAACAAGAATTATATTGTGCTCTATAAGACTTGTGGGATAGGAGAGAGCTCCATGGTTTAATACCACAATAAAACTCATGTTTAGATATGAATTATGAAGCAGAGCCGACAATTCATCATGTCCTCACTACAACCCTACATTCTAATTGCTCTATTTTATACCTGGCTGGCTCCATCTCATTTTATAAATACAATATAAATCCTGTTGCTGTATTAATGCTCATTTTTCATTGTCTTTTAGGGCTGAGTTCTTATATATCTGAAACAAATAGATCTTAAATTCCAATAGATAAAATGGAAATCCACTAAAAACGCTACACCTTAAGCTCAGGTCAACTTCTGACATTGTTAACTTCAAATACATAGTAATCTATGTCCTGGCATCTCTTCTTCCTATACATTGTCTATAGTAATCTTTGTCCTTGCATCTCTTTTTTATATACATTGTCTTGGTAATTTATGACCTGGCATCTCTTCTTCCTATACATTGTCTATAGTAATCTATGACCTGGCATCTCTTTTTCATAAACATTGTCTATAGTAATCTTTGTCCTTGCATCTCTTCTTCCTATACATTATCTATAGTAATCTATGACCTGGCATCTCTTCTTTCTATATATTATCTATAGTGATCTAGGACCTGGCATCTCTTTTTCATTTACATTGTATATAGTAATCTATGGATTTGCATCTTTTCTTCCTATACATTGTCTATAGTAATCTATGACCTGGCATCTCTTTTTCATATACATTGTCTGTAGCAATCTATGTCCTTGCATCTCTTCTTCATATACATTGTCTATAGTAATCTATGTCCTTGCATCTCTTCTTCATATACATTGTCTATAGTAATATAGGTCCTGGCATCTCTTCTTCATGTACATTGTATATAGTAATCTATGTCCTTGCATCTCTTCTTCCTATACATTGTCTATAGTAATCTATAACCTGGCATCTCTTATTCATATACATTGTCTATAGTAATCTATGTCCTTGCATCTCTTCTTCATATACATTGTCTATAGTAATCTATGTCCTTGCATCTCTTCTTCATATACATTGTCTATAGTAATCTATGTCCTTGCATGTCTTTTTTATATAAATTGTCTATAGTAATCTATGTCCTTGCATCTCTTCTTCATATACATTGTCTAATTCTTTATTTTGTTTAGGTCAAGTTGTCTGTTCAAAACTGGAAAGATACAATATGGCCTAATGTGATTATGACTGAAAAAATATATACATTTCCTATCAAGCCTAAATTAGTCAGCAACAACCCAAGTCTTATTGCCTCTCCGAAAAGTGTATTGTGCACTGACATACATATATACGCTAAAGTCTACATAAATATTAGAGATGGTACTATGGCTCTAGCCATCTTTTCCAGTCAGTCTTCAGGCTGCATCCACCTTCTCCAGGAAGCAGGATCCGATTATTCGGGCTCATGCAAACTAACGGCAAGTTCGCTCATCTCTAGTAAATAGACATAGTATAAAAAAAACAATTTGGGAGGTGTTTTTCAGCCCAAAAAGTGATGCAGAATCTGTTTCTGAGGGAAACCTGACAGAAACAATCAAGCAAAGTGGTCTGGATGATTTTGTAATGGTATGTTCATACAGCTAAAAGCCACATAGGTTTTGAAGTGGAAACCAAACCAATATCTTTTCCTATTAACATGAATAGGAGGATTTTTAAATAACTCCTCATTGAGCTCTCTGGTGGGCTGTTTTTTTTTTTTAAGAATCTTTAGATGCCATGTCAAAAAACACAAACAAGACATCAAATACAAAAACCCAAAACAATTAAAAAAAAAAAAAAAAAAATATATATATATATATATTTTTTGGCAGTTCCTCTGGAGTTTTCTCATTTTAGTGTAAATGAATACAGGTGTTTTTACCTTTGATGGTTTATCCCCTTTGTTTGTTTTTTTAACATTATAATTCATCTTTTTATCATTTTTTTATCATGTGATTCCAGGAATTATAGTGAAGAATTGGGGAAAAAGATAGGAAAATGCCAATATGCACATATATGTGGCCTTTTTCCTCCCCTATATGGGGAAAACACCAATGTTTCTATGGTAAAGCGTCATTCTTTCATGCTTCCTGCAGTCTCTCTCAGCCCTTGTGTTTCCCATCTTCCCCAGTACTGTACAGTAACTTATAATATCACATATTCTGCTGTTTCTAAATGTTTGTTTCATCTGTTTTACATGTTATTCAGAATAATAAATCATTATTTTGGGGTGTGGAACCAATTGTCTGAATTTCTATGATTTCTTATGGGAAAATTTGCTTTAGTTTAAGAGTAGATTCGGATTACAAGCACAGTTCCGGAATGAATTATGCCCGTAATCCAAGGCACCACTGTGTGTGTGTGTGTATATATATATATATATATATATATATATATATATATATATATATATATATATATATATTAGTTAAGGCATAACAGTAGTAAAACGTTAATGAAGCAGAAAGTATTAGGAAACTAAGAATGTTTTAGCAATAAAACTATTGCATTTCTAAAGAACTAACAAATATCTAAATATATTTTTAATAAAGAACTAGGTCATGGGAGTGCCAAGGAGGAATTTAGGCAGAGCTGGCCAAGAGTAAATACATTCCTGACACTGTATCTCATGGCATGTTCTGACAGCGTACTTCTAGTAGATATTCCACTTTCACACAGTGCAACTTTTCTTCAGTTTATACAAACACTGAATTTTATCCAGACACAACCAATAGCCAACACCTATAAAATGAACCTGCACATGTCCAGAGCAAGTATCATCTGTTTGATCATAAAAATGTTTTACTTATAGATAACAAGCAGATTTGCTTATATGAGTAAGCTCCTAAGGATTAGCTTAACCATCAGTGCATTTTATTATCCTGCACACATTATATTACACACCCAGCTTCCCCAGGAAAATAGAGGGACATGGCTCAGTGCCCTAGGTGTAACAAGGAAGAGGCAAACTGGCCCCATATTTTCTGGTTATGCCCTCTGATACAAACCTATTGGAAGGAGGTAAGTACAAAATAAATAAAGACATAAACTAATAAAGAATTGCAGATTATAGTTCCAGGAAATGCATTATTAATCATAGTATTTCCAGCAATTTTTTTTTCATTTCAAATCAACTGGTGTCAAAAAGTTTCTTTATATGGATTTGTAATTGATTTCTATTTAACAATCTCAAGTCTTGCCATACCTATAAGCTACTGCTCAGGACAGTTCCTGTCTGAAAGTAAATAAAATAACACTTCCTGCAGGACATACAGCAGCTTATAAGTATGGAAAGACTTGAGATTTTTTAATAGTAGTAAATGACAAATCTATATAACTTTCTGACACTTTCACTGTCACTGAACGGCCGGTCTCTGCCCGGATCATCCTGGCCGGTACTTAAGCACCGGCCGAATTATCTTTTCGGCCGCAGAGTTCTAATGCGGGTGCATCAGCGTGCGCCCGCATCAGAGCTTCCCATGGCACACAGTGAAGACATGTCAGTTATTTGCGGCCCCGCATGGGATCCCGGCCGGAGCATGTACAATGTGTATACGCTTCGGCCAGGATCCCATGGGAAATAAGGCATTGTTCCACTCCGCATAAAGTAAGGCCGTTGTTGCTGATGGCAACAACAGCCGTACTTTTACGTAGTGTGAACATATGTAAAAATAAGGGCAAATATCGGCAACAGCAATTGTTGTTTTGCAACAATGGCTGGTATTTGTCCTTATTTTTCCATTGTGGGAACATAGCCTAATACAGTACACAAGAATAGGATATGCAGAGAAATACACTGATGCGGAAAGTGGAATTGTGTGCACAGTCATCTGCTGGACCAAGTATTACATGTTATACATGTCATGCTAGAGCAAGACATGACACATACTGCAATTCTACAAAACCTTTAAGTGATACCTTTTACCTAATGTTACAAAACAACATCTGTTTCTGAAAAGACATATATTGTTTGCACATTATTAGCTAATAAATATATGTACAGTGCTTAAATTACAAAGATGTTTATAAAGGAAGTGATGTCAGATTAGCGGCGGTCCAACCACCAGCACCCCTGCCAATCATCTGTTAAAAGGGGCTGTGGCACCAGGGCAAGTGCCTCACCCTCCTCAATTACATTCCTGACCTTACTATACTTTTTGTAGAAAATGCAGCATCATCCTATTGAAGTGAATGGGAAAATGCTGTGGTTCCTTGCATACAGAACACAAGCAAACATTAAGGAGTCTGTGGCACATTGGCATTTACCCTTCCAACAGATGACTGGCAGGGGTGCCAGGAGTGGGACCCTTCCCCCAATCTAATATTGATCAGTTAGGGTGCGTGTACACTACGGAACTTCCGCGTATAACCTGCGGCGTATTCCGTCGCTCGTCCCCACACTTTTTTGCCCGTGCCATAGACACTATTCTGTGCACGGGCGGATTCCGCGTTCTATCGAAAGAATTGACATTTCCGCACAGGCGGAAATGTGCGCCGCCGCGTGCGGGGACGAGTGACGGAATACGCCGCAGGTTATACGCGGAAATTCCGTAGTGTGCACGCACCCTAATCCTGGGGATGCCCTCAGTTTTGAAAACCTAGATGATCCCTTTGTGGATTACTGGTTCTATTCATTCCAAATTATAGCATCTATTGACCTGAAAAGAAGAGGTTTACAAGTGTATGCGGTTAAAAATCCAGTTTGCTACAAGTGGCCTCTTAGATTTTGTTCAGGACGTAGAAAAAAAGACGATCAGTGCCAGGCGGCACCTGAAGACAAGCATTGTTTTTTGTCCAGCTCAAGAAATGCATTTAAAGTCAACAGAGGAGATGAGTAATATTATATGGTGTCTAGGTTATGGCCAAATTGTATATTAGTAATAACCTAAAAGATTTTTTCTTCCAATAAAGAGAACCAGAGTGACATCTTAAGTACTAAAGCCCTCTAATAATGCTTCACGACAAGGGTGCAATCATACCTGGCAGACAGACATGTTGCCCATGTAATAGAAGATAGAAAATGGGAGGCAGTTATTGCTAATAAGTGACAGAAGTGGCCTCAAAGTGATACGTTGATGCGGCCAAAGATTACAGAGCGCTGCCCCTCACTAATAATCCAATTTTCTACTGCACTATTCCATGATACAAAGCAGACTGTGAAGGCTTCTACTTATTTTCTCTTACAATATTTCAATGTCCTTGGGCCGCATACTAAATAGAAAAGGTTATTTTATTTGATTATTTGCCATGAAAAAAACAGAAGTTCTTATAGATTTTATAAACTTTTTCTGGCAACAAAAGAATAAAAAGGTAAATTTTGCTATTTTAGGGAGAGGCACTGAATACAGTTTGTAAATTTTTTTTTGTAAATATATTTTTTATTGTTTTAACAGCTTCATGTATCATAAACATAACAGAACATACAGGTAATATGAGTGGGGTCAGAAAAGCCCCTACAAAAGGTCTCATAACAGAACAGGTTAGGGCACTTTGAAAAGTCCATCCATAGGGTGAGATAAATTGGCATCTCTTTAAAGGCGAACAGTGCCTCCAAGTCCATCCATAGCAGTTGCTAAAGTTCTGTCGAGGTAGTATACCTCCACTTTAATATCACATTTTATAAGAAATATAAAGCTAACTGTCTGAGGATAAAGCAAAGATCTACAATAATTATGAAAAGTAACCGTATCTAACTAAGAGCATATAACTAACACATAGCAGAAAAGAGAAAGGGGAGGAAGAGGAAGCAGGTGTAGAGCCTGCACAAATCTGATTGGAAAAAGGGGGCGGGGCTTTATAGAAGACTGGCATACGAGTCTTGATATATGTCCCCCTTTCTGTTCAACTGATAATTCACTGAACAGACTTTGGTGTTTGCAGTTGAAAAATTGAAGGCATAATTTATTGACTTTTTGCATACAAGCTATTAACATACAGGGATCAAAGCTTTCAGCTTTGCCAGCTCATCACTTTATTTTCACTTGGCTTTGCTCAGACAGGCAGGAACACACTTGTTGGCGCATGTGACTTGCTTGGTTAGAGGATTACCAGGCTGCACAAATTGGAGATAATCCACAAGATATACATGAGGATTGGTAGAATGAGTTTATAGGAGTAGTTCATAAGTAAACTGATAGCTCTAAATGGTTTAACTACAAATTGCCTGAATATATATGTTAGGGTCACGGCGGCGTCCCGTGCTCTGGACCGCCGCCGCACCCTCTCTCCTACATCTGCAGCAGCCGGTGTCCGCAGGCAGGGACCCGGCGCTGCTGTTGCTTCGGCCCCGGGGGGCGCCTCACCTCACCACGCTCCTGTCCGTCGCTGTGATTTAAAGGGGCAGTGCGCTCCTAATTGGTCTGTTTGTCAATCACTCCCCTATAAGTTTCAGCCCTGCCCCCTTCCAGGTGTTGGAGCCTCTACATGCTTCCCATAGCGTTTGGCCCAGCTCCCTGTTGTTCCTGTTTCCTATCTGCTACCTGGTCCCTAGTCCTTGTTCCTGGTTCCTGCTCCCCTGTCACACCATTGCTCCTGTGTTCAGCCTGACTCCTGCGGTTACGCCTACAGGCCTCTGCCAGCACCATCTCCTGCCTACTGCTCCTGCCACGCCTCACCCGCCGTCACTAGCAACCAAGCCAGGGGTAGCGACCTGGGGGTCGCCTGCCGCAGCAAGTCCATCCCACCTTGCGGCGGGCTCTGGTGAAAACCAGCGGCCCCTTAGACTCCGCTCCCTGGTGAGGTTAGTACCATCGCTAGTGACGGTCCAGTGGATCCACTACTCCAGGCGTTACAATATAGTATGGGGGCAAAACAAAATTTGGGTAGTTGTCCAGTATTAGAATGGTCAATTTTTTTGTCAAAACATGTCTGTGGAGTGTGATATTGCATCCGATATTGAACCCCAGTGAAGGGAATGGGCTGAGATGCAGTACCAGAGTCAAGCCATGGACAAGAGGGGTGCAGCTATTGGAAAAATAGTAAGAAAAGAAAAAAAAAAAAGTAATCTTGCAAACAGCCATTTTACAGCCACAGAGGTGCATGGGACATTTCTTGTTCCGCCATATGCCTCCTAATGGACATTATCTCTGTACATATGGTGCCAGACGAAGCCTGCATACTAAGCTAGTGTCTCATGAAAAGCATTCTGGAGCTCATCTAATGAAATGAAGCAGCCATGTATTTCAGCCAGAAAGAATCTCCATTTCCAGAACATTATTGAGAATTAAACTGTTTTTTGTGTGAATTAATGTGTATAAATTTAGATGGTGATCACAAGCTTCGACAACACATGCTTAGAAAATTACATAGCCCTTGAAATAGCTTTGCCATGAAATGCAGACATTTCCCAAAGGGAAGCAAGCTATGTCTGATTCATCACCTGGGCTAAATAACAGGTGTCTTCATATAATTGCTATCAAGGTCTTGATTTATACCTGCCCTTGCAATCTGCTCTTTTATGTGTCACATGCGAGAAACAAACCTTGTTTAAGTGAAGTGGAACAATGCAATTTATTCTGTGCAAAATGTCCAGACGCGTCATGTACCTGTGCTGCCCCACTGCATGCAAAGTTCTGGACCTTTATCATGTTCCGGAAAATTTTATTTTATCACTTCCTCTACCAATTTCTTAACAAAAAAAACATACACTGGTTTGGAAACAAGATTTAATTGTATGTTTCTATAAGTATACCTTCTATAAATATGTCAGAATCCGAGTGTGGGGCATTTGATTACCGGTGGCTGCAGAATTTGGATGGAGTCCTTAAAGGACAAGTGCCATGAAAAACTTTTTCCCAGTAATTGAAGCACATTACAAAGTTATATAACTCTGTAATATGCTTCAATCACCTATCTGCCTCCCTTCCCTGTCTTTTCCCCCCTCCAATCCCCACCAGGAAGTGTCCTGACTCACACAGACATGATTACTGTTGTCACCGTCACCAAGCTCTTCTCTCAGCTCCTTCTCCTGTTACACTAGCCTCCCCCCTCCCCTGCCTTGTCAGGTGACAGGCTTGCTCAGCTCCCATTGGCTGAACAACTGCAAGCCATCACTTGTCACATCTTACTTGCTTATCTTCCCTCAGACTGACTCGGGCACATAGGCAGCTCCCCCCTCCCCTCATACCCTCTCTCCTGCTGCCGTGGACTCAGTGAAGGAGTCATGTCACTAGAGAAGATAAGCTGAGCAAGCAGAGTCACCTGACAAGGAGGGGGAGGGGGAGGCTGGTGTAACAGGACCTAGAGCAGCCCTCCTGCTGATGACTCATCCTCACAAGAAGGAGCTGCCTGGTGAGGACAGTAATCAGGTCTGTGTGAGTCAGGACACTTCCTGGTGGGGGGTGGAGGGGGGAAAAGACAGGGAGGCAGATAGGTGATTGAAGCATATTACAGAGTTATATAACTTTGTAATGTGCTTCAATTACTGGGAAAAAGTTTTTCATGGCACTTGTCCTTTAAGAGCCCTGGAAAACATGGACACAGCCTATGGCTTTATCCATGTTTTTCTGAAAGTGTTATAGCTGCATCCAACTTCTTCAGCCACCAAAAAAATTCCGCATGCTCGGGTTCAGGCAAAGCCAAACATGCTCGAGATTCACTCATCTCTACCACAGACTTGTGATGAGCGATCTTGCTAAACATTTGAACGTTCTGCAAGTTTGCTCAACACTACTACAGACCCTTGGTTGCATTATAGGACAACATCATTTAAAGTTAACATCTAGCCATAATCTACATAAAATGTGAAACAAATAACATCTTACAATATAAGGCTATGTTCACACACTGTAATTCCATAATTTTTTTGGTCAGTCTTTTTTTAACCAAAACGAGGATTGAGTTGAAAACACAGAAACTGTGCAAATCTTTCTATAATAATTTTCCCTTGTCAATTCCACTTCAGATTTTGGTTCAAAAAAGACTGACGGAAATACTATGTGTAAACGTAGCCTAAAGGTGCATTCACAATTCTGTCAGCTTCTGACTTTAAATCTCTAATCATTCCCTGCTTGTTCAGTGACTCTATAGGGTAGATCTGTAATCTGGTAAGTGTTAGGGTAGTAGTGTCAAGGACTGCTTAACAAAGCCAGAGATGTTATATTCTGACACAATGGTTATTAGCTGCATATTTTTTTCAAGTAAAACATTAAAGTGTACCCGTTGTTATAACTTTTAAAACCTAAATCAACAGTAGATGTGATATAAAGCACGTTTGCCATTTACAGTCATTATTTTATTGTTATCATGAAAAACACTGCACTTCCTGTATTCTCTTTTTTTTTTTTTTTCCCAGAGTCTAAAAACAGGAAGTCCAGAAAGCAGTCATGTGATTGATGGACACATTAAGAAGTGACACCCTTTACATATCAGACTTTATGTGTTTGGTGTTTCTTTTTCAACCAGCACAAGACTAATGGTGCGTTTACACAGGCAGATTTATCTGACATAAACAGGGAACGGGTCATAGAGAAAACACTAAGATTTCTCCTCTTTTCAAATGCATTCCTGGTTTTGGCTTCCAAAATCTGTCAGATAAATCTGTCTGTGTAAACGCACCATAAAAGGCTGCCTTCAGGAGACTGGTAAGTACAGCTTTGTTTTATAGCATGATAACAAAAAAAATAAAAAAATATTTAGCAAACTTGCTTTATTTCACATCTACTGTTGATTTAGATTTTGAAAGTTATAACAACAGTCACACTTTAAAGAGGTTATCTAGCATTAGAAGAACATGGCCACTTTGTTCCAGAGACAACACGACTCTTGTCTCCAGTTCCGGTGTGGTTTGCAATTAGGCTCCATTTACTTTAATGGAGTTGCAAAACTCCACCCAACCTGAAAACAAGAGTAGTGCTGTCTCTGGAAGAAAGTGGCCAAGTTTCTCTAACACTGGATAGCCCCTTTAACAAACATGTGCTCATTTGTTGTAACATGCATGTGATTTAGCTGTACATTTTTGCCACATTACAGAAAAATGATGTAGGTAAAGTAGCACATCTAAAAGTTGGAGAATCTAATAAGCCATGTTCAGATGTTCAGAATTCCTCTGCAAATTTTCTGCAAATCTGAAATGTGAAAATCTGTGTTGATTTTTTTGTGCATTATGTCAATGTGGTAAAATTCCTTTTCATTAGTTTATTGAATTGTTTTATGAAATCCTATAATAAAGTTACTGGAACTATAAACACCCCCACATCTGTGCATCCGCTACACACAAAGTGCATCTTTCTAGTTACCTTTAGCCTCTTAACCTGTCATGCATCACATGTGAACATGGCTATACAGTATATAACACTAGCAAGTTACCAATAGCGCCAGGTTAGAAAAGTTTACTATTCTTCACTCTTGTAAATGAATACGGTAACGGTGGTTTTAATCGTGCCAGTTTTATTACACAGACCTCTAGTTTGACTAGTAAAATATCCTAAGAAAGTAGAGCAGCCCAGCAGCACACATCCCAGCAGCACACATACATATTTTACATATATTATTCAGAGCCTGGGGGCATTCCCTCCTTTACATTCTGTATAATCAGACATTTGTTGGCTCTATTGTACATTCACTCAATGATTATTAATGGAAAACGTCTACATCATTTATTAAACAAGATATTTTGTTGTTTTTATGGACGGAGGAAGAGAATCACACAGATTGCATCATTAGAAAACCTCCACCTATCCCTCCTGATTCAAAGACAAGGTATGTGCCTCACCTGCATTAAAAATGAATGTCTAGACGCTGACAGGGTTGAAAACTGGGCCTCTGCTAGTATGTACTAGGAATAAAATTTACATTGCCTGTCTAGATTGTATAAATAAATTAAGCCAGCACTTTCTGTTTGAAATTGTAAAACAAGTTTTAGGAGAGCATTTCCTCCTATTTTGCATATCATTTGGGAGGCATACCTATACAAAGGCGAAGAAAGTCCTGCACAGCCAAAGTACTTACTAACACTATATATTATTTGCAATATTCAGTGTTTCAGGCAAAATGCACTCAAATGCTGCCTATAAAATGTCTAGGAGCGCTTTTTATGTACAGATTTCATCCGTAACAATTATGAACCTGGCAACTTTGGTATTTCTAGAGTCGATAATTTTGTCTTATACGCACAGATGTATTAGACAGCCATAGACTGTTATAGGTCCACACTCTGATATTAGTGCCTCTGATATTACATATGAAGTCATATAGTATTTATGTTGTATCCCCTATTAGGTTATGTTAATGTACTGTATTTTCTGGATTAAAATAATAGCTCAATTTACCAGTTGGGTGTCACATTTTCAAGAATGTTCTCTTGCATTTGTACAGATTTTTAAAAAGCCATTTTTTCATCCATTTAACATTTTCCTGGGAGGGGAAACAGCCATTAACCCCTTACTGCCCGAGAGTCATTGATGCCCGGATGTCTGGGTCAAATTGAAGCAATGTTCCTCCTCGTCTTCTAAGAGCCATAGTGCTTTTAGTTTTCCGCCTACAGGGCTGGTTAGGATGTCATTTTTTTGCACCATGATCTCTAATGTTTATTGGTACCATATTGGTGTAAAGAAAAAATTTAATTGTTTTTCATAATTTTTTTTCCCCCTAATATATAATCCTGGTAGTTTTTTTTTTTTTTACTTTTTATTCACGCTTATCACCAGGCTGAAACAATATCACTATATTTTAATATATTGGACAATTTCGCACGCTACAATATGTAATATGTTTATATATATATATATTTTTTTTTATGTGTTTAATGTGCAGTAGGAATGTATATATATGGATTGTGAAGGGGTTAAAGGCCCAAAAGCAACCCACTTTTTGAACATAAGTAGCTTGTAATAATCACCCTTCACTGAATTCTTTGACTTTTATAATTGCCATGAAATGAAACTACATGTGAACTAACAGACGTTTTTCCATTGACGTTAATGTAATTCTATGGGAAAATAGACTTTTTTTAAATGTAAAATGGATGTTTTGCATCTTAAACTATAGTCCAAAAACTATGTGGGAACAAATGGAATAACTCACAGCAGTAATTGGTCTACTCTAATTTCCATTTTTTGCTGGCACTCATAAGCATTGCAGTGTACGGCCACATTAAAGCTAAGGGGACATTAGCAATGCAACATGTTTCACGGCTCAAAATGGCTGCATCACTATGCTGCCCACCCTGACAAGCAGGCAAAGTGATAGACGATGGAGGTCAGTGACTAATACTCTTTACCAGACAGTGTTTTAATAGTGAAGTGCTAAGTCTTGAACAGCCAGGTTAAACCTGATGGCCGCAAAGTACATTCACAGTATACATGGAACTGGCTTTATTATGAATACAAACAGTGTTAAGGATGTCATATTTTGTATATTTAGTGAAGCCATTGCAATAAGGCACTGACCTTCTAAAAACGTAGGGGGGATTTATCATTGTACGCCCCTGGCATACGCTACAAAAAAGGGGCAGATTTGCCTCTTTTTCATGGCATACCCCTTCCGTATCCCCCACTTGCCTGACATGCGGGCAGGGGGGTGGTAAAACAAGGCAGAAGGAGGCGAGGCCTCCTCCTTAACCTGATTTATTGAGGTTTATGCCTGGAAACAGACGTAAACCAGGCAAAAATGTACACCTGCTTCAGAGCAGGTGTAGATTTCAGCACAATCCATCAGCTGGGCATAGGGTCAGCCAGCTGTTCTAAGAGCTGTGTGAAAAGGGGACAAGGCAGGGGAAAAGGGGGCGGGGCTTTATTTAAGATTGGCGTACCCATATGCCAGTCTTAATAAATGTCCCCCTTAGAGATGTTTACATTCCTTAAAGCTTATGTAGTGTTATGCAAACACTAGTGCTATGCAAGTAACTCTTTTCGTACCTCAGCCAATCAACTACTGATATGAGCATTAGTAGAAGAACATGCCCCCAGGATATACAGTATATACTGACTGCCATCTTCGAATAATCAAGATCCACCTTAACAATCAGTTTGTTAGTATGGTTAGTTTGCACGATAAATGATCGATTCCCATCAAACCCTTCAGCCTCTCAGTCACCACTGCTTATTATTTTCTAAGTGTAACATTTTAATGATAATCTTGTATGTATGCAGAGATTACCTAGAAAATAAAATAAGACCTGTCACTACATGAATGGCTGGAAACTCAACACTGTGTTAACATGTCAAACCCGTCTGTAGTGACTCGTTGATGTTCACGCCCCAATGGCTAGCCAACAATTCATTTACATATTGGGAGTGGGGGTATGATCTTGGGAATGGGGGGGGGGGAGTTGGTGTTATGAGGTGCATATGACTGAGGCACAATCATCATTGGAAACCGAAGGGCAGCGACAATTAGATGAGTCTCCTAGTTTCTAGCCATTCATATTGTGACAGGTCCTCTTTACAGCTACTTGACCCATAATGACTGGCCAGTTGCATATACAGCTCAGAGATAACTGAGCTTCAATTTGGGCTGCTATAACCCCTGGTATTATTTTTCATTTTTATTTTAATCAATTTTTTTTAGGAATTAAATGTACTACTTTTTTCTGTGAAAAAAAATCAAGCTCCAGGAATGGGATTAATCATTCTGAAACACATTACAAAATTTTGGTGTGTAAATATACATAACAGGACTATGGAGAGTTCCCAGTCAGTGGAACATACAGTACTGGTGTAAAAGGACAGTAATGGGGATGAGGTCATTTTTTAAGCACCATCATTTTAGCATAACCACAAGCATTCTGCATTACACACTTAAGATTCAAGGTTATGGCCACAGCCTTGTGTTGGTGAAGCTGGTGGAGATCATATCATGGCAGCTCATTTATATGTACAATTATGTGCTAACTGATGTACCAGTTCCTTTGCTAGTTCAGAGGTTTTAACTTGAAGATTGTATCTACTGTTTTCATGGTTTACTCCCAAGTGGCATGTGCTAGTCATCATTAAGTGGGAACTCCTACCTGAGTCCTCTCATCCACTTATCCCATTCTAAAACATTAATATTTTATGACAATACTCTCACTGTTCTCTCCCTTTTTTTAAAGGCAGATTGAGTCATGGCAAGTCAATTCTACTTGTCTGTAATCTCTTCTTTACCAAAGCTGAAAAACAGGTTATCTTACAAGCTTTATGTAGGAATGGCATATCATGACCTCATCATATTCTTCATTTAAGCTACAGAGTATCTTCTAAAAAAGAAATAAACTCATTGTATTACAGTGCCCAATGTGGGAATGGTTTCCAAAGATCTCTAGTTTAAAATAGTCCCTTGTTCTTCTTACTGTGGTCCTCCATGCCCATGATCGTTTAAGACAATTTTTAGGTGGATTGACAAAATACAGCAATTCTGGTGCAGTTTTTTTTTTTATTATTTTATACATATTTTTTTTTACAGTTTGCACTGTGTGGTATAAATAATGGTATAATTTTTTTAGCTCAGGTTGTTAGGGTCGTTACAACAGGAGATCAGCTGTAATACTGACAGCTGATCTCCTGTGATGCCAGTGCAGGAGCACGGAATTCACTTATTCTGATCCCGGTATAAAAAGTCAATGGGATCAGAATAAGACCCATAAGTGACTGCTGTAGCAAACCATATTGGTGGTCACTAAGGTGTTGTTGTTATTATTATTATTATTATTATTATTATTATTATTATTAATACAACACCATACTCACCTTACCAGTCACCTGACACTGCTTTAGCAATGCTTTCCTGGTACACTGACCAATCTCTCCTTACTGGTCTGCAGTGTGATTTGAGGTGTTGACACATACTGTAACTGTTGCAGCCAATCACAGGCTATAGTAGTTATGTGTCGACCATCTACCCTAGAGCCAGTATACTAAGGGCGACGGCATCAAGGAAGCCTCAACATAGGAGAATCATGGTATTTATTAGAAAGGTAAGTATACTATTTCTTACTCTACACAGTCACTCCACAAGTCAATCTGCACCATAATCCACTAAATTTTGTAAAAATATATCTTGCAGATTTCCCTACAGATTTTGCCACAGTTGCAGCAGCAATTATCCACAGCAATTCCTACCTGTGTTAATGTATCCAAATCTGTACTGTTCATATGCAGTATAACCACACATTACATGGCTCACCATCATTGGATGCCTGTCATCTAGTCTGTGACTAAATGATAAGACTTAGATAACAAGCTCTTTGTCGTGTATATTACTCATTCCCCCACAGATAAGCCTTTGTACACTCCCACACACAGTACAGAAGCCTACACAAAGATGTCAGTGACATTATATATATATAGACAGAGATAGAGGCTGATCCTTGTATAATGAAAAATCATCAACTTTCTGATATACCTTTTAATTGCTTGCTATTTTAAAGAGTTGTTTGTGAATGGGAACATTCATGTGAATCTTCAGAGAATGTAATCTTAAAGGAATATTCCAGCATTTACCACTTATACCCTATCCAGGGAATGGGGGATACATGCATGATCTTGGGGGTTGGGGGTTAACCTGTCAGAATGGAGCAGTGGTCTCACGTGCATTCTGCCACCCCATTCATTGCCCATCCTATAATAGCTCCTATTCAGTGAGCTGGCTGAGACAGTGGTGTACGGCACTTAGTTATTCCCGAAGCACAAGAATTGTACAGATTTTTTAGAAAGTCTTCGAACCTTTCTATAAATCTGTACACGGCATGCTCAGAGGAGAGCTGAGCAGTGCTGAGTGGAAATGGATGGGCACAGCACTTTCCATTGTTCATATGGTAATATCAGATACCAGATACAGATTTGTTGACGTTGACAGAAGAAATACAACAAAATAAGCATGGCTGGAAGGGGTTAATATGTATATGTTTCAAATACTGAAGAAACAAAACAGAAGAGAAACTAGAAGACTGGAAATGCTCATCTCTTTTGGTGGAAGAATAAGTTAAATTACCTCAATTATTAATAACGCTCCTATATAATTAGTTTTAATTTTGAAATTTTCCCAACTACTTTATTGCAAAAGGCATTCAATTGTTTCTATAGAGAATCACTAATTAGCATCCTCTAAATTATGTAAAAAGATTGCCGCCAAGGGACATGTAAAAAGTTTTACTGCTTTTTGCTGTGACTACAGATGAGAAAAGAGAAGGGTTACCCTGTAGTAGCTAGTATACCTGGTATACTGTCTGACACCAGTGCTGGAGGCATGTGGACACAGTGTAGAATACTACTAATTTATGGAAGGCAAGAGCCTCAAGCCAGTGCTAAACTCATACATGACACATTTACTAGCGTACAGGACCTCTGCAGGATAATTGGATTCACAGCAAAATCTATAGCAGTGCTAGAAATGAATAGCACTTTATGACAGGTGTATTTATAGCTTCTGACTTAGAAGAAGGCAAATTGTTCCATGTTCTTGAATGCATTATTGATCTAGAATCTGTACGTTTCATGGTAGATTAGCAGATTAGATAATAGTATAGTATAAAGCATTCTACAGAATAAATAGAAATATTCAAGTACTCAGAGATTTTAATAGGCGTTAAATAATTGTGGGAAGGGGAGTAAAAACTGAAACACCAAAGCTTACAGAGAATAATGCTACGTTTACACGGAACGATAATTAGCCCGATCGTACGATTAACGATGTCGGAGTAACTTTTTTTTCAATAACGATCAGCGTTCAGATGGTATGATATATCTTACGGAAAATTAGTTTTGTGATTGCTTAAGCCTATCTCACACATTGGTTAAATCGGCGAACGACTGTTCACACGGAACGATCTGCAAATTTTTTGCGAATGATCAACAACGATTTGAGAAGTTGTTGAAACATCAAAATGAACGATTTCTCGCTCGTCGTTTGATCATTCGCTGCGTTTACACGTATGATTATCGTTCGAATTCGAACGTTATTGTGCGGATTTGCACGATAATCGTTCCGTTTAAACGCAGCACAATTCTGATCTCTCTAGATCTCTGATCTAGAACCTGGTGCTGGGACTGATCAGACCCTGCAGTGGCAGTCAGCAAGAAGCTGTGATGTGATAGGTTGCCAGAAGCCGGAGGCTTAAAAGGGGCCACCAGGGGAGTCATCATTAGGTTATTTACATTAGTGAAAAGTTTTTTTAATCCGTCAACTTTAGCTGGACCAGCCAACTAAATTTGTATGGAGGACTCCAGACTGTTTGGAGGGTCAGAAATAGTCAATTGAAGGTGTATAGCAACCAGTATTCTCTGATTCCCTCCAGCACTATAAAATTCCATAAAAAATTTACAGCATAGCCAATTTTATTAATGCCCCCAAGATAATGCAAACATGATATCCTAAAATGTTGTTGTATCACGGTATACTAACTAATGAATAATACAAAAGAGACCAATAGAGACCAATAACAGTAAAGGTAACATACAGTAGCTGTTGGCGCAGACAGTATCAGGTTTTTCCTTTTCGATCCACTATTTTCATCAATAACACTATTAAACCACACCAACCCCTATCACCTACATTTCATAGACTATTAAATATAATTTCTTGTATTCAGGTCTCCATAGATAAAACTAATTCAAACCCTCTCCCAGCTCTTCCCTTAGAGATAAAATCTTTAGGATCAGGCATGTTGGATTTCAGATGCCTGGTCCTTTTGTTCTCAGAGAGCTATCAATAGCTAGAAGAGTCTGGCAGTGGGTTATCCCTCCTCTATATTGAGAACCCAGGGATACCAAGCCAAACGCTCATGTATATGAGAAGGAGAGATAGCTGTAAGCTGAACAAATGATCAGCTGGCAGCTATTAAGGGTGTATAGAAAAAAAGACAAATTTGGTCAGCTTTCCTAGAACACCATTCACACTAGGCAGGAGCGTGTTGCTATGGCTGAAATCGTAAACACAAAAACACAGAAAAATGCAACAGCTCACCATAATGGCAAGATGTAGACCCACTACAGACATGAAAATAGTTAAAAGCAGCCCCCCCAACTGCTAAAAAAATTCCCACAAAAATAATGAGGCTATTGATTACCATTTGCAAACAGTGTAAACCACCCCACCACGATAAGGTAGCCTCATGCTCGGGGCGGACCCTACACTGTACTATGGCCTCTCCATGGCGTACAATACGCCTATGCCCTGGGCATGCAAGATCTGTCTTATACCTGCAAAAATAATTGCACCACCTGGGTGGGATAAGTAGAGTGCCCGACCAGGTAGAGGCAGCCACTCCCCCATCTGGAACACAGAAAAAAAAGACAAATTTGGTCAGCTCTGCTAGAACACCATTCACACTAGGCAGGAGGGCGTTGCTATGGCTGAAATTGGAAACACAAAAATACAGTGTTTTTGTATTAAGGGTGTATAGCCACTATTTTTCCCTGATCCCCTCCAGCATTACTCACAGTTTTGATAAAAATGTTACAGCATAGCCAGCCTTTAATGCCCCAAATATTGAAAACATTTCTATATGTTCTCTAGTACATTTAAGAAGACTTATGCTATTGGTTTGGTGGCCTTTGGACTGGTTGATGTCTAGATACTCAAGATTGATTGGACTCAAACTCCATGAGCCAGAACATTTTATTCCTATCACTGAAACAAGTCATAAAGATTGATTCCAATGCAATAAACAATATGGCCAGACAGCATCTTCCTGATAGTGAGTCATTCTGGAACACTACTGTAATATCATTGTTTGCTGATATTGACTGGCAAGCCGCCCAGAGCTTACTTTCTGCGAGTATGAACATGAATCCAATCACACAGAACCAGGACACTGTGACAGCTTAGGACCGCTCCCAGATCTTTTGGTAATTGTTTATTGAAGGTTGTTTGTCAAGGTGTATTAAGTACCTAATATCTATACCCGAGTCTTCTCTAAAAAGTGAGCCAGGCATCACTGTTAATTATTCACCTAATAGCCTACAAGTCATATCGTGCATTGTATGAAGGCAAGCAGGGGACCTGAACCTCTGCAACAAAATAATGGAGCTCCATACATTTTAGATGCCATATGAAAATAACCCAATGAACTTATTGAGTCAAGTGGAGGGAAGTTGTGTAAAGCCACAGAGCCCCTTTAACCCCAACCCCAGTTACTTTTATTATATAATAAGAATAATATTTATTTGTATAGTGTCAACAGGTAAGTATTGGTATTTGGAAGTCATGAAGTCAGGGCCAGTAACTATTTCCTCTGCCCCAGCAAAGGCAATCATTCAGACAGTTTTCATGCCATAGATACATCCTGCTGGAAAGAATGGTGCCTTTGACTGCAGCTGCATTACATCATGCTCTATATTTACCTGTCCCTCTATCTAATCTACATTTCTATGGGAGGAACCAATTTCTTTTATGACTCAAGTGACAGTGAAACACCCCTACTATCTTATTAGAACTCTATTTCAGAATATGAAAAGAACAGATCTATTAAAAATACTTGTATTTCCAATATTATTCTTATTTATTTTTGACAAGAATATGACAATTCTGTGCATGTTCTCTTAGTGCTGTACACTGCACCTCTGACAGCTGGGTGTAACTAGTTTGTGTCCTTACACCTGGGGCATGTCACCGATTAGCACTGATTCTTATAGCCCACATTATATACTGTAAAGCCATGTTCACACTATGTATAACACCGGCCGTTCTGTGACCAGGCCAGGTCACAGAACGGCGGGTGTTGCTGAAGATCATTCTGGCCAGAACTGCAGTACCGGACGGATGATCTTCACTTCTGCTGAATGCGGATGTGCGCACACCCGTGTGCGCCCGCATATGAATTCACCGCTGCACACAATGGACCGTGCGGTCGGAGCCGCACGCTCCATTGTGTAAATTGACAGATTCTCTGTGGCCACTATTCAATGAATAGCGGCTGCAGAAAACTGACTTGTCAGTTTTTTTTGCGTGGCCGCTAGCAATCCCAGCTGGAGCGTATACTCTCCGTCCATAATTTCAAAGACAGCAGCACAATGTAAGTTTCATATTAATCACGACCGGCAACAACGGCCATGATTAATATGAAACTTACCTAGTGTGAACATAGCCTAAACTTGTAATAAGGCAAGAAGATGATACATATACTTTTCCTATATAGTATACAAATTACATTGTTCAGTAATTGTATTGCAGATTTTTTTTTTTCTTTAACCCTTTAAGGACGTGGCCCATTTTCGTTTTTACGTTTTCGGTTTTTCCTCCTTGTGTTTAAAAGGTCATAGCACTTGCATTTTTCCACCTAGAAACCCACATGACCCCTTATTTTTTGCGTCACTAATTGTACTTTGCAATTACAGGCTGAATTTTTGCATAAAGTACACTGCGAAAAATTCAAAGTGTGGTGAAATTGAAAAAAAAAACCGCATTTCTTTTATTTGGGGGAAATGTGTTTTTACGCCATTCGCCCTGGGGTAAAACTGACTTGTTATGCATGTTCCTCAAGTTGTTACGATTAAAACGATATATAACATGTATAACTTATATTGTATCTGATGGCCTGTAAAAAATTCAAACCGTTGTTAACAAATATACGTTCCTTAAAATCGCTCCATTCCCAGGCTTATAGCGCTTTTATCCTTTGGTCTATGGGGCTGTGCGAGGTGTCATTTTTTGCGCCATGATGTGATCTTTCTATCGGTACCTTGATTGTGCATATACGTCTTTTTGATCGCTTTTTATTACATTTTTTCTGGATTTGATGAGACCAAAAATGCGCAATTTTGCACTTTGGGATTTTTTTGCGCTGACGCCGTTTACCGTACGAGATCAGGAATGTGATTAATTAATAGTTTGGGCGATTACGCACGCGGCGATACCAAACATGTTTATTTATTTATTTATTTGTTTACTTTTATTTAAAACCTGGGAAAAGGGGGGTGATTCAGACTTTTATTAGGGGAGGGGGCTTTTTACTATTAACAACACTTTTTTTTTTTTTTTACACATATACTAGAAGCCCCCCTAGGGGACTTCTAGTATATACACTTGGATCTCTCATTGAGATCTCTGCAGCATAGATATGCTGCAGAGATCCATGAGATCGGCACTCGTTTGCTTTCGGCTGCTGCAGCCGAAAACGAACGAGTGCTGAGCCGAGGACGGCGCCATCTTGGACGCGTCCCCGGCCGGCATCAGTAACGGAGATCGCTCCTCCGGGACAAGGTCCCGGAGGAGCGATCTCCCCCACTAGACACCAGGGAAACGTTGCCTCCGGTAATCGGAGGCAGCTGTCAACTTTGACAGCTGCCTCCGATTAGCTAATTAGCGGGCACGGCGATCAGACCGTGCCCGCTAATAGCAGCGGTCCCGGGCTACTCGCGGCACCCGGGATCGCGGCACTTCAAAGCAGGGCCGCCGCGCGGCCCCGCTTTGAAGTGCAAGTGCGGACATATGACGTACCGGTACGTCATATGTCCTTAAGAGGTTTTAAAGGGATAACCCAAGCCTGCATGGAAGCGGTCATCAGTTTGGCTGACAATCACAAGTAATTGGTGAGATCCCCAGCAGTTTCTCTGGGCCCCACCAGCCTTCATTGATAGATCTCACTCTGTTTCGGTAATAGAATAGATCTATTAATCAAGGCTAGTGAGGCAGACACAAGCCACCAGGAAGCACCCTACTGACTGATGGTTCAGGCAGCATGAAAGGTTCTCTGTAAGCAAGGCAGCTTCCCTATGAGGATGCATAGCCAAAGACTTAAAGTGTTACTGTATATTTTTAAAAAGCTTTAACATGCCACGCAGCGATGTCACAAGTGTTAAATAGAGAGAGGAGAAGCACACGACAGGACGCACTCGGTGCGTGATCTGTTTGCATGTCAAAAGTGACAGTAACGCTTAAGGAGACTTTGTGAGTAGGTTTATGGTGTCCTATCTAAGGGAAGCATGAGGTAGTGACAGAGAAGCTGAACAGAATGATGTATCACTTAGTCCTATCCATTATGTGCATGAGCTCAGTAGTCCTCGATGTTCATGAGAAGCAGAAAACTCTGCCCACCAGCTGCTGATTGTCAGTTATCTATCCATGCTGTGTATAGGCAGTCACCTGTCAAATCAGCAGCTGGAAAGTGGGGGGAGAGTTGTGGCAAAAACCCTGTAATACACCGATCTGTTCAACATTTCTGTCACTAGTTTATGCTGCTTTCATTTAAGCCAGCATGAACCTAGATTCCCTTTAAAGATAGGAATGCCCCTTTGAAAAGGTACATACATACGCATTACACTTATCAAATACATACATCACAATACATTTGAGGCATACAGGTATTTGTTTATTTTCCAGATAAAATTTTACGATAAGATATGTGCAAAAAAACAAGACAAAAACTAACTGTTTGATTTTAACATTTGGCCACCACTTATTTTTATTGTATTAAAAAAAAAATTATGTATATTGCTTTACACTGTAGACTACAGGACACATGTTTAGCTTTTATTTGGCCCATAGAAACCTTTGGGTATGTCACAGGACGTTTAAATAGTTTATCTGTTAGCCAAATATATAACTTCTGACAAGGCCTATAAACATGAAATGTAGTTATGTGATTTAGCTGGAAGAAATAGTGACATTGTGACATGAAAAGTTCAGACTATTTTTGGAACATAAAAAGACATATCATTCTTCCCAATACACTACATCAGAGTCGCAAAAGAATCCATCCATGATGCCTTTCCAATCTTCTCTTACAAAATTGTTATTTTACGTTTAAACATATCAATTTGTCTCCAAAGTCTAGTAAACGTTGCTCCTATTAGGGTTCTTTGTTGCTGAAGAATAAAAACGTGAGCTCCATGTATCCACCCATAATACCTTAACACTGCTGTTAAATACATCTATTGAAGGTCTGTGATGGAGGTGGTGTCCATGGTCCACGCTAGTGGTGAGTCACGTTCATAATGACAGCTACACCTTGTTTTTGCCAAATAAGTGCACTTCATAATTACTAGTTTGGGTGGATATATCATTAGAAATCTGTCAAGTAGACTTGAAGCTAGAAAGTTTCTAGGTCAGCGATTTGATGTATAATTGTAGCCCGATAAAATATCCTTCATGTCATTCTATAGTACTTTCCTACATTTTTCTGTTTAATATAGTCACGCCACTAAGAGGTTGTAGACCTTTGGATTTCCCTAGGTTTATTTTGTATAGTTGGAATATAATCACCCAATAAATTATTTATATATAGATATTAATAGACTTCTGAATATCTTATAATGCACTGAAACAGGAAGCAAATGTGCTGACCTGCATTTTATAGTCAGTTGCTTTTCCGCCCATACCTGGGGCAACACATAGACTTTTGTTGTGCAAACTGTTCAGAAGCAGCTGCTGCAAAAACACAGTTATGTATGTGTTTGGCTGCCACTATTTCTTTCTTCTTGATATTTTATTGTAGACAGTTACATGGAAGAAACATGTAACATGTATTCTAGAAACTTGTGCACAGCAACTGCAGTGCCTACAACACCTTTCATTGGCTGTGATGATAAGGAGGAGACTGCTGAAACGTTTTCTCTAAAAAACAGGAAGTGCCCGCTTATTATTGGGCTTAGTGGCCAGAATGAACAATAAACAATTTCAGGATTATTTAGCAATATCGAATAAAATGGAAAAGAAAAAATGGCAAAACCCTTGGTGACCTGTGAATGTGGGTGAATGTGGGCCTTTCATTTCAATTTTGCCATTCATGTTGCAGTAAAGGTTATATTTGTATTCTCTGGTTCAGTATTACTACAGAGATATCAAATCTATATAGTTTTTGAAAGTTGTACTAGTTTGGCATAATACAAACCCTTTTACAAAAAAAAAAAAACAACATAAATGCGTTGCCACAGTTTAAGACTTGACTTTTTTTTTTTTTTTTTTTATTTTACAGCGTTTCCCATGTAGGATAAATAATAGCCATTTGGTTATGTCTGGCCCCCTCAATGTCTCTTTTCTGTTTTTTAAGATAAGTGCTAAGGTGCAGAAGGTGCCACTTCAGCCAATGAGCAGTATGGGACTGGGGCTAGGTAAGTATGTTTCTTTTTTCTATTTCCTCCTCGGCCCAGAAACACAATATTTTTTACACAGGGTAAAATCTATCTATCTATCAGGCATCTTACATCTTGGCCACAGTGGAGAACATCTCTTGTTTCCAACCTGTCCTGTAGTACATGGGTAAACCATTGATGTCAATGGGTACTATGCAATCTTTAAAGTGTTTTTCATTAAAGACCCCTACCCAAACAGAAAATATTTCTAATATTTATAAACAGTATAACGTAGGTGTCCTTTGGATACAAGAAATTATAGTCTTCTTATTTCTAGTATCTTAGTATTCTTGTATCTCTTGCAAAAATATTGGCTTAGGCTGGGTTCACACTACGTATATTTCAGTCAGTATTGTGGTCCTCATATTGCAACCAAAACCGGAGTGGATTAAAAACATAGAAAGGATCTGTTCACATAATGTTGAAATTGAGTGGATGGCCGCCATTTAATGGCAAATATTTGCTGTTATTTTAAAACAACGGCTGTTGTATTGAAATAATGGCAGTTATTTACTGTTATATGGCGGCCATCCACTCAATTTCAACATTGTGTGAACAGATCCTTTCTGTGTTTTTAATCCACTCCTAGTTTTGGTTGCAATATAAGAACCACAATACTGACTGAAATATACACAGTGTGAACCCAGCAATCTGTTTTAGACTCTGTAAAGAGTCCTGAATTATACTAGAACAAAGGAACAGAAACATAGAAGATTGTCGACAGAAAAATACCACCTGGTCCATCTAGTTTGCCCTTATATTATTTCCTTTAATAATATCTAAGGATAGATATTTGTTTATCCCAGGCAGGTTACATTCAGTTACTGTAGATTTACCTACCACATTTGCTGGAAGTTTGTAAATATGTTCTTATGCTGCTTCTGATGTTTCCCAAAGTAACCTCAGATTGTGCTCCCTTGTTCTTGTGTTCAGTCTCTTTTTAAAAATACTTCCCTTCTGAACCCAATTTAGTCCTTTAACATATTTCAGGGTTTTATTAATTTCCCTTCTCTCCTTCAGATTATATATATATATATATATATATATATATATATATATATATATATATATATACTGAAGGAGAGAAGGGAAATTAATAAAACCCTGAAATATGTTAAAGGACTAAATTGGGTTCAGAAGGGAAGTATTTTTAAAAAGAGACTGAACACAAGAACAAGGGAGCACAATCTGAGGTTACTTTGGGAAACATCAGAAGCAGCATAAGAACATATTTACAAACTTCCAGCAAATGTGGTAGGTAAATCTACAGTAACTGAATGTAACCTGCCTGGGATAAACAAATATTTATCCTTAGATATTATTAAAGGAAATAATATAAGGGCAAACTAGATGGACCAGGTGGTATTTTTCTGTCGACAATCTTCTATGTTTCTGTTCCTTTGTTCTATATATATAATTCTATATATATAATTCTTTTAGGTCCTCAAGAGTTTATGCTTTATGCCGTCCACCATTTTCGTGGCCCATCTCTAGACCCCTTCTAGATGCAAGAAGCAATACAAAAGTCTCTGCTTGGCCCTAGCCTAAAGAAGGTTGGTTCTATCTAGTAATGGAGAAAAGATTTGGATGAAACTAATGATGTCTCTAACTTTTAACTACACCTAGGTAATAAAAGTGTAAAGCATAGTTATTTAATGCACGTGATGATTAAGTGCTGCTGAGATAAATATCATTATCCTGGTGTCTAAACCTAGGCGTCAGGTTGTAGCTGCAACACTGGTTCCATTATATGGCTCAGGCCCAGCCTAAACAGATCTATACTAATAAAATTATCAACAGAACATTATATATATATATATATATATATATATATATATATATATTTATATATATATATCACATCTACTAAACAAAGGAAAACAAAATACAATACTACTAAAAAGATAAACAGGATAGAAAAAGATAAAACAGTCTAGAAAATGAACAGGCTAGAAAATTACTTTGATGAAGTTTGCAATCTCAGTAAAAGCCGTCTATTGCAAACGGCGGACGTTATTTTTTGTTGTTGTTCACACACAGTCTTTCTTTTTTTCACCGTTCTTTTCCCGTTCTTACTGTTAAATTCAATGGACTTTTCAGTTAAAGACACACCCAAAGGGCAATTAGTAACCCCAAACTAGAATAATGTACCAACAGCCGTCACTACACTGACAGGCAGCCAGATAGCTAAATGACGTCTGTCATTTTAGACTCAAACTAACGGATGTCATTTTAAACTGAGCTGAAAAAAAGTGCGTAAATCATGATACAAATCTACACCTGCTGGAATCTACTCGTACGCCGGTCTTCATAAGTGTCCCCCATTGTATTCAATCTAACAGTAGTTGGAACCATTTTTGAAAAGTGCTTGCTATAGCGGATATTCAGTCATTGTCTGTGCATTACCTATTACACAGAGAGATGTTTAGCCGGCGGAAGATTATTTTTAAACATGTTGAAAGACGTCTGATCGTCTGATCGCTGGCTCTATTATGTGGAGAGATATTGGCCTGATATCGCAGATAATCGCTCCATATAATAGGGCCTTTAATACTAACCTTTCGCACAATGTTATCTTTACTTTTAAAGTATATAATAGCGACACTGTAACAAAGACCTTTACCTTGTATTATGTGCACTTTAAATGGACACTTGGGGTCAGTCAGGGTCTCACTGCTGAGATGCTCATTATTCAGGAGAACGAGACGGGAGAAATGCGCAGCAGTAAGCAGAGACTTCCATCTAACTCCAATAAGTCTTTGGGGCTGTCTGAATGGAGATGATTGACAGCGGGGAAGTGCAGTGAACTGCCATGTGCCGCTCTCCACTGAGACCACCATTGATCAAAACTTTTCTCATGTCTAAGTGACATGACAAAAGTTTATTTTAATGACTGGTACGCTTTGACCACTTATCTCTTTATGGTTTATTATTATTTTTTACTTATATCTTTTTTTCTAACTAATGTTCCTGCAATCATGAGGATAAATAAGTAAAGACTCTGACCTAAATGCACTTTATTCCCCAATATGTAAGTCACAGCATTTCATGTTAATTTACTGCTTGACAAACCTTGGATTCTTTTTTCCCTTGAAATATCTCTGGAGAAGTGTTCATCTAAAAATATATCCCTTATTATTGCTCCTGAGAGAGAGGCCACTTTGAAAGAAATCTTCCACAGCTTATTTAATACATTCTCAGAGTGGAAATTGAGCAGCCGACATTACATTGAAAAGCTGTATTTTAAAACTAGTCATTCAATAAAATTAATTTTATGCTTAAAAGCACTAGTAAGATCTGCACGATGGGAATCATACATATGAATAATTTTAGCTGCTTTGGAATTCAGACTGATGCTTCATGGTAGCGGCATGTCTGCTACCTGTCTGACTTCATTATCTGTCGTTCTACAGTATCAGTAAAACTAATAATTAGTCTGAATGCCTGTATGATCTGAGGAAGAAAAAGTGCTTTCTCAATAGATTTTACAAGCACTTGCTGGTTTTCAGAGAAAATAAATGTGGTTTGCTCTTCCCATGACATGGATTGAGAGCCTTGTTCAGGTGCGGAGACGTTTCTTACACTTTTCTTCCTAATACTGGAACCAATTCTTCAACCAGCGCTCTTGAGACGTTATACCAGCACTGTTCACAGTAGTGACAAACGCAATAGCGACAACAAGTCGACCGCAAGAACGATCATAAGTAACGATTATTGTTCCATGTAAATGGGTGAACGATTTCAGGTATTTTGCAATAGCGGTTGTTTGGATCGTTTATTGTTAACGATTATGGAATAGGACCCTAAATATATTATGGTTTAGTTTACACCAGAACAATGCCTTAACTTTTAAAGCACAGCATTGCAGCTTAGGTTGTGCCCGCTTTCTGCCCACAATGCACCCCTTCCTGATGTTGGGTGAGGTGCAGTGCAGGTGTTGCTTTTGGTGTACTTTGCATAGTAAATATGTCTTATTAGCTGTACACCACAGTTCTGGTGCATGTGTGGACAGAATTCTCATGAAGCAGCCTTAGCAAACATGTTTTGGTTATAGGAGATTTACATTTATATCATTATTTTACGCTTGTTTATTTTAAAAATACTTTTATTTATAATGTCGCTTTTTTTTGTTTTTTTACAAATATATTTTTGCAATAATGCACTGACAAATAATTTATATTTTATATGTAAACCTGTGAACACAAAATACAAAAGGGAATTGTTACAAAAATACAAAAGTCCAAGTATCAACAAATTCTATAGCTAAGCAGCCTTTGGGTACTTCAATGGGCTGTGAGCGGTCTTCCAATAATTTTGTGGGTATAAGGGCAGTTATATAGCGCTGCAGTACTAAACAAATGGGGTGCCTAGTAAGGCACTCAAAGTACTCCCTTTTTATGCCTTTGTATATGAGAGGTTTCTTTAAACCAGTTAGAGTAGGAGTACAGCTGTGTATTACAGTAACTCTCCAGAGAGTACTGTCACTGTAGGCACTTCCAGGGCAATGGAATTTTACAGGGATTTCTGTACGGAACTCATGTATATTCTGTGCTGAAACCTGCATGGATCCTCACCTAACCCCCAATATATTCTATGAAAATCTGTACCATAGTCTATAGGAAGAGGCATTTTTTAATGTGCATTTGACAAAAAGACAAGTGACATGTTACATACTGACAAGACAATGGTGTAACCTTGTCAGTTCATTGTAGGAATTATCCAGATGAGTGAATTGGGAAATACTAAACAAGAGACATAAAAATGTTTCATATGTCTCAAGGACACATACACTTTAAAGTGGTTGGGGTCTGGGTGCTGAAACTCCACATTGATTGCTAGAACGAGTGGAGAGAAGTGCTTCTCTCCTTGTCTTGCTGCAGGCTCTAGAGGCTTATTTTAGGATCTGTCCCCAACAGCAAGTGCTTATAACGTCTAAATTTAAAATAGGTAAAATATCTCACTGAATGATACAAAATAATATAAGGAAATAAGGATTTTACAAGCCCTGAAAAATTACTATTATCCAACAATACTCTCATTCCATAATAACCTTACACACACACCAAGTAGTGCGGCATCCCTGGTGTCAGGTCAATTTCCCAACTTCTCCTGCAGGTGATATTACAGGCCAGTCAGCTAGATGAAATCAAGGACTTGACAAAGGTGAGTAACATCTTTCACGTTTTCTAAAGCAGATCTATTTTGTTCTAATCAGTAGCAACCAGCTGGACTAATATTCATTTTGTACTGTGTAATCTTTTAGGCATAGGTCACCTTGGTGAGGTAGACTTCTATACTAATAAAGAAGATACATAATATAGGCAACAAGCTGTACTTCTATAGGGTATTCAACGTTTGAAAGTCACTTACCTAAAACAATTTTTAGACCGTTTTATAGCTACAGTCCATGCAATAATGCCACAGAAGAATTAATTCCTTGGAGCACATAGTAACAAAAAGAAACTGGTACTAGTTCAGGACTTAAGTTTCCATTTGATGCTTTAGACACAGTGGACTGATTGGTTCATTGTTGCACCCATCATTGGTCATGCACTCTCATAGATTTACTAGTAGATCTGGCTGTACTGGTTGTCTATAAATGCTAACCCCATGTACTTGACACCTGAATGAAAGGTGAAAGCACTATTATAAAGTGTATACTGTCAGCCAGACTGACTAGAAGGCAACAAATAGTGCCTCTGGCCCGTCCTGCTGGGAAGCACTGCAATTGTCATAATGTACATGATTTTGAGTGTATGGCTCCCATTTACATGCATAGGCCGGGTTCACACTACGTAAAAAACATGGACGTATATCTGGGAACATTCTAGCCCCAGCCCAGGGAGGCCAGCAGAATACATGAGAATGGGACATTTTGGGCAGGGTTTACATACACCCTGAACCTTAATGGTCCTATGCACAGAAATCAAGAGTATTGGCAAATGCCCCCAAAGACCCTTAGTGGTTTAGGTTTATCTAACAGGTATTGTAATAAATTGTAGTACATAAACATAACAGCCTGCTACTCTCAATAGGGGAGTAACTAACTACATTTGACTCCATTATAAAATAAATTAGTAGTTGATGTTCAAATGACTATTCCCTGTACATTCAGGTGATTTCACCTTTCAAGCACAGGCATGTACAAAACACAATATCATTTAATACAATGGTGTCTCTCAAGTAGAGGCCAAATCAAACAGACCCTGGCACATTGTCACAACAGGCATTGCCTAAATTGTTTGGAAAGAAAAAAAGTGTCAATGTAAGATTGATTAACCTTGTATGCCAGCATCCACAACAAGAAGAAAACTGTGCACTGAAAAAAAATCTGTGTAGGTTTCCACTGCACAGGCAAACAGACACATTGTCATAACTGCGAATTAGAATTTAGCCTTCGTTATACATATCCTACATACACCCCCCACCAAATATATATCCTGCATCCATGTATCTATGTACCTATACACATGGTGAAACCTTTAGTATCTTACCCCTTCCGTAGGCATTCTTGTCTTTGGGAACAATCTGTAATGAGATTCATGATTTGTTTTCTGTTCTCGACCCCTCCGAAAAGAATCCTGGGTAAACAGTCCTCCCACTCGTTGAAAGGAGTTCTTTCTCACCAGGCCTTGCCCACTCTTGATGCCTTCCAGCAGACGGACCAGAAGCAAGTTGGCCGGTAGCTCCTCTATGCTACAATACACTGGGGTTCTGCATTCGGGACATCTCAGCTCTTTTCGGGCTTTCAGTATCCGCTGTAAGCATGGCTGACAGAAGGTATGCTGGCATGGCAACACCTTGGCAGTGACGTCCAATTTTCCTAAACAGACTGGACAGTTCAGCAGGTCAAGGACAACTAATTCATCCATGCTAGCCAACGATTTTAGTTGGAACCCGAAGATCAAGTCTACATGATCATCCCACTGCGAAAAAAAAAAAAAAAGTTAAGATGTAAATGTGTAGGTTCACAGAAGACCAGACGATGGATTCTGAAGCCTCCCAGCAGTTTTCTTTCCCACAGCCATTACACAGCAATGCCTCACACGAGAGTTGCAGATGTGCACCTTAGTTTTACAGCTCAGTTCCATGTGAGTCATTTGTGATTCACAATACAATGGAAGCTATAAAACGCTGCTTTCTCATCATCTGACTGTCAGGATCTCATTGGCTTTGCTCTTACAGGTAGCTGGTGCTTACAGGGTGATTCAGGAAACACTGACCCATCATCCTTACCACTGCTCATGGTCATGATTAATCTTATTCATGAGGATTACCTTTGTCCATTCAACTACAGACATGTTCCCGTTTAGATGCTGGCTGCAAATAATATGTTAGGCTATGTCCCCACTGTATAATAATAGGGGGCCATCTTGTTAAATAGACTCCTGCTAATAATAATCATTATTAGCGACCATCTATGTTACAAGACGTCCACCTTCCTTAATATTATTATGCAGTGCTAAAATAGCCCATAAGTGCTATATGATTACCTATTGACGCAGCACTAATAAAGTTTAAGGCCCATCACATCATATTTTTGGAGAACATTGCTAGCTTACTTTGCAATACAAGTAAAGAGGTATTGTAACTCATAGTGTGACACATCTATTGATTTTAGCTGACCAATTGTAGTCTACTAGTAACAGCAGTTGGTCTACACTGTATTTTCCGAACATTCAAGAATGGACACTGATGTAGACGCTCAAGAGATCCTATTGACCTCAATGGGGTCTGTCAGGTTTTCGTCTGGTGTCCATTTATTTTTTGTCTGCTCAGATCCTGCACAATAGACGGAACATGCATCGGAGCATCGCGAATAGAGCCGTGGTAAAAGTGTAAACCTAGCCTTATGTTTTTCTTATAACAGCTAAGGGTTGTTTATAGTTTGTGAATGTGCATTAAAATTTATCAAAATGGCACACAATGTAAAATAAATTTTAATCGTTTGAACCAATTGTCTCTTTAATTTGTCTAGTGATTTCTTTAGATGCTTTAGATTTTTTTTTCTTTTAAATCAACTGGTGTCAGAAAGTTATACAGATTTGTATTTTACTTCTATTAAAAAAAATCTCCAGTCATCCAGTACGTTTTAGCTGCTGTATGTCCTGCAGGAAGTGGTGTATTCTTTCAGTCTGACACAGTGCTCTCTGCTGACACCTCTGTCCGTGCCAGGAACTGTCGAGAGCAGTAAAAAATAACCATAGAAAACCTCTCTGCTCTCCAGACTGGACAAATGCCACTTCCTGCAGGACATACATCAGCTGATAAGTACTGGAAGACAAGATTTTTTAATAATAGTAAAAAACAAATCTTTGGCACTTTGGCATCAGTTGATTTGAAAGAATTTATTTTTTTTGTGAACTACCCCTTTAACTTCTAAGTATGGCAATGGCTTGAGTCAATTTGGCCAAAATACACATTAAAAAAAAAAAAAAAAAAGGATTAGATGGAATAGTGTCGAGGTTGTGAATCTTAGTGTTCGAAATACTTAAAACTGAGAAGGTCTAGAGAGTACTCGTGTGGAACATATTGAATGATGACAAAAGTCACACATTCTTGAGCAACCAAGATGTTCAACAATTTCCCATATGACCTTGATCATACAGCATCAATAAATTCCCCCTATGGTAACTAGTAGACTAAAGTGCATCTACTGAAGTCAATGGGCATGCTGAGGTATAAGCTATAATACTTATCTGCCAGTATACCAGCGACATACCCTGAAAATGTGATTTGAATTGGGCCTAATATGAACTTGATAGAGAAACAATAATAACTACAACAACTACCTTGCTACCCTGAGAGCCAGTAAAATATATATATATATATATATATATATATATACACACACACACTACTATTGAGCTTGTGCTCAGCTCCTATTCTCATCTTCTGCTTGTTTCCAATCACATGATGCCAGCGCTCCGGACAACCTGGCAGAAGTCCCCCCCGCTGATGGCGCAACATACTGTGCGTGGGACAATGCAGCTAATGACTAGCCCCAGCGGTCACATGCAAGAGGAAGTGCGCAGGACTTTGAAGGCTACAGTAAGTACAGCAACCCATCGTCACCCCAAATATTTGTTGCCGGATAATTGGATGACAACGAGTGTAAACCCCCCCCCTTTGTCTTGCTAGATGCCATGGTTGCTGTTGACTGTGGCATATGGAGTGTAAAACTACCAGGATGTGCATTATCTCTGATTCTACCAGTTAGGCAGGGACAGGGCAATGTATAACCCACTAAAGACATAACTGTTTTCTTGTAGACTGTATGGCACAAGGTGTTAGTTTAGTACAAGAGGCAGATAACAGCTAGATTAAATACTGGGTGGTAGCCAGTAGATATGCACATAAAATCATATTATTAGTGAAGATCTGAGTCCTATTTACTGGTAATACAACATTCTCTAATCCCTGCCATTCTGCTACAGGGTTCTTCACAGATACATGTTGGAATTTCTGTGAATTACAGGCATTGTAAACACTGGCTTTATCACATAGCATTTCTATTGCATGAATCCTTGTTTCCAATAACATCATGTGAAGCCAGTGTTTACATTGCTTTCATTATGCAATTTTATGAGTGCAATCTCTGGCTCTTCCAACAATATACACCAGGCCACAGATTTCTCAGATATTGTGCTATAATTCCTCAATCCCTTTGGAATGAATATGTGTAAATGACTGCAAAGCTTCCTGTTTGAAATAGCTTTCAAAGTAGGAATGCTGCACCGCTGGAGCATTTATTGTTGACCTATTTGATCGAGAGTATGACACACCCGAAAATTTGGAATTTAGTAATTTATTATTGCCTAAGCTGACCATTATCATGTCTATTTGCATCCAATTTAAATATAGGGTCATTACGTTGCAAGTTCTAATATTATGAAAATTATTTCCTTGAAAATAAGGGGGGGGGGGGGATGATATATATACACACACACATATATGTATATATATTTATTGCTCAATACATTTTGATATTGTTTTGGTCTAATGATGCTTAGACCAAAACAATGTTAACACAGTCCTAGGGAAACTACATATGGCTATGGAGGGGAAAGGTAGCAGTGCATGCTGGCAATCAGAATAAATGGCTGAATATACTGTATGTTGCACTGCAGCCAGTCTGCCAGAGTGGGAATAACACCTACACAGCAACTTGCCTATCTGGCTCATAGAGAGAAATCAGAAATGGTGGACCACCTCTATGACGACCCCTTCTTGATCATCTTTACTATTAGGATAATATGCCGGGCACCATAAGGATACAAGCTGACTCTTGTTGTTAATTACTATGACCTCATTTTGGGAGGTATTGACAATGACAGGGACATGGAAAAAGCCATCAATAAGCAACAGTCAAAATAAAATATATAGAAGAGAATAGAATGAACAGCAATCTGTTTATAATTTCATTCTAGTCATGTTTTAGTTTAGATCAGTGGTCCTAGTGCAAGATGGGCATTTTGCAACAGTTAGAGAGTCCACTGGTTTGGCAAATGGATTTATCTAAGCTGTTTGGACATATTAAATGGATATATCTATCTAAAAAAAGGTTATTCTCTATCCACAAAATAGAGGATAACAGGCTGATGAGAGTCTCACTGCTGAAGCTTGGCATTGTTCTGTGGATCCACAGAGAATGAGTGGACTACTAGCTATGTGTGCGTGGTCTGCACCATTAATTCCAGGGATTACACTGTCAGTGTTCTTGGGATAAGTGGAGTTGGACTCTACTTAACAGCTAGGTACACCCTATCAGTTCTTCAGAAGAGACTACCCCTTTAACTACACCTTAACATATGGTAATCAAATGTAATGTGCACTCAACACTCCACACACAATGCGCCACCTATAGAATTTGTGTAACAAAAAGCACAGATTTTAGAACATATGGTATAATATATGAAGCTATATATGTATTTCTTTAAAAGGGAATGTCCTTAGTAGTAGTTAAATGACTGTCAGGTTATGACCATCTTATCACGATATCCGACTACTCATGTGATGAGCAGTGGCTACATCATTGTTGCTTGATGTATATAAATATGTTGCTTTCTTGAGTAAATATTTGACTACTTAAGCCCCCTGCTAATTTGAAACAGACTGAGATGTTTTCAGTAGCTAATCCTTTGTTTTGATTCACAATGCTTTCTTCTCCTTGTCGCTTTGGGGTCATTACTGCCCCCTCTTCACCCCCCCCCCTTTATTTGCGAAAATCTCATAAAAAAGTGAGGCATATTGTTGAATTCCAATTATTCTCACATAGTTATGTACCATGACATTTAAATTCAAAGCAAGGAGAGTGAAGCTTAAACGTTAAAATCTCACTTCACAAAAGATACATCCTAGACAGGTTTATGTACAAAGGTTAAAACTGCATATACAGATTTGTCATTTTTGTGCATTAATTTCAATAAGAACATCCTAATTAGATCCCCAAACTAGAGGCTTTGTAGTGACTGACCTTTCTTCTTCAACACGTAAGATCTCAAGGGATAAACCAGTTTCGCTCCTGGAGCTGCCGCTGCAATGAAACTTCAACTTACTTTGAAACTATGAACATGCACTGCCCTTTTAACTCTTGCATTGCTTTCCCTTATAATTGGCGTGACTCCCAGAGGAAGTTGAGAAACTTGGATAGGTTCCCATTAGTATCAACACCATCACTTTAGAGTTAGAGATAGGAGGATTTCTTAGATTCTTTGTGTTTCATTCACAATAAAACATGTCCTAGCAATGTAATGCTCTGGAGCTCAGAAATCCCATCATTATTCGTAGTTTATAATTAGGGCAGCGTATATGAAGAATTAAGTTATGTTAATGTAACATTGTATAAACCTCCTTCTGATACTGCTGTCAGCATCAGCCAAGTTCCTGTGACATCACAATTGTGTTTTTTTTTGGTATGTTACTTTGGTGACATAACAAATGTTTTGTTTTGTTTTTATTCAGGTAAGCTGCTGTGACATCACAAACATTTTTTCCTTCTATCTTTTGTCAGAATACAAAAAGGCTTCCAATATCAGACAGTGTGCCTGGATGGTTTTACCCTGTATCAGATCCCAGAACTCTGCAGAAAAACCATTGACCTTATTGACCTCAATAGTCAGACATTTTCTAAAAAAAGATCACAAGGTCTTTCATTTACAGGCCTTCAAGGAAGCTGAAGCAGCGGATGTAGCAAAAAGTAAGACACGATTACTTTAGTGTAAAGATTATTAGATATATAACTACAGATGAGTGAACTGAACTTCTCAAACGGAGATTCATTTAGTTTGTGAAAGAGATGAACTTTTTGCAAAGTTTGAATGAACCCGGTCCAAGTTCATTGCAAATTACATTACATCAAAAGCCAAGGTGCTGGGGGTTATCCATAATCCTTTGCAGCCAGGCAATCCACCTGCAAGCCACCCCCATGCAACATCAAACTTTCTCCTTCACAATATATATTGGAGCGTGCCAGCTGAATATATACCTTTGCACTAGCCAGAGAGAAATAGATAGAGGTGGGGAGGTCCCGATACCCTCACACTTTCTCTGATATCTGCCCCTGATGGCAGATATCAGATGATAATGTGAGGGTAGTAGTGTAAGCTGTGTAGCTGTAAAATTGTTCCTAACCTATCACTTTGTTTGTCAGTACATGCTGTCAACAGCTCTCCTAGGTGAAGTTAATCTATTGAAGCCCCGTCAAGTTTCATCAGGTTGCCTGTCCTAAAACCATGTCTGGCAGCAGAATAAGCGTCATTGTACGCCAGTGATCCACTGCTGTCCCCAGAGCTCTTCTTCATGAAGTTAACCTTGTGAAGCACCTGTCAGGTTATGTCACGTGGCCTGTTCTAAAACAGTGTCTGGCAACAGAATAAGTGTTATTGACAGTGACACTTCTGCGGCCAGACATGGGTTTAGAACAGGCCACCTATAGAAACCTGACAGGTGCTTCACATGGTCAACTTTACCCAGAAGAGCTGTGGACAACGGTGGATCACTGGTGTACAATGACACTTATTCTGCTGCCGGACACAGTTGTAGAATAGGCCACCTGACGTAAACTGGCAAGTGACTGATAGGTTTAACTTCACCCTGTAGAGCTGTGGACAACGGTGGATCACTGACTCATTGTACGCCAGTGATACATACACAAAATCCAGCTCACTGTGTACTTGTTAGTTGTATTAAGTAATTCCCAGTAAACAGAGAGCAAGTGGATATTTGGTCAGGGCCTCCCCCATAAATATAGATGCAAAAATGTAGCACGTCCACAACTTCATGCGGCAAAAAATTGTAATATCTTTTAATTTTGTATGTCTATTTTTTAAGGGGATAAAATAAAAATCTTACAATTTTTACCACATGAAGCTGTGGACTTTCTACATTTATGCCAGTGATACACCAATGTCCAACCTGTGCATGCATACCCTCAATACAGCCAAGTACCTTAAAGTAAATATTTAATGTACAATTCACATTCCAAACAGCTACACTGTTAAGCCCCTTTTCCATAGGGCGACTATGAGGAGCAAACGAGCGCTATTAGCTTCCCCGCTCGCTGTCGTCGCTACTCCACGCAGCAGCGAGCGCGTGAGTGCGGAAGGGGCGGCGGGGAGCTGCGGGGAGGGGCTGCCTGGGTCATCGCTAGATCGTCCGGGCAGCCCAAAGAGGATAACGGCGGTCTGCTGCCACCACTCCTATTCCACGGGACGTCGGGAGCAGATCACTGCTATATCAGTTGCTTGTTTTTCAACATGTTGAGAAACAAATTACTGCAACGCTCAGCCGACATGAACGACATTGGCTGATCGTTCGTTTCTAATTCACAATGCCGATTATCGGCCGTAACGGCCAATATCAGCCGAATACGGCCGATAATCGTTCTGTGGAATAGGGCCATAAGGGTCCCTTTACATACGCAGATTATCTGACAAATTTTTGCAGCCAAAGCCAGGAATGGATATGAAAAAAGGAGAAATCTTAGTCTTTCCTTTATGACCTGTTATGTGCTTATAGTCTGTTCCTGGCTTTGGCACCAAAAATTCTGTCAGATAATGTGTGTGTGTGTAAAGGGACCTTTAGAATAAGGAGACAATGAAATGATTAGTTACTGCAACGAAAGAATCAATTACTGCAATTAAATTTTGCATTTACGTAGAATTTTCATTGTGTTACTGCAGCCTTACCACAATAATTTAATCAGTTGATCAGTACATTTTTTTTTAGAAAGTGCTATTATTATGCATCCAAACTCCTAGATACTGTGCTGTATTCTAGATTTGCAAAGAATACTCAAGGGAAGTGGATGAATAGTTTGAATATGTTAAATTTAAAAATATATACTAGAAAATGCATCTTTCCAACTATAATAAACTTTGATTGTGATGTAAAACATGGTAATGTTGCTCAGAATGAAGCATCTGTATATGTAAGCAAAACCTAGGAGGGGTCCAAAACACTAAAGAGGTACAAATCTTTTCATTATGCAATAGGATGTATCCATGTTTTCCAGGCAGTCATCAGGCTGCATTCAACTTCTCCAGGCTGCAGGATTCAAATGCTGATTGTTTGGGTTAATGCAAACCCAATCTTGCCATCCGTTCTTCACTGCCAGTCCCCATTTTGAGGCTGCTTCGAGGATTTGAGATGTGACATAGCAGACCCACTCAGCCAGTTAGTGACTGTAGCAGTGTCTAGTCTCTGTGACAGGTAACTTCACAAATATTATGAAAGCTGTTTAGACATAAGTGAGATTCCGTCTGGTATGAAACTTTGACATCACAAGTGTGTTTCAACTTTGGCAAGCTGCTGTGACATCATAGGTGGGTTTCATTTAACGGTTGTGGCTTGGTGTATTTCAGGTAAGTAAGCTGCTATGTCATCACAAAAGAGTTTTTCTTCCTTCATTGTTCTTTCAAAAACATTTCGACCACAAATGTCAAACCTGCGGCCCTCCAGCTGTTGTAAAACTAGAATTGCTAACATGCCTGTCTTTGGCTGTACAGGCATGATGGGAATTAGAGTTTTGGGATGTTCCTGCTTGTAATTTCTTCCACTTTTTTCGGTGATTGTGTATCACAATAAAAAAGACCTTGAATTCATGGGTGAGTGCCGTCTGGCTCTTCTGTATAGTATCACGTTTGTACACTTCATCTGGATAGAACTGAGCACCCCCAAAAGGTCCACCGAAGTATTTGTCCTGGAGTTGGCAGCTGTATATACTCCATTGTTTGCCCAAGCAGCACGTTGGATCACAAAGTAAGGAATAGTGACGGGTGTTTCTTCTCTTCATAAGTTATACAAATGCTAACATGCCTGTTTTTGGCTGTACAGGCATGATGGGAATTAGAGTTTTTCAACAGCTGGAGGGCCGCAGGTTCAACACCTGTAATTAAGATGATGTACTTAATAAGCAATAAATAAAACGCAGCATTGATAGCAGTGATATGGTACTTCAAGGCAGGGTCCTCTTCCCCCATGTGCCAGTCTGCCATTTGCCTTCATGTAACCTGTTTTAATATTGTTTTGATATTGTTTCTGTTTGTTACCCCTATCTATTGTATAGTGCTCTGGAATTAAGGGCGCTTTATAAATAAATAATAAAAAGAGCACTGCAGAAAAACCTTATTGACCTTATAATATGTTGAGAATATATTTTGAATTAATCTAGGTCGAGGGATACTGTATGTTTATTCTGCTGACCATTTTTCTATTCCACCCTCAAGTGCAGTAGCGGACATATAGCATATACAGCCAGTTTGTATGTTTATTCTGCTGACCGATACTGTATGTTTATTCTGCTGACCCTTTCTTTAAGCTACCCTCAAATGCAGTGGCGGACATGTAGCTAATGCAGCCGGTTTGGTTGCACAAGGCCCTGCTCAACCAGCATCTGACTGGCCCACCAGAAGAACCTCTGTTGAGGCCTAGCGTCTGTGCAGTACATTGTGCTGCAGTGCCCTCCTGGAAATCCATGACACATGTCCTGGATTCCTAGGTGAAAGTAGCGTTCTAATATGTCTGCTCCTTTATGATGCACACACAGTTAAAAGAACAACAAAAACCAGAGACTGCTGTAAACTTCCATTGCAGACAGCACCTCTGTACTACGCTACATGTATTGGAAGCTTAGAGAAGAAAACTGCTAAAGGTTATACTGGTATACTGTGTAATAAATGGTCAGCACATAAAAGCTGCTTCCAGTATGAGATTGTGTGACTAACTTGTTTCTGATCCCACTGAGCACTGCAGAAATATCTATTGAGTGCACAACTGACCTTTCAACACTATATGGAGCACAGAGAGCCTAAAACGATATAGGGCACAGAGGGGGCCTAAAACTATATAGGGGCACAGCAGGGACCTAGCTACTATATTACGGCACAATGAGGCCTAATACTATATAAAGACATGGATGGGGACCCAATATTATATAGGGACATGGAGGGAGCCTAACACTATTTAGGGGTACAAAGGGAGCTTATTACTATATATGGACACATATTTGGCCTCACACTATATTGGAGCATAGAACCAGCCTAGGACTATATTAGAGCCTACAGGGGGGCTCATATTACATGGGGCTGCACAGAAGGAGCCTTAGGCTATGTTCACACTACGTAAAAGTATGCAGTGTGGAACATAGCCTATTGTTCTATGGGATCTCGGAAGGAGCGTATACACATCGCATACGCTCCGGCTGGGATCCTGTGCTGTGCCGCAAATAACTGACATGTCAGTTTTCTGCAGCCGCAATTCAATGAATTGGGGCCGTAGGAAACCCTGTCCGCTCACACAATGAAGCGAGTGGCTCCGGCCGCTTGCTTCATAGTGTGCTGCGGGAGGTTCTGATGCGCCCGCATCAGAACACTGCGGCCGGAAAGATCACCCGGCTGGTACTTAAAGTGACACTGTCACCCCCTTTGTGCATTCTGACATCTCTACACAGGTGTAAAGGGTACATTTTGCGTTTTTCATACCTTATTTCATATCATACGTCATGGTACTTGTTCAAGTAAAAAGTGTCCTTTTATCAACGGCAGATTGTATTAAGTGGGTGTGGACTCGCGGCATTAGCGCACTTAGCCCCACCCACAACTGCACCGTTGGTCCCGCCCCCTTGACGCCCGTTGGTTGGCCGGCGTAAAGGGGGTGGGGGTCTAGACCTTTTGGACAGCCTGTTCCAATGGCCGCCGAGGTTGCGGGGCCAACTGTGGTGTTGTGGGCGGGGCTAAGTGGCGCTAATGCCACGATGCCCCGCCCACTTAACACAATCTGCAGTTGATAAAAGATTACTTTTTACTTGAACAAGCACCATGACGTATGATATGAAATAAGGTATGAAAACTGCTAAATTTACCCTTTACAGCTGTGTAGAGATGTCAGAATGCAAAAAGGAGGTGACAGTGTCACTTTAAGTACTGGTCGGGATTATCCTGGCAGAGACTGGCCGTTCCGTGACCTGGCCGGGTCACGGAACGGCCGGTCTCATTTGACGTGTGAACATAGCCTAACACTCTATGAAGGCACAGAGGTTGTTTTGCACAATATGGAGACACAGGGGAGACTAATGCTATATGAGGGAACAGAGGTGTTCTTGGCAAATCTGTTGTCATCAGGCCATGTGAGAGATCACACATGTGCCGTAATAGCTGTAGGAGCGGTGCGCGCGTATGAAGGGACTGAAGCCATTGCCCTCAGTTGGGACACTTAATGCAAACTGGCAAGATGGCATACACAGCTCCTGCCAGGAGCAGCAAATGTGCGCACCACAGTAACGACAGCATGGAGCAGGAGGCCGTTCAGCAGTAAATATGAAGCAAAAAGAGGGAGGAGTAAGTAGTGGTGAGGTGTACCAAAGTGCAATTCAAATGCCAAGCCACTACTCACTTGATTACAGTGAGAGACCCAAGATTGTATAGAATCTACTACACGGGAAAAGTGTGAAATGTGACATCAGTGACCACTGATCCCATAGACATCTGTTGTTAATCTGTACCGCAATCACAATCCGCACTAGCACGTCCTATTTTTTTGCAGAATGGATTGCAGATCTACAATAGAATGGACTGTTTGAGCAGCCCAATAGAAATAAATGAGCAATAAATTGATTTGTGGTTGAAGATCCGTAGTCACGGACAACTTTACGGGTCGTGTAAATAAGGCCTAAGATAGTTCCATAGAAATTGCTACTGTTGCTTACGTTTTAAATAAGTTAAAACTAAGATATATATACTAAAATGAAAAGCAAATAAACTGTATCTTTAGGGGAGACAGTTTTTTCCCCCCCTTTTACTTTCACGTAGTAAGTATATTGCAATATGCTGACACCATATATAATGTGTTTTACCTATGGAGAAATGCTATAAAAAAAACTCCAGGAGATTAAAAAAAAAACCAAAACATTACTAGAGCAAAAATGCATTATTTTAATAAACCACCTTCAAAGAAAAGACTCATTTCAGGATCGTCCCTTATTATATATGAGAAGAACCTCTATAAGGAGGATCTCCTCTTCTGGACGACATGGCACAACCATTTATTATACGGTTGCTCATTCACAGTTGTAACCAGGACTAGGAATTGCTGATATTTGGGGTCTCTGATACTGGCCACAGTTTCTTTCCTGATCCTATAGTCTGTATCCAGTACACCCCGATAAATTCTGTAAGACCAGGGAGATTGGAGTATGAGTAATAGGAGGACAAGCCTCTTATACAATAAAATACAGCACGATTCTTGACTATTAGAACAATATATAACAGGGGGACATAGTTCTCAACAGGACTTGGTTGCAGTTGCCACTCCACTTCCTCAGTTCCCTCTCTTTTCCTTTGCAAAATACATCGGCTCTGCCCAATCTCTACCGAGTGTTTTTCATCCCACCATACAAATGTTATGGGAATACTTTGGAGCTCAGCCAGTGGGCTTCATGTCTGATGTTGTCAGTATGGGCAAGTTATTTGAATTAAGAGTACTGATCTCTCTATATACCATATGTAATGACCTGCTCACTTAACCCTGCCTGCTGATACCAAGAAAGCAAAGCGTAGGGGGGGGGGGGGGGGAAGCTCCCAAAATAAACGCCAACCTCTGACCACCACAGGAGTTTCAAGGGATTTGACAAACCGTACCTAGCTTATTCACAGATAGACTGTATCCTGAAGGTTCAGAGTTTGTAGTAAAAAAGTATACAAAGTATGCAGATAAAACAAATAGTTTTTAGGTTTATTCTGCCTCTGTATGAGCTCAGAGCTGTAATATGGCACCTATAGGAGTCTGTGCCTCCAATAAAAGTTACAGAGAGCTATGTGTGCACTAAGGCCCCATGTGTACACTGGAGAGAAAAAGAAGAAAAAAGCGGGCACCGGCGCCTCGTGTGATACCTCAATACACCAAGGATAAGGATTATGTGAGAAGGTGCTCATCTGGATGCCACTTGGGCTTTGTGCATATCACCCCTCAACAGGGTACAAATCCGAATCCAGGGTCTTGTTTGGTAACAGTCCACTGTATAGGGGCCTACTACCTCTAGGGACTGCTGAGCTGACTGTACCAAAATCACAGGATACTCCCAAAATAAAGGGAGAGAGTAAGTGCATAAAATAAAAAGAAATTAAGGTACTCTAGGTCAGCCCTGTCCACACAGAGAAGTGGCCGAAAGCTTAAATAAATGAATTTAATATAGTAAAAAAATACTTAGTATAGCACAAACATGACGCGTATCGAGGACATACGTCCTCTTCATCAGATAAAACAAAGTGCACTTTGTTTTATCTGATGAAGAGGACGTATGTTTTCGAAACGCGTCATGTTTGTGCTATACTAAGTATTTTTTTACTATATTAAATTAATTTATTTAAGCTTTCGGCCACTTCTCTGTGTGGACAGGGCTGACCATGTGTACACTGACCCACAGGCAGTTGCAGGAGCTGCTGTAAGGCTCTGTGCACACAGTCTCTCCAGCATTGGTTCATAGTGGAAATAATAAGGCTATATTGATTCGGCTATACATTAGCATATTCAGATACCACTACTCACTGATAAATGTAATCAAAAGACTGTTCGTACCCTAGAATAAAGCACTTGCAGGCTAGTAATTATAGATAGCACCTACAGGGAGGACAGCAAGAAAATGAATAGAAGTAGAAGCTAACAACAGAGAGTCTTCACTTTCCCTTCAGTCTTTACTCCTAGTCTTTTGTGTCAACACAAAGTTACTGTTCCTATGTTGCCTATTCAAACATCTCGTAGAAAGTCTAAATGATAGTATCATCTGCCACAGCACATTTCCATATCAACATACACAGGCACATTTATCAAGGATGCGCTCCTAGGGTACATTACAGAAAAGGCACAGCTCCTTGTCTTTTCCATGGTGTGCGCTAGCCATAAACCTCGCCCGCCCAATGGATGAGGGGGGAATGAGCGCAGCAAGGCTGGGAGAAAGCATGGCCTCCACATGTGCCTAATTTGTCATGATTTACGCCTGGAAACATGTATACGAGTAAACATGTGTAAACCCTGGCAGAGATCTACACCTGCTCCAGCATGGTACAAATCTCGCTGGATTTACTAAGAGGCATGCCTCTTAGTAAATCTGGCAGGGTGATTGTCGGCTGGGCTTTAAATAACGGCCCTATTCCACCGGACGATTATCGTTCAGATTATCGTTAAATTGTTCGAATCTAAACGATAATCGTTCGGTTATAGATACGAACGCAATATCGAATAAATAGCGAAGAAAAACAATCACAAATACGATCATAAGTAACGATTATCGTTCCATGGAAATGAGTGAACGTTTTCAGGTCTTTCGCAATAGCGGTCGTTTGAGATCGTTAATCGTTAACGATTATGCAAACGATAATTGTTCGGTGGAATAGGGCCCTAAGACTGACATACAAGTAGTTAATACAGTGCACACGGTCTTAAGAAAATGTCCCCCACTGTGTAGGCTCATTATCATGGACAGACCACAGAGCCCAAATGGTAAACTGACAGTCACAAAGCAGAATGAAAGAGGACCTGTTTCTTTTAGGAAATGATAACCTGAAACATCTTCTGTATGACAACTGGGTGTTACCAGATATGGGCGTGTTCCTACACTGTCTGAGACTATCCACTCAAATCTGACAACAGCAGCTTAGGGACACCCCCCCAACTATAAACACCTAGATGGTAACAGACAGCACAAATGTTATTACATGGGAAATACATTTAATTCTTTAAAAAAAAAAAAAAAAAAAACACATGTCAGGAGAGGCCATGGGTCCTCTTTAATAATAAAGTTGCTAACATATGGCACATGAAAAGAAGGGAGTACACTGATATCCAGTTGTGCAGAAAGTTGGTTTTGTGAAGAATACATTACATAGTATCCATTAAAAATACATAAGGAGGTGACTTTAAATGCCTTATTATGGTGTGCACAAATGATTGTGTGTGTACCATTATTTAATGCACGTTACTCATTCACTTTCACATTATTGGCTACTGAAATTCATGCATGGACAAGCAGGTGAAGTATTCTTTATAACTTGCTGGCAAACTCACAAACACATAATAGGTAGTGAGTGGATGATAAAATCCTACTTCTCTGACTACACCTTTTCCCTGAGAGTCTGTCAGGAGTCAGTTGCAGTCATTTTAAAGCCAAGAGTCTAAGGGCTGTATTAGGCAGCCTGATGCGCCGGGCAAGCGTGTGGCGATCTGCCAGATCAGCAGATCAGGCCAGATTTTGCCTGATTGGGCAGATAATTTCCCTGTGTAATAAGGTCCTAAAAAGCACTTGAAATTGTCCACTGTGCCTTCTGCTCCCTGGCAATTACTTCCTGTTAATGTGCATGTCGTCAGTATATCCCAAAACCACTTCCACATGCAACATTGGTGACATTATGCAGCTACTAAGTGCCTTCGCCCGTCTTTTTCTCTCCGGACAATTCATTTAGGATAAATTTTTTGGAATGTCTCTGAACGACACAAACCTTGGTTAAGGCCCTTATGAACATTAGATAAACACAAAGGACAACTGTCTCTCAGACTCTTGCCTGTAAATGTACATTTGTATTGTGTACTGGTTCTATTGCTATTACAAGCAAACAGATGAAGAATAGTCATAAACACTAATCCTATTTTACAGACCTTACACTAATATAATTTTAAGTTCAGCACCAATCCTTGACACTGTGAAGTTCCTCCTCATCAAGTGGCACTGCTGTCTTGAACATGGCTGCTAATAGAGGTGCTTGTGATCAGGCACGTCCATCAGTCACCTCTACTGAAAAATACTATATCTGTGAAATTAGCAGCTTAATAAGTTGAACTGTCTGGTCACTTACCCCTCCATCAACAGTCAGTCTTTAGTCCAACAGGGTCATGCAGTCTAGAAACAGGTTTTTATGACAAGGAGGTGCTGCTTCACAATGTAAGAGATTGACAATGAACCTGTATTAGGTTTCTATCAGTAATTTGCATATATTGTTATTAACAACCTATTAGACGAGATACCTCTTAGGCTATGTTTATACGTCTTAGGAGGATGGTTCAGAAATTAGTCCACACATTCCCATTTTTTACAATGCCCTGTAGGATTTAGCTTCTGGGATCAGATAACCAGTCTACTGTCTAATGTTTTTAAAGCTAACTTCCCATTTATTTTAAAGATTTCCTGCTAGGATACAAATTGCCAAGACTATGAAATCAATACATAAACTTTCCCAATGTATATGCATGACAGCACACATCCTCAATGCAGCTCAATGAAAGTCCTCTACTTTATAAATCCATGCTGTGATCAATAAGGTCACAAACATAATGATTCCTGGAAAAAAAAACCCTCAGCTGATGTGTTTTATTAACTTGGCAACATGGGATTACTTACTGTATCTTATACATACTAAATACCTTTAGTCTGTACCTCACTATCTGTTGTGGTACTATAGTGGTTCTGTGTCATTTCAGTGAAAACGCTGCCGTATCGTACCGGGACTTCAGTGAAACTGCAATGTACCACTTTTACTAGTGATTTTTCCCCCCCATACTTGGCGCCGAGGTGTACATCCCGGCGTGCATCATCAATTTTTCAAACCACTGCCCAGTTCCCACCATCTCCGCCAGTTTCCAATATGCACATCAGTCCGCTCTATGCACTGAAGGGGAAATGACTTAGTGCCCCCAGTGCTCCTATATTTCTTCCCCTCAATCAGAATCATCTCTGGCCGCATCACTGAGGGGAGGGGATATCAGAGCACTAAGGGTGTCAGGCCAAGTACATAGAGCACACCAATTGCATATCAAAAACCAGTGCAGGTGACGGGAACCAGGTGGCAGTTTATTAAATGACCTGCGCCAGCGGGATGTAAACACCAGCAGCGACCAGGTACTATGAAACATTATTTCACCAATCAAAATAGTACATTCATTTTAAACCCCTTAAAGGCAAACAATGTAAAGCATTAACATTAACTTTGAACTCATGTAGTGTTTATGCAGTACAGCCCAATATTATCTCTGTGACAATGGTCATCTTAGTGCAAAACATACAACTTTTTCTGTGTTATGTGAGGTCATAGGAATATAGATCCAAAACAGTGATTATACCATATCAGTAAATCAATATTCAGTGTAGAAAGTCTGACACTTCTCTTGGGTTATGTTCCCACAATGGGAGTAATTTTCATGATCATTATTTGTGGCCATCATTATTAAGAGATGGCTGTCTTTTGGTGCTAAGATGGTGGTCATCCAGAAAGACAGACATCATTGTGGGAACACAGTCTATTGGGAGCAAATATAAGGTCATTGGCAGGATTATACACTCAGGGGCTATGTTCATACATCGTCAACTTGCCGAGTTCTTAAAGAACTCGGATCTGTGATTGTTGCCCCCCTGACAGATCTGTATAACCAATCCCTGCTAACAGGAGATGTCCCTGATGATTGGAGAACGGCCAATGTTATACCAATCCATAAGAAGGGGAGTATAGAAGAGCCCAGTAACTACAGGCCAGTGAGCTTTACATCTGTAGTAGTGAAAATGATGGAAACTCTTCTAAAAAAAGAAGATAATGGATCACCTAAGAATCAACAATTAGATGGATCCAAACCAGAACGGCTTTACTGAGGGCCGATCATGTCAGACTAATCTCATTGATTTCTTTGATTATGCCACAAAAGTGCTGGATGAAGGTGGTGCTGTGGATATCGCCTATCTGGACTTCAGCAAAGCTTTTGATACAGTTCCCCATAAAGAGCTGATAGAGAAGTTGGAGAAAAGTGGACTTGATCCCTGGATAGTTCCATGGATTTGTGGTTGGCTGAAGGATAGATATCAGAGGGTTGTTGTTAATGGTGTATATTCCGAGCAGGGACTGGTTACAAGTGGTGTGCCACAAGGGTCTGTTCTGGGTCCTATTCTTTTTAATATGTTTGTAAGTGACATAGGAGAAGGGTTGGTAGGTAAAGTTTGTCTGTTTGCTGACGACACAAAAGTGTGCAATAGGGTTGATATTCCTGGAGGTGTCAGTAATATGGAAAATGATTTAGCTTTGCTAGATAAGTGGTCCAAACAGTGGAAATTGAAGTTCAACGTTTCCATATGTAAAATAATGCACTTGGGGAGGAGGAATCCTCTATCCGAGTATCACATCGGCAGTACTGTGTTGGAAAAGACTTCAGAAGAGAAGGATTTAGGGGTAGTGATTTCTGACAGCCTTAAAATGAGTCACCAGTGCAACCAGGCAGTGGGAAAGCAAATCGTATGCTGGGTTGTGTAGCTAGAGGTATAACCAGTAGGAAGGAGGAGATTGTGATCCCACTCTATAAAGCTCTGGTGAGGCCACATATCGAATACTGTGTCCAGTTCTGGAGACCTCATCTAAAAAAGGACATTGATAAAATAGAACGGGTCCAAAGACGGGCTACAAAAATGGTGGAGGGTGTGAGGCATAAACCATATCAAGAAAGACTGTATGCATTGCCACTAACATTAGCCAGGATGGTGCAAGATAACTTTACCTGATAAATTTACACTTACTGTAGTAAGACAATACATATGCTAGACTGGGTTAGACTGATTTCACATGTATGTGTGTATTTTGGTCAGTATTTTGGGCTAAAATTAGGATTGGAACAGTCACATATATACATATATATATATAGTGAAAATGGAAAGGTTTGCACCTTTTTCTGTGATTTGGACTCACTCCTGATATTAGTGAAAAATACTCATGACATAAATGTATGTGTACACCGAATATTAGGGAGCATAATATTGTCAAATGTCCTGCCAAAGAATGTTGCACTCGGGGCAGGCACCTGACGGTCCGCCTCCCATGCTACATGATTGCCTAATGGAGCTACCATATGGTGGCACACAGAGTACCTACAGTTGATTAATATGGGAACATCTGGCACTGTATTCATGAAGCCCCACAGGGTTTACAATAATACTGACAAATAATAACAAAACTGTTAAAATGTGGTAGCTACTATATATATTTTTAAACAAGAAAGAATGCTATGAAGCTTCACTGGCCTCTAGTGGTGATTGGTACAATGTGTTTTGTTGCTAGCTAGTCAAGACTGATCAAGACATGACATTCGGAAAGCAAAAATGAAAGGTGGATTTGCAGTCTTGCAACCTTGACAGCACAAAACCTTGGTATGCCTATTTACACACAAACTGAATACATAACTAGGAAAAAAAGATCAATCATCTACTTTTTCCCTTATTCTCCTGCTGCTCTGCAGGTAGGGATATTTCTCAAATCCTGTTGTGCTTTTATTTATTATGCTCTTAGTGCTTTAAAGGGGATCTATGCTGTATTCGAGTTCCAGCCTCTGGGGCTCAACTTTATCAAAGTACAACTTTGCCAAATACACTGCATCCCAATATACACTGCATCCCTCCTTTTGGGCAAGGGGGTGGGGCAATGCTCTTTTCTAAAAAGCCTTTACTACATAACCAAGTGCTTCTGCAGCTAGGACAGCACCTCAGAAGGATTGGCATAACAGCATATTCTAGTACTGAGTTCTAGCATCCTCAGTATACCATATATTCTACATGCAGCAGAATTGGCTTTTCAGTAATTGCAGTAATTTTTAAATGGTTGTAACATTTCCACTAAATAAAAAATGTCTGGTTAGTGGTTATTACTGCCCCTTAGTAGTGAGAATTTAACTCAACATCTATTACTGTTCTCTGAAAGTGAATGCCCTGCATTTAATTCCCTTTGGCTGCAGAAGTTGGATGACATCTTAGGGAGTCCTGGAAACATGGTTTCCTGATGGCCCTAGGGCTGCATCAAACTTCTGCAGCCGCTTGAAATCCAATATTAAGCATTCGAATGTTGCCAACCCTAAACAGTTTGATAGGTCCGCTCAACACTAGTAGTTATTTGTTTATTCCATCTGCTCTATAATCTTAAAGGTACCCATTCACTTTAAATATTTGCTGGACTTTAAGTCTCACAAAGAGTTAAACACTTTTAGCTCTCCTGGCATACTATTGATCCATGATGCCGGGAGAGCTGCAAGTCCACTGCACAGCTTCACACTGTAATCTATGTGGAATTATGGAATGTGAGAATAAGGCCTTAGGCTGTGTTCACACATGCTGTAATGCAATGAAATGTATTGTGAATTCATCATTTTACTGCAGTAATTAATTATTTCATTACAAGGCTGCATCACTTCATTGCAGTAATTGTTAATTTATTTGCCATCCAGCCATCCTTAACTGCGTTAACACAATGAAACTCCAATGTGTGTGACATACTTATGTTTTTAAGAACAAAGAGGTCAAGTAGTTAAAATTGATCCTTCACAGGTTATGTCAAGGGATAGCTGGAAGGTCTCTATACACATTAGACAGTGGGCCACTCCTGCTGAAACCTTCAGGTCTGGCTGAATTTTTCTAATGTGCACCTCTAATCACAACCCACAAAACTTATGTCCAAGAAAGTTTTCTATACTAATTGATTGAATAGCACAGAACACAGCAGACCTTACCATTAGTAAATCACTGCTATGTATCTGTGTGTAACATAGCAGCTGTCAGTAAATGGTGAGGGAGGTGGGCAGGGTTGGGGCGGAAATGTTAAACCAGGGCTGTGGAGTCGGTGAGCCGCAGCTCTGACTCAAACTCTGACTCCCGAATTCTATCAGGACCGACTCCCGACTCCTGCTCCTTCCTAAATGGCCAGTCATATACCAGGGGAGTTATTTATCACACTGGCTCAGCAGCTTCTCCCTAATGTCCTACATGATCCTGGGGCGACTTCTGAGTGAATAAAGGAATACTGTATATAAAGCAGCTTCTCCGGTGAGTGCAGTGGATGCAGCCAGTCTCCAGCTTCCAGCCTCCATGACCCCCCTTATGTAATAGGGCCAGTGTTCTATTAGAATGTTGCTCATAATATATATTCATGAGAAAAACTAAAATTCATATCAAAATTCAATTCTACATTTTTTAAAGATTTTTTTAAAGCTGGGGTCGGAGTCGGTACATTTTTTTTCCGACTCCAACTCCGACTCCAGCCAAAACTAGCTCTGACTCCACGACTCCACAGCCATGTGTTAAACTAGAGGTTCTCCCAACCTGTAAACTACAGCCATATTAGTTTGGTGATCAGTAGCCCTAGGAGGAGATGGGAGTAAAAGTGCACAGCTTTCTGAATGGGCAGTATAGCCACTGAGAGGGCAGTGGCATAGCATAGGTTTCTAGGTGGGTAGTTCTCCAGTGGGTAGCAAGGTCTGTCAAATAGATGATCTGTCTGTTATTTCAATAACCAGTTTGCCCAAAATGGGGAGAACTGACTGGATCCCACCCTTGGGGGTGAAGATTGTACGAATGCTCTTATTATGAATACAATGGAATATCAGTCCTCTGTGTAATGTTTTTAGTGCTACTAACCAAACAACAGAAGATTGGCAATTTATCAAGCTAATATGTATCAAAAAGTTACACATTTTAGCACAAACCTGTTTTGCCCACAAATATGCAACTTTTACAATTTTATGCCATGTCTGCCAAGTGGGAAGGATGCAGGTGGGAGGTGCGTGGTGTTGCTGGCTTTCTAATTCTCCATTGTGGTATAAACTATCGGCATACTTTTACTCAGCATTCGGTGCCAGGATAATTCAATGTGGGTGTTTTATCCGCATAATGTGTCAGTTTTCTATAGCCATAAACTCGTCAGGAGCATTTTAGTGCTCGCTCAACCCTAGTTGTAAATGAATGTGTTGCGTCCAGGGTGGGAACAGGCTCCTTAAACTGAAATTTAAAAAAAAACAAAAACGGGTATGGCCTTAAATGCACAGGATATATTGAGAAATTTGCACCTTTCAATAAATCCAGCACAACTGACATGGGCAGGCTTTTACACTTACCACCTGATGAAATTCCAATATTAGTAAATCTCCCTCAATATTTTTTTTTTGCCATTATATTAGAGAGGACTGTAGCCCCTAAACAGTAACGTATGAAGTGGTGACTGATCTGTGGTGACGCTGCTCCATCCTCTTCCTTTTCTTCCTTGCATTCACCTATGTGACAAGCACAGGACAGGTAGTAAAAGACAATTGTGATCAACCTAAAAGGCTCTTTAGGGACATGAGTTTTTAAACCACCGGCAAACAACTGGTGAATTGAAAAATGGTTTCCGAGGATTTGATGGATATCTATAATCCTTGCTACCAGCAGAGAGGAGTTTCTTCCCAGCCCAGCGTGTCACAGTTGCCTAGCGGCAGCTCTTGCGGGGCCCGTGTGCTAGAAAGCAAAAGCTATTAGAAATGTAAATGTTGTACAAGCAGCATATAAATTTATGTCTTGTGTTGCCAAAAATAATATATTTTTTTATTGTGGCATAATCGATCAAGATAACTGATTAACCGTAGTAAACATAGCAATTATCATGATGATCGCTCAACAAATCATGCAAACCGACAAAGTCACAAATTATTATTCATATAATGTGACTTTTTTATGACAAAAAACAAACAAACAAACAAACAGTAGGTAGTTTCCCAAGAATTGGTAGGCCTGCAGTAGGAATTTTCTAGTATATAAATGTCTCAGTAGACAATTCCTCCAGTATATGTAGGCTTCCAAATGGTAGTTTTTCCAGGATATAAGTGACCCTGTAGAATGGACCCCCTCTCCAGATTAAAACATAAAAAAAGAAACATAACGTTTTCTTGGTACCAGGCTTTGGACCAAGATTGGTTTTAGCTGTGCTTCCTTTTCAATATAGCCTCAAGTAATACAACAAAAAGTACAGACCTTTTTTCACATTTTGATAGAACAAGTCATTGTTATATCATTCATGGCAAGTTCCCCACTCAAGTGACTACAGAACCTTCTAGGCCATTCAGGTGTTTTTTCTTATACATTAGGGGCTTCTTCCATACTATCTTCCTGTGTGTACTATTCTTGTACAATTAAATAAGTCTACAGATCCGTAGGCATCACTTTATGATCTCTTGGAATACGGTATGCCTTTCTCCTTTCATTTCTGTTGGATAAATTCTCTTGAGAAGAATAACAATATTTTCTACTCTATGTGGCAAAGTCTTTATAACCTTTTCCAGCCACATGATCATTGAGCACTTTTTTTCTGATGTTCTCGGAAATCTCCTTAGAGGCATGGCATATGTTCACAAACCTATTTAACAAAGATTTAAGTCCACACTTTGTTAATGAAGATTCTGCTTTATGTTTTTCAGAATAGGGCAGGGTCATTGAGCTGGTAATGCTAGAGGTCCCCATACATTCCACAATAATATTTTGTGTTTGGGTTTTTCTAACTTATAAAAGAATGGATGAATATATTTTTGATGTTTTTTAATGCCTTAATTTTTATGACGAGTTAATTTAGACATAGTTAAATCACTACTATTGTAAAGGGTTTACAATATTCCTGTCATATTCTGTTCTAACAAAACATTATAACAATCTAATACAGCCCAGATTTATCAAAGGGTGTAAAACAGAAACTGTGTAAACTGCCCATAGCAACCTGTGACTTGCTGCCACATGGCACATGGAGTTGTGGTGTGCCTTTAAAAAATAGCCAAATCGCAGAGAAGTTGCAGGCATGCTACAGCGTGTCTTGTGACGATCGGATAATTGGCAAATGGGAGAATTGTGGCTAGAGTATGGCATGAAAATAGCACCAGGGAGGATACAGAGGGAGGGAGGATACAGAGACATTAACCCCTTACAGAGGCATAAGCAGGGGGAGGCTAAACTCCTACCCTTCTCCCTTTCTTACTGCATGGCTCCTTGTGATTATCCTTTTCACATATGGATTTGTGTGTAAGGTGGAAGCAATTTTCTCTATGTAACCCTATGGGCCTCATTTACTAACATGCTTCTGTCATTAGTTTTACCATATTTAGTAACATCTTATGCCAAAAAAATCTCTAGAAACTAACACACCTGGAAAAGTGGGAGTGTTGTGGGTGCGTCCCTTTACAACCCACCATAAACTACATACTTATCAAACAAATCATCATTTTTTGATGGGTTTCCATTTTAAAAATCAGCCACTTCTAGTGTGGCGGGATGGTCAGATTTTAGTTTGTTCATGTGGAAAAACCCGACAAATTGACTAAGGGCATGATCATGGATTTATTATCGTTAACCTGACACCTTCGGTGTTCATCAAGGTTATGGAGTTGGACAGTGACCCCTACCTAATACAGACTAGGTTTATTCTTCTATTCAGTGGGTCGACTGTCAGACTGAAAGAAATTTGGTGAGACCATTACATTTTTTTATATATTTTTTATATTTTAATGGAAGAATGGAAGAAGTTATGTTTAAAACAGCACACCCCTAAATGACATAGCTACTCCTATATGGTATACTGCTCATCACATCCTTTTTGGTGGGACAGAAGACTATAATTTTTAAATGAAGAAAACTGATTTTTTTTTTTTTACATGCTACATTACTAAGTTTATATAGCTAGTTTATATATACTGTATTTACATGAACTGTACAGCTATAAAATAATGTACACACAATTTCTTTTGAAATATAATTATACTTTGATAACAAATAAGGAAGGTATGCTGATGTAATGGCTGAATCTTGATCCAAGATCTTTCAGTTTGACTGCTTCTACTCCTGTTTAGATTATACATTACATAATTCAAAGCATTTAGGAAAAAACTGGAAGAATTACAAAGCAACCATGATAAATGTGATAATTGTATGTATGAGCCCACGGATGTAATTTCACTTCACCTGAGATGAGTAACTTATAGTGGGTTGAGCAGCACAGTCATCGCAATAATAAGGGATAATTAAAAAGGCAAATGGATTCAGTGAGGATTTAGGCTCAATTTCATTTAGATTAGAGAGTAGCTGAAAAATAAACAAGTAGAAGAGCCAACATGTAAAGAGAATACCTTCTAACTAAATAAATATGGGATTTACAAAAGAAAGTTAGGTAGCAACAGAGTCTATTGAGGCTTTAGTCCCTACTTGGCCACACTGCTTAACCCCTTGAAGACTAAGCCTATTTGGGCCTTAATGACCAGGCTTATTTTTCAAAATCTGACCTGTCTCACTTTAAGCGCTTATAGTTCAGTGATGGTTTAACGTATGCTAGCGATTCTGAGATTTTGACTCTACAGGGGCTTGAGGAAAGTATTCACCATTAGGCCATAAAAAAATGGAAAATTAACATTTTCCAATAATATATACGTTTAGATTAAAGTTTCTCATTTTCAAAAGGAACATGAGAGAAAAAGCACCACAAAATTTGTAACGCAGGTAACGGTACCTAATACGTGGGTATAAACCACTGTATGGGCACACAGCCAGGCTCAGAAGGAAGGGAGCGCCAATTAGCTTTTTCAGTGCAGATTTTGCTGAAGAAGTTTCTGAGCACCAGGTGCGTTTGCAGTGCCCCTGTAGTGCCAGCAGAGTAAATTCTCCCTATAAGTCACTCCATTTTGGTAAGTACACCCCTCTGAGAATTCATCTTGGGGTGTGGTGACCATTTCGACCCCACCGGTATTAGAGGAAAGTATTCAAAATTGGCCAGTAAAAATGAAAAACTCAAATTTTTCCAATAATATGTTGGTTTAGTTTGAAATTTCTAAATTTCACAAGGAACAGAAGAAAAAATGTACTCCAAAATCTGTAACACAGGTTCTCCTGAGTACAACGGTACCCCCATATAGGCATAAACCACTGCATGGGCACACAGGAGGGCTCAGAAGGAAGGGAGTGCCAATTTGCTGGAGCAAAACCGCAGCTAGTAACAGTTATTAGAATAGCGCAGTTACTAAAATAAAATAAAAAAATGAGATTACAGGTAATGTGGGGTAGTTACAGGCAACCTGGAGTGGTTCTGGGTAATCTGGAGGTGGTTACGGGCAACCTGGGGTGGTTACCGGTAATCTGGGGTGGATACGGACAACTTGGGGTGATTACGGGTAATCTGGGGTGGATACGGTCAACATGGGGTGGTCACTGGCAACCTGGGGTGGTTAAGGCAACCTGGGGTGGTTACAGGCAACCTGGGGTGGTTACAGGCAACCTGGGGTGGTTTTGGGAAACCTGCTGGGGTTACAATCTAGGGTGGTTACAGGCAACCTGCTGTGGTTACGGGCAATGTGGGGTGGTTACGGACAAACTGAAAAGCTTATAGGTAATCTGAGGTGGGTACCTGTAATTTGGCGTGGTTACGGGCAATCTGGAGGGGGTCATTGGCAATTTGGGGTGGTCAGAGGCAAGGTGCGATGGTCAGTGGCAACCTGCGGTGGTCAGTGGCAACCTGCGGTGGTTTGAGGCGACGTGCGGTGGTCAGAGGCGACGTGCGGTGGTCAGAGGCGACGTGCGGTGGTTACGGGCAACGTGCGGTGGTTACGTGTAATCTGGCGTTTCAGAACCAGCCTGACTGGGGACGGGGGGTGAGTGTGTGGGGGGCCACTTGGGGGGGGACACACTGACACTTTTTATCCCCTGTCACCAATCATTCATGGTGACAGGATAAAAAGTGCCGGGCAGGACATGGCACAAGCGATCAGCGATGTTCTTCGCTACCTTCGGTGACGGAGAGCATGGGGCTTTGATTATTTATTTTCCATCGCTGTGAACAGACATAGTCTGTTCACAGCGATGGCGGCGGCCATCTTGGATCTGATGGCCGCCGGGGGAGGGAGAGGGTTAGTTTTCTGGCTACAAGGGGGGCTGATCTGGGGTCTAAGGGACACATTTAATCTCCGCCGCTATAATATTAATAGCAGTGATCACCGGTACGGAGGCTGGACGGGATGGACCCCACACACTGCCCCAACCCCTCAACCCGTATCGGCGGTCATTAAGGGGTTAACCCCTTCCCGCAAATGGACGTACCGACACGTCCAAATCTCCATGCCGTTCCTGCAGATGGATGTGCCGGCACATCCTCGGGATGTCCGTGGCGCAGGAGCTGCGCTCCTGTCATCCCCGGCGGGGCCCGGCTGTCAGCGATAGCCGGGCACCCGCCGCAACTGCCGAGATCCGGGCCGGGCCTGGATCTCGGCATTCAAAGAGCTCATGGCTTACCTTGCCACAGAAGACCACTGACTAGAGAAGAGAAAACGATCGGAGTTGAGCATCCTCAAGTTGCACTCTCTACCAGTGACATTATCAATAGGTCATGCAGAAACCCAATGACAATTCAGTGTATTGCATAATGATGTAGTCATGTCACACAAAGCGATGTACTATAGATGGATAGGCTGGTTGGTTCAGCCGATCCGCGCTAAAAATGTATGTCATGAGTCAGAGGGGGTTACAAAAGGTTGTCAAATGAAGAAAAAATATTTTGGATATTTTTTATTGACATGGAACTGTTATTTTCAATTGGTTCATAAATTGCCTGACTCGATATTTTGAAGGCTGATAACAAAGATATAATAATTTCTCTTGTATCTGAATCACTGAATTTATCAACCCCCTATGCTTGCTAATTAGCAAAGCTCTCGTTTACTTACAAATTAGCAACTTTTTGCACTTTTACACCGGTTCTGGCGAGTAAAAAATAAGTACAGGGTTTGGCATGAAGAGGGCTTGGTCTAATTGTAGCTGGATTTATTACAATATATACATTTGCAGGATAGACGCTGCACTGGCTTATTTATTAAGAGGTATACATCCCTTACTGATCAGGCGAACACAATGGAAGTGGGATTTTACTAAGGAATGGGTGTTAGAGGTGCCGGTCTTAGAAAATTACCCTCACTATTTTTGGGCTCCCCAGGCAAGAGAGTTTACTTCACAGCTTTCTAGGGAACTGCTCCCCTACCAAGGCAAGCTCTTTTTTCCATATATTTTTATTGGATTTTCACAAATAACAGAAAATTGTAAGAACAGAGCGTCCAACAAGACACAACAATACAGATTTACAGAAGTGTATTGAAGAATTGTATTAGATAGGGGGGATACTACAAAGTAATATGGTAGGCACTGAGGTACCCGTAACACCAAACACTGTTAACACCGGTTTAAGATAAAGAATACAAGTATCTCAATGAGGAACTTTGGAGCATATAGAATATTGTAAGACAAAAACTATTATGGTGATTGCAAGGCCCCTAGCGTACCTTTCAACAATACCATTTTACCATTTTCAATACCATTTGCAATACCATTTTGTTAGTTGGAATGGTTTAACAAATGTCATGTATTGCCGTTAAATCATAATGTTGTAAAATAAAGGGCCTCCATTTCTTAAATAAATTTTTCGTCCCTGAGTCTTTGTGCCTCTCCGTGTCTACCTTGTCAACTCCAAGAAAGAATTTTAATTGTGCTACTACCATACCAATATCCGGCTGTAATGTCCTCGCCACTCGTCGGAGGTGCCTATTTATTAAATTAAAGCTTTTTAGGGTCTATGTTTAGGAAGTTATTTCGTAAAGCATTATATAAGAGTGATATGGACGCTTTGTTATTGTCATCCCCGATAATACCGTCAAGCATGTGCTGTTGAGACCCTTTTTAACATTTTTAAGTCTGGTAGTGCAAAATGCATTAACCTGATTAATGTATAAGTTATGTGATGATGGCAATTAGAACTTCTCTTGTCTTTCAAGGGTCGTGAGCCATCTTTGTAAGCTGGAATTCATTAAGTCACCTACGTGTGTAAAGCCTTTTGCATACCCACAATTGTAGCCACTCTGTATTTTGGCCCCTCAAAAATTCTGGGTGCCTGTCCAGTGGCATGTATTTGGAGATCAGGAAAGGGATTCCTAGTAATTTCTGGATCACTTTCCATTAAACTATCGTGTCACGTAAAAGACAGGATTGTTTTATTTCAAAGCACTTTTATATGCAAAGTTAGAAAAGCAATTCGGGGAAAATCTTAGACCTTCCAGATTGGGCCAAAATAATAGAGACCACAACTAAAATTTCTATTAATGTGGCACTTGTAGAAACTGCATGGAACTGTGTTGGTATCTAGTCCCAACACAAATGGCGCCCTTCAGGCTCTGTGCTTTTGAAGATGTGGTGGTAACAGAACTATGATGCATGTCTGGTGGAAATCTATCTTTTGATGCATTCTGTTGTGGGTGTTAAACAATGAGGGTGTGGGTTGTGGGTGTTAAGAAATGCCATGTACAGGCTATGCTAAATAACTTACTCCCAGACGTGTGAGGCTGATTTATTTCTTTTTGGCTGCTAAACTGGCCATTGCCAGGGGTTTGAAAACACAATTCAGTCCTTTGACTTGAATTGGATCATGACTAATGATTGCCTAACCAGTATACTCAATGACTCTCAAACTTGCTTTTAAGCAATTTGGCAGCTAGAGATGTGAAGGATGCTTTATGTAGGTTTGCATGAAATGAAGCTTTTGAATTCTGCTGTCAGCCCATTCCATGGAAAAGGTGGAAAGAGCCCGAGGACTGACTGAAAAACATGGATACATCTTTAAACACAAATTCATCTCTATTGGCAACCATGGTTGTCATACCTATCATCCTCCTTGCCCCGAGTGGATGTTGGCACCTTGACAGGAATGAGGACTGGTGTTTTATTTGTACTTCCTCCCCATTGCTAGTCTTCATTGTGTGGGGGATTTGCCCTTCTCTTACTACTTTTAATTACTACACTTACTGTTTGCCAGTTTGCCCATGGTGCAGTCATCCAAGCACTGTTAAGGTGAAGCAAAATGCACATATTCCGTTTCCTTTTAATATTGCTTTCTTTGCAAATTCACTGAATTGTTTATGTATACTGTTCTTGTTGTGATAATCAATGTTCTATGATATACTGCATTACCAGTGCCTCAAGATGTGGTATAATGTTTAATCAATCACATCCATTATCCTATAATGTAATCCAGCCAATTTCCTATTGACTTCAATGAACCACATTAATATATTAAACAACGGGGCTGTATTTTTCAATCAAAATAATGTCTGTATGAGCCTGAGTGTGTGTGTGTGTGAGCCTAAAAGTAAAAAAGTCCAAAACATAAACTCCATACATATATTAAAGTGACTCTGTTCCCACAATCTGACCCCCACAAACCACAAGTACCTTTAGATAGCTGCTTTTAATCCAAGATCTGTCCTGGGGTCCATTCGGCAGGTAATGCAGTTATTGTTTTTAAAAAACAACTTTTAAACTTGCAGGCCTGTGTCAAAGTGGTGTGGCCTAGGATCTCCGTTGCCCTAGGCTTGCTCCGCCTCTCAGTCCCTCCTCCCCACCCTCCTCATCATTAGGAACGACCCAGGGCAGCATTTCTCCTAATCATCACCTGAACACATGTGCTGGATTGTTAAGGCACCTGTGCAGTGTTCAGACAAGTGATGAATAGGAGAAATGCTGCCTGGGGCATTCCTAATGCTGAAAAGGGTGGGAAGAGGGACGAAGAGGTGGTGCAAGCCTAGGGCACAGACACTGTAGGCAATGCCAATTTGACACAGGGCTGCAAATTTAAAAGTTGTTTTTTAGGACAATAACTGCATCACCTGCCGAACGGACCCCAGGACAGCTTTAAGTAGGTCTCCCCCAAGAGAATATCTATTAATGATTTTCTTTGGCATCCCCCACACCAGCTGGGGCACATCCTTTGCCACTCCAACTCCCAGCTACACCCCTGAAGCATAAAAGCTGATGAGGATGTGTTTGATAAGAAGCTGGTCGAATGTTTCCAATAACAGCCAGGAGAACTGTAGATATAGCTCTGGAATATAATACAAGATAAGTTTTGTTATGTTATGATTTTCTTTTCTGTTCAGAACCAGATACTAAAACTTGTTCTTTTATTTTAATCTAATGTTTCTATTTTCTCACTATAATTTTTTTTTATAAAATTTTCTGTATATTGTTATGGGGGTGGACATCTTGTATGATCTGTTTTAGCAGCATTTAGGGATCTGCTTACCAGTAAGCCTCATGGACATACATGACAATAGACAAGACCTGTCCCCTTGAGATAATTGTGAAACATTACTGATTCTTAAAATGCACTGATGAGTGAGCGTTTGCTCTGGCCTGTGTAAAAGGGCCTTAAATGCTTAAGTATATAGGGCTACTAGAGATTTGGCTGTAAACAAGCAGACACATGACCACTGCAGCCTATCAGTAGCTTCCTCAGTTGTGTAATACTACTGGCATTAGGGCTCTAATCCCTAAGTAGTATATGAAGTGTGACCACAGAGGCGTCTGACTGCCTCCAGTAGTCACGTGTTGCAGGATCATGAGAAACAAAAAATGAGAAACAAGCTAGGAACAAAAAAAAACAAGCTGGCCACGTAAAGATGAGAAATGAACATTCGGTTAGACACGGTGCGGACCTCCTTTGTTTGGCCAAAATACCTATCCCTACAAAAATGAACAAATACTCCCTTGTGTGATTTTTAGGATGGACTATAAGAATGTTTAGCCACTGATGTACAGGAACCATTCATTCTAAAGACTGCTTCGAGAAGATAAATAAATTTTCCTCTGTATTATTATCAGGATGGACTATAAGGATGTTTAGTCACCGATAGAGAAGGAATTCTTCACTCTTGCTTTTAGTTTCAATAAGCCCAATTACATCATTTTTGTTTTATGGTTTTGACCTCATGGCGGGTGCCCGTACTCGATACCTCTTGCATAATGATTATAGTTACACATTTTTTGGGGGGAATGCGGTTTTGCCACTCCATGTTTCCCACATTATCCACATCTTGCTGGTCATATAAAAGAAATGTTTCATCATCATCATTATTATTACTATTAGTATTATTTTTGAATATATATGCTTTTTATGCGCAGGCGCGCCATTGATGGGGATTAATATTATCTATGATTGAATCAGGTCACTCATTATAATAATTATTATTGATATATATTTTTTGGTGATTGGTGTTTTGGTCAATTCACACAGGGGGGTAGATTGTATCCTTTTGTATTAGGTTAGATTTTTGTTTACACTGCATAGGCATATAAGAGCTGTATGGCAATACAAGTTGTTGTCATGTTGGGTATGGAATGTCTATACATTTGGGATTATTTTCACAGTTGGGATTAGAATTGCACTTTATGATTGTATGGTCGAGCACTATAAGTTACACATTTATACGCATATTTATATTTTTTAATATATATTTTTATACGCATATTTATTTTTATATCTATTCATTTTTCTTACTTAGTAATCATATAATTTTTGGAATGCATAAGGACACTTTTTTACATTGTGAATTTTTATAGGGTTATAATCTTTGTATTCACCATGGGGACATGATTCATCCATTAATTGTGCGCAATTGTTAGGATATATGGATATATTATATATACACACGTGTATATATATATATATATATATATATATATATATATATATATACACATATTCCTTGTTACATGATTTTTGTTATTTAAATATACTCTACATATCCTATTTATTTTTATTCTAGGGTTAGTTGTAATTCTATCGGCATGAACATTCAATGATTTTCAGTTATGTTATGTGGAACTAGATTATGCGCCGACTATAATATGTATCCGATCTATTTCCATCCAGCGCATGCGCATATATCGATCCTTTTTTGACTATGTAGCCTCGCTTGATCTTCGGCAAGATTCGGGCATTCGGCGTTGGGTAACGTGACTAGTAATCCTCTTATATAACTTAGTTCTGCTTTATACATATATATTCTTTCATTTCTGGATATAATTTCAGCAATATCCTATGGGGTCGCCAGATTTATTATGTGCTTAATGATATTTTATTTTATTTTGGATAAAGTCCGGTATCACATCATGTGACCGGCAGACTCATCATGTGTTTAATGACGCCTTATGACCCATCTCCGGTTTAGTCTAGCATGATATCACATGATCGGCTTACTTAGTAAGTGATCAATGCCGCACCGCGTGATCTGCATTTAGGTCACGTGAGGGGAGCAACGACGCTCTCAAACTCATTTCCTGTGCAAAGCCTGCAAGCGTGGAGTGGGAACATGGAGGTGGTAAGGTCGCATTTATATATATATATATATATATATATATATATATATATATATATATATAGCATATTCTTATTATTTTTCTCCCATACCGGTGCTTGGTGACTACCGGATACTGATTGTACAAGCTGCTCTTGCAGTATAAATAGCATACCGATCACAATGGTCATTTACCCCTGATGAAGTCTTGAGGACTGAACGCGTGGGGACTCTGTTCCACCAACCCCCTGAGAGCGGTGTCATAACCACTTGGTTATTATTTGTACATTTTTTCTATTTTTCCTAATTTTTTGGCAGCTTCCCTTATTTTGTGATCATTTCAAATATATGCATATTTTTTTTCATTTGATCTTGACTTTTGGCTATTTAGCAGTGAATTTGTTGGATTTGGCATTATTGTTTGCCCTTATGGTCATAACTTTATTTCTATAGGCAGCTCCCAGTACATCTGGGATAGGATGGGGTGTGGTTGCACATTGAGCCTTACCAGGTTCTGTGCTGGATATGTGTGTTGTAGGTTTTAAGTGTTTTTAAATGTTTGTATTCAGCAGCTGTACTTAATAAAATTGATCTTGTATTTTTTTGTAATTGCTTGGTGTGCAGCCTTTTATTCCTAGCTTGTTTCTCATTTTTTGTTTCTCATGTTGTGTAGTTTGAGCTAGGGGTTAGCACCCAGTTGTTTGCAATTGAAGTGGTGCCCGCACAGGTTTTTGTGTATAGTATTGCAGGATCAGGCAAACATAATGCCAATGTCTTTAGCTGGGAGAACACCACAGCAATTGCATTAAAACTACCTCTCTAATGCTGGTTTCAAACTGCTGTTTTTGTGCCCAAAACAGAAGAAGATCTAACAGGAAAGAGAAGTACAAGTCCTTCCTTTATATTTTCAGTCTGATTTGCATCTGGCTTTGGCATAAAAACTGCAGTGTCAGTTTTAGAAAAAAAAAACAAAAAAACAACACCAACAACAACAACAACAACAACAACAACAACAACAACAACAACAAAATGCCATGTGTAATTCCAGCATAATGTTGATGTATCCCTTGCTCTACTAAAACAGCTATGACCTGTTGAGGCCATGGAGAAGGTACAGATCCTTAGTATTTCTATGGTTTACAGCATTCGTAATCACCTCTTGCCTGATAGCCAGTTGAGGGGGGTCAAGGAAGGGAGGAGAAAAGGTCTCCTCCTGCACTTAATTTATTACGGTTTATTCCTGGAAACAGACGTAAACCATGCAAGAATCTACACCTGCTCTGATGCAGGTTTAGATTTTTGCACAATCCCTGCAACAGGATCAGGTCCTGCACCCCCTAGTAAATCTGGCTGGGTAATTCGGGGTGGGGCTTTATTTAAGACTGGTGTACGTGTTCGCTGGTCTTCACAAATTGCCAAACAAATTTTTACAAACAAAAATTACTCTCGAGACAAATGTACTGTAGTTATTGCCACCTGCTGGCAAAGCGCTTAACAGACTATAGTTGACATCACAATCATTGTTTCCATAATGCCAAATATAGCAGAAACACACAACATCAAAGTATCGTAAAAATTATTTTATTTTTTTGGACTGCATTATGATTTTCTATGGTGAAGATTATCTTTACTGAATCCTTCTGTCTAAACACTTCTATTCTACTTGGCATTCATCCATCTGCATTTCTTAGTCCCCAGCTGATACTTGCCCAATGACTAAGAGAAGAGACCAGTTTACATACAGAACTGACTTATGGGTGATCTGGATTCACAGGGTATACATTTTAATTCCCCATGTCCATTTTTTGAAAATTAAACTGGCATCTCTAGGAATGTCCACAAGGATTAACTAAAGCGAAACATATTTTAAAGCTTGTGTGCCTAATTCAAGCTAATGGCCTCGCTGTATGGTAAGCATTCTTCTCTTAATTAGTAAAGGGAATTCACTTAGCGTGATTGAAGCACTTTGTCTGAGCCTTAGGCGTTAGAATTTGATATTAAGCTCACTACACTTTTTAGGTCTCCCTGCTGCTTCTTCTTGCAGAACAATACATGTTATTAATGGAAATATGAGTAAAATTAACAGTGTTATTTGCTGTTACATCCGGATTAAAATGCATACAGCTATTTCTGTATTCCTAGCATAGCCAGCTTTACTATTATCACTACAAGTAATAACAACATGAGGATTATGGTGTAAAGTTTTATAGCCTCCAGTGCAGTAACTGCATAGTCAGATTACAGCGGTGCTCCAACTCCTCATTGCAGGATAATACATTGGTAAATCAAGAAGTGAAAACTTATTCTCACTCATGTACAAATTCTTCAAACTGTGTTAGCATATATCCTTAGATTTTTCTTTTTTAATTTGCATTAGATGGCTAGGATAAGACAGCTCTGTCTCGATGGAACTCCCAGCCAATCAGCTTTAAGGGGGTTTGCCGATTTAAATTTAGGATATGAGGAGAAGTATGAGACTGCGGTGGGTCTGACCTCTGTACCCCCTGGGGCAGATACTGACTGACAGCTGAGTGAGCATGAGGCTGGGCAGCTTTCATTATTCCTGAAGAAGAGGGAGGAGGAAGGAGTGGTGAGGCAGCCAGAGTACTGAACCACAACTCCTCTTTGACTCTTTATTACAGTAGGAGACGTGAGACTCTGCATAATAAACTGCACAAATTATCAAAAGGTATAATGCTCACTGGAGGCCTGAAAACTACAGCACACTGTCCGCACCTCAGGTAGGGCCCGGTTGCTGACAGATTCCCTTTAAAAGGGTGCTCTGACATCAGGTAAAAGAATAAACATAGTAGTATTGCTTACTGACTGCCCTGGTTCGTAAACTTCCAAAAATCCATTTGGTTTGAGGGTTTTAGTTCTGTATTTCGTAGCTGTACTTCCTGGTTGAGCAGTTGCTCAGGACTACAAGTGCACTGCTTTCCTTCAGCTGTTCATCGCAATCCTCCCACCCTGCCTATTCCCCTCCCACAGCACTCCTGCCAGTTCCCTGCCCAAAGCTGTTCCAGAACATCTTATTTCACTGTAGACTATTGCACAGAAGTATTGCAGAGACGTTACAACTAGAGATGAGCGAACCAGGTTCAGGTTCGAGTCCATCCGAACCCGAACGATCGGCATTTGATTAGCGGTGGCTGCTGAAGTTGGATAAAGCTCTGATGTTGTCTGGAAAACATGGATACAGCCAATGACTATATCCATGTTTTCCACATAGCCTTAGGGTTTTATCCAACTTCAGCAGCCACCGCTAATCAAATGCCAAAAGTTCGGGTTTGGATTGACTCGAGCATGCTCGAGGTTCGCTCATCTCTAGTTACAACACCTGCTGCTTTGTTCAGCAGAAAAAAGTAGCATGCTGTAATCATACATCATTCCCCCTTAGGTGATTTTGTTACAATTTTTCCAGTGTTGCACATTTGCAGTAAAACAGTGTGAAAAAAAGCCATGTGTGAACACACAGTAAGTTGTGATTACAACATGCTGCTAAACGAAGCAGCAGGTGCTGTAACCTGTGCAAAAGTATGCAGTGAAATCAGATGGGTCAGGGACTGGCAGGAATGCCAGGGGAATGCTGTGTTCTTGAACACTGCAAATCGGGATCTTCAATGCATCAGTGCTCTCATAGAGATGCATCGAAAGCTCTGACTTCTGGCCTCAAAAGAAAGAAGAAGAGGTCAATTGAGCACCAGCAGGATTTGAACGGTGTCGTAGCAGCGGAATAATGCAGCCCCATGGGAAGGCATTTATCACAGGTGAGTGTACATACCGTCCTGCAGCAGGAGCAATAAAAGTATTTGGGAGGGAGTGCTTCTTTAAAAATAAAACAATCAAAGAGTAATGGGTAGATTATGAATGTAGGGAACATAGTGAAGGCCCATAATAGCAAAACGCGATGGAAGCATTTTTTTTTTCACAAAAAAAAAAAAAAAACTCTTTATATTTAGAAATGCACCTAGAAAAATTTCTCCTATTCATCCCTTGTCTGAACACTGCACAGGTGCTGGATCATTAAGGCACCTGTGCAATGTTCAGACATGTAATGAACAGAAAAATCTTGCCTGGGGCAAGAGGTGGTGCAGGCTTAGGGCATAGACACTCTAGGCCACACCAATTTGACTCAGGGCTGCAAGTTTAAAAGTTGTTTTTAGAACAATAACTGCATCACCTGCCGAACGGACCCCGGGACAGATCTTGCATTAAAAGCATCTATCTGACGGTACAAGTGGTTTGGGGGTCAGATTGTGGATGCAAAGTCACTTTAAACAGGTCCACAATATTACTCAAGTGGTCACTGGAACCTAATTTGTACAGAACAATACCCAGGCTCATTAGTCCTTTACTAGTGCCCAATGTTGAAAAAAAGCCTCCAGTTTCCGTTATCCAACTTACAAATAGTTTTTTGGTCACAGGTTACAATTCACACACGACTTTGTTAGCAATGACCTTTCATTTTGACCTGCTTGTAACTTCTCTGCCATTGGGCAATGTTTTTTTTACATTGAAATCGTAAGTGTAACAAAGTTTCACAAGTTACAGAAAAATTGCTCAAATATTTTGGTTGTGCAACCCTGTTATGTGACCGCTGTCCTTAGCTGGATTTGTGATGCAGTATACATCCATTCTCTGAAAGTTGTATAGTAGGAGCTATCAGCACCAGCTAATTTAACTCTTTAAACTGTCACTGTCTTTTTTTTTTTTTCTTTTGCAGAAATCAATAGTAAATGCGATTTTAAGAACCTTTGTAATTGGGTTTATTAGGCAAGTATGCCATTATCTGCATTTAAAAAGATTTTTCCCAGGTCCCGTCCCCCCCCCTCTCTTATTTGCTACTCATTATCAGGAAATCTCGACTCTTTTACTTCAGTCAAGCCCTGTCTAACCTATGGAGAGGGGAGGGCGCCAGCAGAGAACAAAGGATTACACAGTAGGAGCTGTATGTAAGCTGGTATTAAGAGGTCAGAGAGGTTAGTGCTGACTTCAGAGGAGATAGCCCGGTGATGTAGCTGTAAATTAACTCTTTGTTGTCCTGTTTTGGTCCCTCATCTACCTCCATCCCTCCCCTCTCCATAGACAAGCATGAAGACAGGGGGGAGAGCTTCAAACTTTTTTTCATGATAAAAATGCATTTTTTGGCTAATAAACCCAATTACAAAGTTTCCTAAAATCGCCTGTACTATTGATTTCTGTAAAAAAAAAAAATAATAATTAAACAACAGTGACACTTTAAGGGCATCTAGGCCTGCAAAGCTCAGGGAATCAGTTTGCCTATGTTTCTGCATATACATAAACACATCTAGAGATGAGTAAAGCAGATCTGTTCTGCTTTGTATGAAGCAAAAGGGATCAGCGTTCCTATCCCTCGGGCAGCTGGCTCCGTTTGGAGGGTGGATACTGTCTGATAACAGCCTGAAAAATATGGATACAGGCATAGCTGGCAGATACAAGGGCAGAACAGTTTTATTTTGTACAAAGAAATACGAATCTGCTTCGCTCATCTCTACACATATCCATACAGAAATAAACCATACCAATAGTGTGTTAATTTGCAGCTCACAGCTGTCTGTCTTTAAATGGTATCAAATTCAGGAAGAGAGGCTAGAAACACAACCTGCTTAGCTGATACAGAAGCATGTAAGATGATATTAGGATGCCAAAACAAAAGTATGCTGACTAAGAATAGCAAGACATTTAGGACTAGGATCCATACCTGGAGCGGTTTTGTAATGACATTTTACAATTAAAGCTTTCCTGCTGCATAGGACTAGTTGCTGGAGAGTTAGTCAAGTCCTTACTTTAAAAAGCTTTTTAATTGTGCAATAATCATAAGCGCTGTGGATGTATTAGAAGTGGTGTTTCTAATATGACAATCCATGCTGCGATAGGAATCATTAGGAAGGATATTTAGAAAGGCCACTTTTAGTCATTTCCTAGATATTACAATTTTCAGTTTCGCTAACCAGGGATGCATTTCATTTACTCCTTACAAATATATAGACATGTTTGTGTAATTTAATACGGCTCGGAAATGCAAGTTTTAATTAGGATTTCTCGGCTTGCATGTTTAATCCCCGTCCTACTGAAGCGATCTTAATAAGGTGACTTCCTGCTGAATGAAGCATGAGGAATTGTTTTCATAAAGGAATAATAAAGTAATGACTATGGCCGTGCATCAATGACTAGGTGGATTTGTGGTTAAACATTTTACTTTGCTCAAATTTCAACAGCATTATGAACAGCTGGGGCAGGGTACCACAGATGCTTTCACATGTGTACTTCAGGCTCGTTCTCATTGGCATCAGAAATATAGTCACCCAAAAATATTAAATATTATTCACAAAAATGGGAATGGACCCCAGGCGACTAAGAAAAAACTACAATCTTTTCCATTGTTCTTACCTTTGGGACTGTTTTATATTGGTGACAGGGGAATTTACACTAGAGTTATCCAAGCTGGTGATAAACATTTATAAATAGCAGCTTTGTAGTCTGACGCAGATTGTAGTGGATGTTATGTGCAATGTTGCATTCCGTGTATGTTTTCTAGTGCCTTATTCTTGTCTAGCTTGTTCTTAGTTTTCCAGTTTGTTTTGGGTTCATCCTTGTTTGAAGTTACTAGCTTATACCTACAGTAGTTTCTTAGTTCTTTGAAACAATTTGTTTTTAGTCTTAGGCATACATACATAACATTTAGTCTTTAGTCTTACATACACAAGTTCTGTACTTTTGTCTGTAATTGCAGATCCACAGTTAGGGTCCATTTACACAGAAAGATTATCTGACAAATTATCTGACAAATATTTGAAGCCAAAGCTAGGAATGGATTTGAAAAGGAGAAATCTCAGGCTTTCCTTTATGACCTGATCTCTGTTTATAGTCTGTTTCTGGCTTTGGCTTCATATCTTTGGCTGATAATCTGTCAGATAATCTTTCTGTGTAAATGTAGCCCCCATTGATTCAATTGGGCTGTTCACACTGTCAAAAAGGACACACATTACAAAGTTATATGACTTTGTAATGTTTGCTAATAAGCTATCGCCCCCCTCCCCCCAGAAGAGAAATAAAATATACATACCAAATAACTGTCAACCCCATTCTCTTCTCCCAAGCAACATCTTGGGTCGATGTCATCAGAGTCGGGGGGCAAGCCTGGTCTTCTTCCTCTTCGGCATCTTCCACAGCAGTGAATGGGAGAGAAAAGGCTGCTGGTACAAATGCGCATCAGCAGCCTTTTCAATGGCTGGAGCGCATGGCTTCCAGCTTGCTCAGCCCTGATTGTCTGAGCTTGCTGGAAGCAATGTGATGCACTCCAGCCAATGAAAAGGCTGCTGATGCGCATGTGTACCAGCAGCCTTTTCTCTCCCATTCACTGCTCCGCAACATGGAAGTGAGGGAGATCTGAGGACGGCGGACGGCAATGACGGGGACGCCGCCAGTGGGACATTCAAGCGGCACCAGAGGGATGTTAAGTATATATAAGCTGTGTGTGCGTGTTTCTTTTTTTTTTTTTTTGGTCCGCCGGAGTTCTCCTTTAAGTTTTACAGATCTTTTATCTGTAATATATATAATCTGTAATATACTGTATATTTTTAACTGTGTATTTTTAACCATAGTGTATTTGGTAAAAGACTGCATAAAAATGCAAAATAAGAAGGGAGGAAAACTTTTGTCATGTTTGGGTTTGGGTTGCGGCGATCCATGTATAATTTGTGTGTGTGTGGGTGGAGGATTTATCAAGTACATCAAACTTAAATAAAGCCCCATCCCCATTCACCCTGCCAAATTTATTAAGAGGTGCATGCCTCTAAATCCCCCGGGACCTGCACCTGTTGCATGGTGGGGGCAGAGATCTGTAGATTTCAGACATAATTTTGTTTGTAGGCGTAAACCATGATACATCAGGCACTTGGGGAGGCCATGCCCCCTGTCTTGGCTTTAGGCGAGTGGGGCTTAAGCCACAGAAACAACCTGGTAAGGAGCAAAAGGATGCAGCAGAGGAGGACAAGGCAGGTAATGGCAGATAAGGTGATGATTGGATTAGATTGGATCACAGATAAGCATCAACTAATTTTACAACAACCTGTAAAGGAAGCAAAAGAGTGCAGAGCATCTGAGGTGGCTGCTCTATACTTAGGCAGGCCACGGAGGGACTTTGTGAAATGAACCCAGCCCTGAACTTTGCTTATCAGAATAGAACTCAAGCACGTTCTTGCACCCACCATGAGGACATGCTCAATGCATAAAGATTTTACAGCTTTCCCCAAATTAAAGTTCACAGGTGGCGAGATTACCTAGTGATGACTCCAGGCAGACAGTTTTATTGTGTACTGTGTGAAAGGGAAGCAGAGTATTTAGAGCAGTATGGGGAAATGTGTATAGTGTATGCAAACTGATAATGATATTGAATGTTATATTATAAAATATTAACTAATGTCAACATATAATAAACTGTAAATTGCAATTGGGGGCCTGTAATTTTACTGTACGCTCCTGCACAAATGAGAGCTCACCAGGCTTTAGTGTAAAGCCTGGCAACAAGGTGCATATTTAGCAGTAGGCATTGTTGCCACTGGCACTCCGCTTCACTGAAGCTCCGTGGGCTGCAGATCCATTATTCAATTAATTGTAGAATGCCCTCTTGGCTAAACCACAGTTTGGCCTAGGAGTTCTACAAAGTCTGTAAAATATTAAAGGGTTTGACCACTTTTAATTAACGTTTTGTTAAACTTTATTACACAAGTAAATGAGGCACTTACACATATGCACTCTGCTGACTGCGGCCCCATTCTCTGCACTAAGGAAACTCCACCCCCTGCCTGATGGCAGACCCAGGTAAGTGGACCTTTACTAAAAGTAATTGTGTATCAATAATACTTAGCCATAGTTGGATATATAGCAGCCGTAATACAGATTTACTAACACAGATCTGTATTTTACTAGTTTGCATGTTTTCAGCGGAGAATATTTGCAAACTAGAATTACTGTGTAGTGTGGGAACTAACTTTGGATTGAGACGAGCGAACCTGGAGCATGCTCGAGTCCATCCGAACCTGAACTTTCGGCATTTGATTAGCGGTGGCTGCTGAAGTTGGATAAAGCCATAAGGCTATGTGGAAAACATGGATATAGTCACTGGCTGTATCCATGTTTTCCAGACAACGTTAGAGCTTTATCCAAGTTCAGCAGCCCCCGCTAATCAAATGCCGATCTTTCGGGTTCAGATGGACTCGAACCCGAACCTGGTTCGCTCATCTCTACCTATGGATAATATTATTTTGACAAAAACAAGGGTGTTATTTGTACCACTTTTCTGTAGGTGTGTATGAATAGAGCAGAGCATACCAGAAAAGAATACTTGGTATGGTACATTGTGGCATCCAAACAGTAGTTAGAAAACCAGTTTCCCCTGAGTGTTGTAAACTGGGCCTACCAAGGTGGAGGTTCACTATAAATAATGGTCCGTTCATTTTCCATTTACCATCTAATTTTTTTCACTGATCTCCCTGAGCACAGTGGTTGCTGTGTTTCGAACAATGTAATTCAGCTCACTTTATGATTATGGCAACATATCCCTTCTGGACTTCCACCAAGTGGAATTGGGTTGTAGATGATATATTTTATCCACCGCAGAAACGATGAGTGTGTAAATAAAGGCTTAATTTCATACTTGGCCTGCTGACTTTGATGTGTTTGTAAACTGAGTCACATAAAGGATGTGGAAGCTAAGGTGATGTAGTTGTCACCACACATATATGATTACTTCTTTCATGAGTATTTATTAATACTTAATAAGGTGGTGTTGGTTGAAGTTATATGAGAAGATCTTAAGCCTTTTGTGAATTATTTATTACTTGCAGAAATGGATGAAGACAAAGTGCACAGAAAGCTACGTTGACACAGGCAAGTTTACTTTTTCGAAGAACTAAAAGAATATAGTAGCAGACTGCGACAGCATATGGAGGAAGTGCAGAGAAAGTTAACCCATAGGTATGAAGACAGACCTCGCAAGGTGAGATTCAAGATCTCATCAGCATACAGTGGTCGGGTCTTAAAACAGGTTTTTGAGGATGGCAACGAACTGGAGTCCCCGGATGAAGAGTATCCTCACAGTTTTCTACATGAAAGTTTTGAGTCCTCTGAACATTATTACAACCCAGCAGAAACACATTCACAGTTCTATCCAACAGCTCGTCTGACGGCTCAGAGAATAAGTGTTTTCAGAGATGGCACCTCTTACAAATTAGCCGGAGACCCCATGTTTTCTGGAAGTCACGGAATAGGCAAGAGTGTAAGTACTATGGCTGTATTTTCAATTATAAGTCTTTCCACTTCAGCTAGTGGTGTACATGCTAATTCAGACTCAACAAAACACTGAATAAGCCCGTATTCTCAAGTAGCAGTTATGATTTTAAACAGTTCAATATGACTGCAATGTATGAATACAAGCCTAATAATTAGGCTGGATTTACACAAACATGTCAAGTAATTTGCACTCTGTTTTTCAGTGCCTGTTTGTTGAATATATCAGTAGATCTGTTAATATACATGGTAAATGTATCCCTAGAACTCTATTAGTGTATGTTCACACTTAATACGATGGAAATGTGAGGACAGGATGCTGATGTATACCACAGTGTGTGCCCCCGTCTAAACTACTAATTTCAATGTGCTGACAGCCTGCCATTACAGTAGTAATTGGACTGTTCATTGCAATACATCACAGTGAGCTGTATAAGGCTATAACACACAGTCAATATATGGCTGTATTTTCAATGTAAGACTTTGTTCCTACATAGTATTTTTGCTCAGTATTTTGCAACCAAAACCACGAGTGGATTGAAAACACAGAAAGGCTATGTTCACACACTGTTAAAACTGAGTAAATGGCCGTATTTAATGGCAAATAATTGCTGTTATTGTAAAATAACGGCCATTATTTGCCATTAAATGGTGTCTGACCACTCAGTTCAGTGAATAGCGGCCGCAGATAACGGACATGTCAGTTTCTGGCGGCGGCGCTAGAGATCCCGGATGGACTGTATACTATGTGTATACCATCCAGCAGGGATTCCCTCAGCAGCAGCACTACGTAAGTAACGTAGTAATCATGGCTGTGATCAACAACGGCGTGATTACTACAGTACTTACGTAGTGTGAACATAGCCTTATACTGAAAATACAGCTATATTGTAACCTCAAAATGACGGCCATATAATACCTTTATCTTACTGTGTGTGAACATAGCCTTAATGTAAGCACTTTGGGTGACATTTAATAAGGAATCTAATGTGTGCAACTATTCTAATGTGGGTTGGTGTTTATCTTGTACCAATATATTGTGTTTGTGATTTATAGAAAAATGCTACTTAGTAAAAAGTTGCAAACAAATTCACCTGGTACTGACCAGATGTAGGCCTGCACCTTTTTAAAAAGTTGCAAATGATAAATTAGGCGCCAATTACGGATTATACAAATTTTGGGGTATTTTTTCGTATACAGAAAACCAATTACTTTTGTTCCCTATCATAGTTCAGGGTGGGCTGTCACAGTTTTAAGATTTATTTTAGTCCGTTTTTTTCAACCAAAACCAGGAGCAGGTTAAAAACACAGAAACTGTGCAAATCTTTACATTATAATTTTGTCCAATTCCACTCCTGATTTTGGATGGAAAAAGACTGACAGAAATACTATGTCTGAACATAGCCAGATCCTGCAGGTTGGAGCATCAATCTCAGCACATACCCGAGTGGACTTTTTTGGACAGGGACCATGCCATTACCTGGCTACTTTATGTAGCGCTAGCAGGAGAGTAATAAACTAAAACCTCCACTATATTGCTGCCATTTATGTACTATAATTGCCTTATTATAATTCTTTTATAGACTTCTGATGTAATAGACTTTGGCAAGATCATAATATACACCAGTAATTTAAAGATTATAAGAACTCCTGTGATCAACACAGAAGTGTCAGAAAATATTAAATGGTCTCCAAGAGAAGGACGGCAAGCGCGTCAAAGAGATTTATGTCATACAGCTATTAAGAGCTATGAGAACAGTCTGGTTAACCTGCACACCCAGGTGAGAAATATGGAAAAGCTCATCTGTGACCAACCAATGTGTTTTTTTTTTTGTTTTTTTTTTCTATTACATACAATTTTTGTGTGTTACTGTGTTACTACAAGTATAGTGGAAGAGCAATCCAGAACTTTATTTCTTGTTCGTTTTTTTAAATATAGTGCTTATATAGTGACGTCGAGATTTTTATTTACAAATAGTGGTTGAGGTTCTTGTGTTTGCCTTGTGTATACCTATTTTAGTAATTTATGCATTTACGAGCTCTCTGCCAGCTTGATACCGTCGTTCCCTCTGATATATCTTCCCTAATACAGCCAACATTTTCGTGATACCTCTGCCTTTTGTCAAGGAATTGGCATCTCATCACACTGAACCTACTTTAAGTGCAGCAAGAGTAGAGGTCTAGCTTTTTATGTTAGCATTTACATACAGAATGTTTGAAATATACATGTATATCCCTAATGGAAAGCTCCTTAAACACCCTTCATGCACAGCAACATGACAGGTTAATGCACATGCACTTACATTGCTGTGATAGAGCCACTTACATATGTCAAGCAATGCCAAAGATAGTACTTTAAAGGGAATCTGTCAGCACCCAGACCGGACCCGGATACTGACAGTGTAGTGTAGGCGGCTGGTCTCTTGTGAGCATGGTACCTGTAGTAAATACGTCAGTGCAGTAGATTCTATACACTCTCGGGCCTCCTGCTCCATGCTGTCACCATCTCGGTGTGCCTCCAGCTTCACGTTGTCATCACTGCATGCGCCATTGATCTCTTAGGTCATGCACTTCTGACATTGTCGGTCGCTTATGCACTGTAGAAGCGGCGTATGCACGCTGAGAGACTAAGTCAATGCTCTGTGTTGGGACACACGTGCACGATTGGCGAAATCAGGAGCGTGCAGCGATCAGCAGTGCATATGGTAATGACAACATGGAGCAGGAGGTGCACTGCGATGACGACAGCATGGAACAGGAGGTCAGCCAGCAGCAAATATGCATCAAAAACAGGGAAAAGGAAGTAGTGGTCAGGCATGCCAAAGTGCGGCACAAATGCCAAGCCACTACTCCTTTTTGACTCTTGATTACAGCGGGAGACCCAAGATTGTATAGAATCTACAGCATGGACACATTTACCACAGGTACCATGCTCACAAGGGGCCAGACACCTACGCTACACTGTTATTACCTCTGGTCCGGTCTGGGTGCTGACAGATTCCCGTTAAACCCTTAGATGCCATAAACAGCAGTGTCTTCTCAGTGACATCTCAGTGGTATGTAACTTTATCAATACCCCCAATAGGAATGCAGGAATTTCAAATGCACACCATTTTTTAAGTTGCCATCAATTTTTATGTTTTTATTTTATACACTTAAAAGATTTTTTTACAGTTTCCAACACAAGAAGCAAGAGCTGTGCGAGCTGTGGCTGCTGGAGAGGATGATGGCAGGAGGACACTGAGGGCCACAGGGCACTGGAGGGACACTGAGCATCCCCCTGCCATGATCCTCTCCAGCAGCCACAGCCCGCACAGCTCTGGGAGTCAGGTCGTGACATCACCATTTTATCCAGGAAATGAAGCCTTGATGCAATAGTAAGTGCAGAGAAAAAAGCACTTTATAAGCATTTACCGTAATAAGTGTATTTTGGTAATTTGTATAAATTTGGGGGGGGGGGGGGCAATACAGAACTTTAATAAAAATTGTCTCCTTTAACACAAGTTTTGGTGTACCATATGCCTTTTTTTGGACGTTTTGGTCATTTACGACCAAAATCAACATGGTATTTGCATATGATAACAACACTGAATGAGTATTAGTAAATCACACAATTTGTAAGACAACAATATGTGTTACTGGTGTAAATATGAAAATAGCTCTCACTATATAAAACATTGCAACATTGCAACATTGGGGGAAATGAAAAGCAGCTGGGGACTGGATAACTAGAATATATACGGTAGATAAATACACATATGTGTGTCCAGAGAGAAGCATATAGCTATATAGTATAGTGGGAGACTAAGGAGTAATATCAGGACCATAATATATTAGAATGTTGCAAATGATATAGGGCTGAGAACTGACACCCTGTACAATACCATAACACATAATAACATATAAACAATATGGGACATGGTAGGAGACAATAGGATGAAAGATATACTCACACTGTGTTCAAGAGTTATAGGAGACACCTGAATCAGGAGCAAGAGATGAACGTAAGTTCGGTAGAGAGAGACCAATGTGCATAATAACAGCCAGATAGTATATAGTGCCATGCTCACCGTTTGTGGGAACTGCATAGGAGAAAGAGATGGCGGCTGGAGCGGCTGTAGAGCCACCATCACTTACTCCTATGCAGTTCCCACACACAGTGAGCATGGCACTATATACTATCTGGCTGTTATTATGCACATTGGTCTCTCTCTGCATCGGACTTACATTCACCTCTTGCTTTCGATTCAGGTGTCTCCTATAACTCTTGAACACAGTGTGAGTATATCTTTCATCCTGTTGCAGCCGACTGCATCCCATATTGTTTATATGTGATTATGTGTTATGGTATTGTACAGAATGTCAGTTCTCAGCCCTATATCATTTGCAATATTCTAATATATTATGGTCCTGATATTACTCCTTAGTTTCCCACTATACTATATAGCTATATGCACCTCTCTGGACACACATATGTGTATGTATCCATATTTTCCAGTTATCCAGTCCTCAGCTGCTTTTCATTTCTCCCACATCCCATGTAATATTTTATATAGTGAGAGCTATTCCCATACTTACAACAGTAACACATATTGTTGTTTTACTAATACTCATTCAGTGTTGTTATCATCTGCACATACCATGTTGATAAAGGTCGTAAACGACCGAAACGTCCACAACAGTGATATGGTACACCCAGGGCCGATTCTGGGGTCTCTGCCGCCTGAGGCAAACCTCAGGCGGCCGCCCCCTCACTAGCAACATCCGCCACCCCACCCCGCCGTAACTGAATCACCCGCGTCTGCACAACCACCCCCCTCCCCGGCCGGCCATGCAGCCACTCACCTGTCCTGCAGCAGCCGTCCGGTCCCGCCGCCAACGCTCACCGCTGTCCCGCGCCGTCAGTCAGCAGCTGTCATCGCCGCCAACGCTCACCGCTGTCTTCCCGGCAGGCCCGGACTGGTAATCTGGCAAGCCGGGCAAATGCCCGCTGGGCTGGCCGGATTACCAGTCCGTGGGCCGCCCAGGCTACATAATAATTAAAAAAAAATTACCGCTGCGGCCCGCCACAGCAGCCCGCTTCTCTCTGCCCAGCCGCTTGGCCCGCCCCTGCCCGCTGCCATGCTCTTCCAATCCAATAAGCGTGGGGCCGATGCGGCCGACCGCAGCAGCCCCTCGTTGGTTGAAGGAGCATGTCAGGAGCGAGCAGGGGCGGGCCAGCCGGGCCGAAGTGAGCGGGCTGCAGTGGCGGGAGGGGGCTGCGGTGGCGTGTCTCTGCCCCGCCTGATCCTCCCCCAAATGCCTAGGCCGCAGACGTGCCGCGCGCAGGCACGTCTGCAGCCACCTCCATCAGGCCCCCCAGCGGTGACGTCACTTCCCTGACGCGCCGCTGAGGACCTGGAGGAGAGAGAAGAGAGGAGCCGCCGCCGCCGTGGACCGAAGACGAGGAGGACGAAACTGCTGGGGAGCGAGGTGAGGTGAGCAAGTGTTTTTTTTTTTTTTAACCCCCTCACATGTGGCCAGAAATGCAAGGGGGAAGGGGGGATGCAGGGGGTCTAATCTGTATTGGGAGATGGGGGGGGCTATTCTTTATGGGGGGGATGCAGGGGGCAATTCTATATGGGGGGGGATGCAGGGGGCTAATCTATATTGGGGGGGATGCAGGAGGCTATTCTATATTGGGGGGGATGCAGGAGGCTATTCTATATTGGGGGGGATGCAGGGGGCTATTCTATATGGGGGGGATGCAGGGGGCTATTCTATATGGGGGGATGCAGGGGGCTATTCTATATAGGAGGGGGATGCAGGGGGCTATTCTATATGGGGGGGATGCAGGGGGCTATTCTATATGGGGGGATGCAGGGGGCTATTCTATATAGGAGGGGGATGCAGGGGGCTATTCTATATGGGAGGGGGATGCAGGGGGGCTATTCTATATGGGAGGGGGATGCAGGGGGCTATTCTATATGGGGGGATGCAGGGGGCTATTCTATATGGGGGATGCAGGGGGCTATTCTATATGGGGGGATGCAGGGGGCTATTCTATATGGGGGGGATGCAGGAGGCTATTCTATATGGGAGGGGGATGCAGGGGGCTATTCTATATAGGAGGGGGATGCAGGGGGCTATTCTATATGGGGGGATGCAGGGGGCTATTCTATATGGGGGATGCAGGGGGCTATTCTATATGGGGGGATGCAGGAGGCTATTCTATATGGGAGGGGGATGCAGGGGGCTATTCTATATAGGAGGGGGATGCAGGGGGCTATTCTATATGGGGGGGATGCAGGGGGCTATTCTATATGGGGGATGCAGGGGGGCTATTCTATATGGGGGATGCAGGGGGCTATTCTATATGGGGGGGATGCAGGAGGCTATTCTATATGGGGGGGATGCAGGGGGCTATTCTATATGGGGGATGCAGGGGGGCTATTCTATATGGGGGATGCAGGGGGCTATTCTATATGGGGGGGATGCAGGAGGCTATTCTATATGGGGGGGATGCAGGAGGCTATTCTATATGGAGGGATGCAGGGGGCTATTCTATATGGGGGGGATGCAGGAGGCTATTCTATATGGGGGGATGCAGGGGGCTATTCTATATAGGAGGGGAATGCAGGAGGCTATTCTATATGGGAGGGGGATGCAGGGGGCTATTCTATATGGGGGGATGCAGGAGGCTATTCTATATGGGGGGATGCAGGGGGCTATTCTATATAGGAGGGGAATGCAGGAGGCTATTCTATATGGGAGGGGGATGCAGGGGGCTATTCTATATGGGGGGATGCAGGAGGCTATTCTATATGGGGGGATGCAGGGGGCTATTCTATATGGGGGGGATGCAGGGGGCTATTCTATATGGGGGGATGCAGGGGGCTATTCTATATGGGGGGGATGCAGGGGGCTATTCTATATGGGGGGATGCAGGGGGCTATTCTATATGGGGGGTGCAGGGGGCTATTCTATATGGGGGGTGCAGGGGGGCTATTCTATATGGGGGGATGCAGGGGGCTATTCTATATAGGAGGGGGATGCAGGGGGCTATTCTATATAGGAGGGGGATGCAGGGGGCTATTCTATATGGGGGATGCAGGGGGGCTATTCTATATGGGGGATGCAGGGGGCTATTCTATATGGGGGGGATGCAGGAGGCTATTCTATATGGGAGGGGGATGCAGGGGGCTATTCTATATAGGAGGGGGATGCAGGGGGCTATTCTATATAGGAGGGGGATGCAGGAGGCTATTCTATATGGGGGGGATGCAGGGGGCTATTCTATATGGGGGATGCAGGGGGGCTATTCTATATGGGGGATGCAGGGGGCTATTCTATATGGGGGGGATGCAGGAGGCTATTCTATATGGGGGGATGCAGGAGGCTATTCTATAAGGGGGGATGCAGGGGGCTATTCTATATAGGAGGGGAATGCAGGAGGCTATTCTATATGGGAGGGGGATGCAGGGGGCTATTCTATATGGGGGGATGCAGGGGGCTATTCTATATGGGGGGGATGCAGGGGGGCTATTCTATATGGGGGATGCAGGGGGCTATTCTATATGGGGGGGATGCAGGAGGCTATTCTATATGGGGGGATGCAGGGGGCTATTCTATATAGGAGGGGGATGCAGGAGGCTATTCTATATGGGAGGGGGATGCAGGGGGCTATTCTATATGGGGGGATGCAGGGGGGCTATTCTATATGGGGGATGCAGGGGGCTATTCTATATGGGGGGGATGCAGGAGGCTATTCTATATGGGAGGGGGATGCAGGGGGCTATTCTATATAGGAGGGGGATGCAGGGGGCTATTCTATATGGGGGGGATGCAGGGGGCTATTCTATATGGGGGGATGCAGGGGGGCTATTCTATATGGGGGATGCAGGGGGCTATTCTATCTGGGGGGATGCAGGGGGGCTATTCTATATTGGGGGGGATGCAGAGGACTATTCTATATTGGGGGGGATGCAGAGGGCTATTCTATATTGGGGGGGATGCAGATGGCTATTCTATATGGGGGGGATGCAGGGGGCTATTCTATATGGGGGGTGCAGGGGGCTATTCTATATGGGGGGTGCAGGGGGGCTATTCTATATGGGGGGATGCAGGGGGCTATTCTATATGGGGGGGGATGCAGGGGGGCTATTCTATATGGGGGATGCACAGGGGGGCTATTCTATATGGGAGGATGCAGGGGGGATATTCTATATGGGGGATGCACAGGGGGCTATTCTATATGGGGGGGATGCAGGAGGCTATTCTATATTGGGGGGGATGCAGATGGCTATTCTATATGGGGGGGATGCAGGGGGCTATTCTATATGGGGGGTGCAGGGGGGCTATTCTATATGGGGGATGCACAGGGGGGCTATTCTATATGGGGGGATGCAGGGGGGATATTCTATATGGGGGATGCAGTGGGCTATTCTATATGTGGGGAAGCAGGGGGGGCTATTCTATATGGGGGGGATGCAGGGGGGCTATTCTATATGGGGGGATGCAGAGGGGGCTATTCTATATGGGGGGATGCAGGGGGGCTATTCTATATGGGGGGATGCACAGAGGGCTATTTTATAGGGGGGTGCACGGGGGGGATTATTTTATATGGGGGGGATGTACATGCAAGGAAGGGAGGGCTATTCTATATGGAGGGATGTACAATGGGAAACTATTCTATATGGGGGGATGTACAGCAGGGGGGGCTATTCTATATGGGACAGATGTACATGGACAGCAGGGGGGGGGGGGGATTCTATATGGGGGGGATGTACAGCAGGGGGGGCTATTCTATATGGGACAGATGTACATGTACAGCAGGGGGGGCTATTCTATATCGGAGAGATGTACATGTACAGCAGGGGGGGCTATTCTATATGGGAGAGATGTACAATGGGAAACTATTCTATATGGGGGGATGTACAGCAGGGGGGGGCTATTCTATATGGGACAGATGTACATGTACAGCAGGGGGGGCTATTCTATATGGGACAGATGTACATGTACAGCAGGGGGGGCTATTCTATATGGGGGGGATGTACAGCAGGGGGGGCTATTCTATATGGGACAGATGTACATGTACCACAGGGGGGGCTATTCTATATGGGACAGATGTACATGGACAGCAGGGGGGGGTATTCTTTATGGGAGAGATGTACATGTACAGCAGGGGGGGCTATTCTATATGGGACAGATGTACATGGACAGCAGGGGGGGGCTATTCTATATGGGGGGGATGTACAGCAGGGGGGGCTATTCTATATGGGACAGATGTACATGTACCACAGGGGGGGCTATTCTATATGGGACAGATGTACATGGACAGCAGGGTGGGGTATTCTTTATGGGAGAGATGTACATGGACAGCAGGGGGGGGCTATTCTATATGGGACAGATGTACATGGACAGCAGGGGGGGCTATTCTATATGGGAGAGATGTACATGTACAGCAGGGGGGCTATTCTATATAGGAGAGATGTACAATGGGAAACTATTCTATATGGGGGGGATGTACAGCAGAGGGGGCTATTCTATATGGGACAGATGTACATGTACAGCAGGGGGGGGGCTATTCTATATGGGGGGGATGTACAGCAGGGGAGGCTATTCTATATGGGACAGATGTGCATGTACAGCAGGGGGGGCTATTCTATATCGGAGAGATGTACATGTACAGCAGGGGGGGGCTATTCTATATGGAGGAATGTACAATGGGAAACTATTCTATATGGGGGGGATGTACAGAAGGGGAGCTATTCTTTATGGGAGAGATGTACATGTAAAGCAGGGGGGGGCTATTATATATGGGAGAGATGTACAATGGGAAACTTCTATATAGGGGGGGATGTACAGCAGGGGGGGCTATTCTATATGGGACAGATGTACATGTACAGCAGGGGGGGCTATTCTATATGGGGGGATGTACAGCAGAGGGGGCTATTCTATATGGGAGAGATGTACATGTACAGCAGGGGGGGGCTATTCTATATGGGAGAGATGTACATGTACAGCAGGGGGGGGCTATTATATATGGGAGAGATGTACAATGGGAAACTTCTATATAGGGGGGGATGTACAGCAGGGGGGGCTATTCTATATGGGACAGATGTACATGTACAGCAGGGGGGGCTATTCTATATGGGGGGATGTACAGCAGAGGGGGCTATTCTATATGGGACAGATGTACATGTACAGCAGGGGGGGGGCTATTCTATATGGGAGAGATGTACATGTACAGCAGGGGGGGCTATTCTATATGGAGGAATGTACAATGGGAAACTATTCTATATGGAGGGGATGTACAGCAGGGGGGGCTATTCTATATGGGACAGATGTACATGTACAGCAGGATGGGGGCTATTCTATATGGGGGGGATGTACAGCAGGGGGGGCTATTCTATATGGGACAGATGTACATGTACAGCAGGGGGGGCTATTCTATATGGGAGAGATGTACATGTTCAGCGGGGGGCTATTCTATATGGAGGAATGTACAATGGGAAACTATTCTATATGGGGGGGATGTACAGCAGGGGGGGCTATTCTATATGGAGGAATGTACAATGGGAAACTATTCTATATGGGGGGGATGTACAGCAGGGGGGGCTATTCTATATGGGAGAGATGTACATGTACAGCAGGGGGGGCTATTCTATATGGGACAGATGTACATGTACAGCAGGGGGGGGGGGGTATTCTATATGGGAGAGATGTACATGTACAGCAGGGGGGGGCTATTCTATATGGGACAGATGTACATGTACAGCAGGGGGGGCTATTCTATATGGGAGAGATGTAAATGTACAGCAGGGGGGGCTATTCTATATGGAGGAATGTACAATGGGAAACTATTCTATATGGGGGGATGTACAGTAGGGGGGGATATTCTCTATGGGGGGATGTAAATCAGCAGTAGGTTATTCTATATAGGGGGGGGAAGTACTGGGGGGGGGGGCTATTCTATATGGAAAGATGTGCAGCGGGGGGCTATTCTATATGGAGGGATGTATAGATGAGGATGTATAGATGAGGATGTTGCTGGAGCATGAAGCCTAAAATGTCTGTCTGGCAGATCCCGTGGAGAGGAGTCATAGCCAGAGAAGCCTTCATGATGGCCGGAGCCAGATGGAGAAGAAAAGGAAAAGTGGACGTCTCTTCATGCAGAGAAGACGCCTACTGTGAGTCACTGAATGTAACTGCACTATAATCACTTATAAGGTCCGCAGAACCTTTATACAGCTGGGATCTACCTCTGTATCAGGGGTGTCAATCTCTGGCCCTCCAGGTGTTGCAAAACTACAATTCCCATCATGCTTTAGCTGACCAGGCATGATGGGGATTGTAGTGATGTAACAGCTGGAGGGCCGGAGTGTGACACCTGTGTTCTCTGGTCACTGCTTTCGGAGAATATTGGTCTCTTATAGTGGCTGTTATTTGGTGACAGTATAGTGGTATCCAGTCACTGTATAGTGAGGGTAGTGAGCATGGTGTGATGGTATTACTCGTATTATTGGTAATATTAGTGTTTTATATAGTGAGTCACAGTATAGTAGTGTTAGTCATTATGTGGTGATAATGGCCGTGCTCATGGTGTGGTGATATTATTTGTTACTTATACACTGGTAGTATTGGCAGTATTGGTGTGTTTGCTTAGTAACAGTATTGCAGTAACGGGTACAGTGTGGTGATAATATTTGCTTACTGGTGTTATTATCTATGACAGTATTATCATGCACAGAAAATTCTTAACTTTGTTACCATTATATATGCCTAAAATTTTTCCTGGGGCCCTACTTATACCATAGATGGATGGATGGATGGATACGAACGATAGATACGAACGATAGATACGAACGATAGATACGAACGATAGATACGAACGATAGATACGAACGATAGATACGAACGATAGATACGATAGATAGATACGAACGATAGATACGATAGATAGATACGATAGATAGATACGATAGATAGATACGATAGATAGATAGATAGATACTGTAGATAGATAGATAGATAGATAGGAGATAGATAGATACGATAGATAGATACGATAGATAGATACGATAGATACGCTAGCAGCTCATGTATCTTTGATTACACATGAGATCACAACCAGCTGACACATTATAAATAAAACCTTACTACTTCTACCGACATTATATGGGGACATAGTCAGGATAAAAGGGATTTAAAAAATATAGTAACTTTTGTCCAAAAACAGCACCACCCTGTCCTCAGACTGTGTATGGTTATTACAACTTGGCTCCATTCACTTCAATGGAACTGAGCTGCAATACCTCACACAAACTGAAGAAGAGTGTGGCGCTGTTTCTGGAAGAAAGTGGCCATGTTTTTCCTCCTTTAAAGGGAATCTGTGAGGTCCGTACCAGGTCTAGGGTTTTAGACAGACAGACAGGTGTGAGGGAGATATCACTGACAGGACCTTTAGTTCAGTGTAAACTTATATAATTGTCCTTTTCATTTCCAACTAAAGTTTCACAACAGCAGCCGCAGCAGCAGCAGCAGCACCCTATACGTCCATCAGTCAGAGCAGGAAGGGGCGGGGCAGAAGGTGCTGCTGTGGCTCCACCTCTCTGACACTTCAGCTGGTAATGAAAAGAATGATTATAGAGGTTTACACTGGACTAAAGATCCAGTCCCTGATCTGTACGCTGGAATCTACAGCTGTGTACCTGGTATAGACCCCCACAGGTTCCCTTTAAGGGCACGTTCATACCTAATCCAATGCGGATTTGATGCTTCTGATTTAATCAGTTGAAATGATTGCATAAATATGCCGCATCAAATCCGCAGCAGATCATGTTATAGCATTATTTTTAGGTGCTGATGGTGGGGTTCACATGTTTAAGGGAGTAGTGGGGACATGGCTAAATGAAGCAGAATTTTCTAAAGCTCGTATTTTAAACGGCTATCCATGATATGGTGTGTGGGCTGCTGGGCTTTGACTGCCAGGGCTGACTTTAAGTCCCAGTCCGGCCCTGCTTCCCGGCCCTGCAGCCGCTCACCTGTCCTGCCGCCGATGGGTTGTCCTGCCTCCAACGCTCACCGATGTTCCCTTCCGTGCTCCCGCGCCGTCAGCCAGCAGCTGTCATCGCCCTTCAGCGAGTCGTGAGTGCCCGGGGTCAGCAGGGGCCGTGATGCCCCCACTGACCCCGGGCACTCATGACTCGCTGGAGGGCGATGACAGCTGCTGGCTGACGGCGCGGGACAGCGGTGAGCGTTGGCGACGGGACAGCTGCGGCAGGACAGGTGAGCGGCTGCAGGGCTGCTGTCTGCCGCCCCCTGCAGGGGCGCAGAATCTGCCGCCTGAGGCGGAATACTCATTCCGCCTCATGGCAGAAACGGCCCTGGGTACACCAAAACTTATGTTAAATCCTCGCTATCTGTGTTGGAAACTATAAAAAAATCTTTTAAGTGCATAAAATAAAAACATAAAAATTGGTGGCAACTTGACAAATGTGTGCAGTTTATATCCTGATAATTGCTTTAACTGGCATTCTCTACTTTGAGTGCGCAGACATGGCATCAACTATCTATCAATACCCCCATGACTCTTTCGAATGAATGCAGGTTCAAGTTTGTCACAGTTTTGTTTTACAATAAGCTATACTGTATGTACACCAACATAGTGCCATAAATCTGATTTTTCCAGTTGAAGAGAAAACTGCTGCTGTATCACAGTATGTAAGGGTTCAGAGAACTCTGGCTGGCACACAGTTAGACTTTGCTCTTGCATTCAAGGATTTACTGACCGCTGGCTGTAATGGAAAGCTAAACACATTTCTACAGATCTCAGTGGCACACCCAAGAAAGAAAACTTCAGCTTAGGAGGTAGAAGAGAAAACCTTCAATGTGTGTGTCTTCTGTCCTCCAACTTCTATACAAGACGTTTTACAGCCTGACTTTCCAATATTCAAATTACAAATGCAGTCAGCAGGACTACTTTGAATTGAATAGTAAGCAGGGCTAGTAGCAGTCTCTGAGCCTTATTATGTGTTTTGTAATTTAGTCCATAAGAGCAGGTTGGATATTGTCACTCATTGTGCCCTATCTGTATCGCAGGGAGAAGAGACCCACGAGTGCTCACAGTGTAAGGGCTCTGGATGTGCACCTTGTTCTTTGTGTCATGGGAGCAAGTTTTCAATGTTAGCCAACCGATTTAAAGAGTCTTACCGCTCGTTGCGTTGCCCTGCTTGTGATGAGAACGGCTTGCAGCCTTGCCAGATGTGCGCGGACGAAACAGAAGAATTTGGACGACCATTATCTCCTCGACCATAAAAACCCTTGAATGTCAACCTAGAAGAATGGAAAGTATTGTCAATAAAAATAAAAATCTTTCTTTATTCCAATGGCTATCATACCACCTATAACTGCTGCTGTAACAGCGTATTGAAATGTAAGAAATGCTTGTTCAGTAATTGCTTGATGTGTCTGGTGATGCTTAGCTGCCATCCATAAAGCTGTCTAGATAAAAGTCAATTGCCTGGAGAACCAGAATAAATGCCTAGTTTGACCACCCAAATGCATTCTTCCTATGGCAGCTTATACATGTCTTCATTGGTTTCGTATACCCTGTTCAATTAGAGAGACCTGTGCTGATTTACCATCTGCACTCAAGCTGGCCAAAAAGGCTAATGCATTAACATTTTCACTATTAGAATAGTAGTTTACATACAGTTAAGTTTCGCTTAAATTCCCAATGAGAATTGTACAACATGCCGGGGAAATGTTAGGAACAATAGTGTTCTTTCTACTATTAGAAAGAATAGTTTAAGGGGTTGATTATAGAACATGGAATCGGTGGATAGAAACCTATGCTCACCCCTGTGCTCACTTCTGGTCCTACACTGCCACTACTCCTAATTGTAGGGCAGAAGTGCCTTATGGAGGTCACCATACACTGAGCAAGGGGCGCTGCAGCCAATTTACTGGCCTCAGCAGTCATGTGCAAGAGGAAATGGATTTGACCACAGAGACCAGTGGCGGCGGCGGCAGCAGCATCCTGTACACAGTTACGATGTCATCGCCAACTCTGCGGCGACACCAGTGAGAAAACAGGAGCAAGAAGGTGTATGAGTACAGAATTTTTCTTTATCCATTCTCTGCTCTATGGTCAAGGTCACTAAAACCCTAGAACATGGGTCTCCAAACTGTGGCCCTCCAGCTGTTGCGAAATCACAACTCCCATCATGCCTGGACAGCTAAAGCTTTGTATTTGGCTGTCCAAGCATGATGGGAAATGTAGTTTTGCAACAGCTGGAGGGCTGCAGTTTGGAGACCCATGCCCTAGAAAATCCTCTTACCAGTGACTGTAAATACTTCATGGCAGGCTTTCCCAAAATGCCCCAAAAACTGACTTGTCCAGAATCAGTACTTTGGTGCAGTTCTTAACTGCATTGTGTGAATGTACTTTACATTTCTAGACAGTTTATTGCCTCAAAGAACCCTACATGAAAACAGAGAATGTTTCCACTGGGAATTGCTGTGGTTTTGTGTTGTGGTTACTGGCCTTCAGTTTTCAGTTAATTTTTTTTTTTTTTTGTACAGTGGTGCCTTGGATTACGAGCATAATCCGTTCTGGGACTGTGCTTGTAATCCTAATCCACTCTTAAACCAAAGAAATTTTCCCATAAGAAATCATAGAAATGCAGACAATTGGTTCCACACCCGAAAAATAAATATTTATTATTCTGAATAACATGTAAAACTAATGAAACAAACATTCAGAAAGAGCAGAATATGTGATATTATAAATTACTGTACAGTAATAGAGAGGATGGGAAGCACAAGGACTGACAGAGACTGCAGGGAGCATGAAGGAATGAGCAGGACATATGTGGGCACATACATGCAGCACTCTCTGTCTGGGGAGAGAGGGGTTACAGCTATGAAGAGATTACCTCCACAGCCCTGTCCTCTGATGTAAGCCCCAGCCTGAAGTGGATCTGCTATGATTTGGAAGGTGAGGGAGACTTCCTGGGTCAGAGTACAGTGCTGTAGATCATGCTATGCAGACCATGCCCCTCCCCCACTCTCCCTCCCACCCAGTACAGGGAGCTCTTACACCGAAGCAATGCTCTTAAACCAAGTCACAATTTTGAAAAACTGTGAGCTCTTAAACAAATTTACTCTTACACCAAGGTAGAACTGTTTTTCACATGTCAAACTGGTGCTGCATTTTGTGTTGCAAAGCTGTGACAAAAAATAAAGAAGAGTATAAATGTGCACAGTTAAAGGGGTATTCTTATCCTAAATTAAAAATTGTAGAGGCTTTGGGGGTTGGGGGCATGAACCAGAAAGAAAACAAACACAAAAAAAAAACAGCTTACCTAGCCCTGTTCCCCTGCTGCTCCTATTTGCCTCTGAAAAACAGGACGGATATGTGTACAAATCAGCAAACAGAAAGACCGACATCTTGTTGGTTGTTCAAAAACATGGTGGCTATTGGCCTTTGGTGTTTATAAGTGCAATATGTTTTAACTTGATGGAATTGGACTGTGCGACTATGGTCACAAGAGAGATTGGCACAGCGGGAAATCAATAGTTCCTGGCTGTGTCAATGATGGCGCCGGTTTTAACTATGTGCACTTACATTTAAAAAGCTGACTGCTAGGGACCCGAAAACTGCGAAAACGGGCCTGGACAGTCGCCTGAACTGGCCATATTATAATCCACCATGGTAGATTTGCACACTAGGAACAGTTCTATGTGAATCTTTTGGGTGGTGCACCATTCAGCTGCTGCAGAAGCCTCTCAGGACTACAGGGGCTGGGGGAATGGGTCCTCCAGCTGTAAGAACAAAGTGACAACACTGAGGAATAAAGTTCAGCACTTGTATGGGCTGAAGCTGCCTATACTTTATAATGTATACACTGAGCCCTGCTGTGTAGGCTCCTGTACAGTTCTAGAGCTGTCCCCAGCTGGACAGACCTGTCACTCATGAGCACCCTCCCTCCCTCCCCAGACACTCCAGAGGCAGCGGCCGCTGACAGGCACGTACACACTCCTACACACCCTCAGTGTGACATTGGGGAAGCTTTAGCTCTTCTATGATCCTCTATAAGTAGTTATGCACGCGCTGTCCGCGACTAATAAAGTTATGTGAAAGAGTTTAAAAAAAAAAGAAAAGTATGGCGCCTTAGGGCAGAGAGGTACCGAAGGAGACAGCGTGGAGGGGAGGAGAAGAGGAAGGCTGCCGGGATGGGCGCCGAGGTGGTGGCGCACAAGGTGTACTGTTATCCTTTCCAGCAGGTGGTCAACAGTTACCTCAACAAGGTGAGTGCGGCAGACGAGGCGGACCGCTGTGTGTGAATGCTGCGCCTGAACGGCACATCACCGGGCGCTGTGTGGAAGAAGCCACCATGTACATCACCTCACTGCCTGTAAGCCTGGTATAGCCTGGGCCGTACTGACGCTGCTTCCTGATACCTAGGGTCCTCACGTTGTGTTTGGTGTGCCCCTCTATGAGATCTGAGTCCTATGGTGGGTCAGCCATTGCCCATCTCACTCTAAGGTCACAGCCACATTGTTACAATGTACAGCTCACCCTCACAGCCACATTGTTACAATGTACAGCTCACGGTCACAGCCACATTGTTACAATGTACAGCTCACCCTCACAGCCACATTGTTACAATGTACAGCTCACCCTCACAGACACATTGTTAGGCTAGGTTCACACTATGTAACTGTGCGGCTGTATTTTTTATGCGGCTGTAAATGTGCGGATGAAACTCCGGCCGTGGGAAAAAATAGACATGCGGCTCAAAACATACGGTCATTTACTTTGAAATCTGGTTCAACTAAAAATAACAAATAAAATCTTAAGAAAGTGATGCAAACACCTCTGGATGCATCTGGGAAAGCAGGGAACACAGTTTACATGAATTGCTATTACCGGGGTTTGCGATCCTCTGCACTAATGCCGATGTCTCTCATGGTTAATATATTAAGATAATAAAACACATTTTCGTTGTAATAAAGTCCCTTTCGTTGTTCACTAATTAAATTTAAACTAATCCATCATTTTGCAATTAAATATACTGTTAAAATAAATAGATATATAAATAAATGTATATTTATATATATATATATATATATATATAAATTTTTTGACAGTATATTTAATTGCACAATAATGGATTCGTTAGAATTAAATTATTGAACAACGAAACTGAATTTATTTCATCGAAAATGTGTTTTATTAATTAAATATTAATTAGTACAGGAAGCTGCCGGCATATTGCCGGCAAAAGAGCATTCTGTACTAATCATCACTTTACTTTAATGAAAACATCAAATGTTTCTTCTAATTATGTTATGACAATAGCATTATTAGAAGAAACATTTAGAATTATATGTGTGCTCAGCTGATTGGCTGATCGGCTGAGCGCACATATAATTAGCGGCAGGGCCGCCATCAGGAATTTCGGGGCCCCATACAACCAAAGTGTCTGGGCCCCCCACATTAATAAAAAAAAAAAAAAAAATTGTGTGTTTGCCCCACGCCTTGCTGGGAGGTATAATTTGGTTCAGATCAATTCTAGAGAACTGGCTCATATTCCCCATTTTCCCCAGTGGCTTAAAATGTAACCTCTGTTATACAGTTATAAAATTGTAGAAACTAAATGTGAACAAGGTGCAATTCAAATAGACACTTACTTGTATAGCTGCCTCTTGTGCTCTGTATGCAGTGCATTATATTCACCCTTGCAACGTACAATTTATAGCGTGTCTACAAGCCCAGCGGGGCTCATTATGATGGAGACTAAAACTTATACAAGAGTGGGGTAGGGGTTCCCCTGTATTCAGAATGCTGTTGAGTACTAGGCAATGCCCCGTTTGGGGTTATTGAATTTCGAGGGTCTGGGGGGCTGTTTGATTTGTATATGTTCACCAATATCCCCCCCGGTATGCTCACTAACATAGAATATGTTGATAAGGCTAATATAATGAGGCTGTTCCATGTTAGTGAGCATATACAAATCACCCCCCCCCCCCCCAGGCAGACTAGTTTAGCTCACCCAAGCCAGTGATAGGGAATACATGGCGGTGAGAACGCTTTCTAGGAGATCCTGTTTGTGCAGCAGAGGTGTCTTTATCCTGCTCTGCATAGACCCTCGAAATTCAATAATCCCAGACGGGGCATTGCCTAGCACTCAACAGCATTCTGAATACAGGGGAACCCCTACCCCACTCTTGTATAAGTTTTAGTCTCCATCATAATGAGCCCCGCTGGGCTTGTAGACACGCTATAAATTGTACGTTGCAAGGGTGAATATAATGCACTGCATACAGAGCACAAGAGGCAGCTATACAAGTAAGTGTCTATTTGAATTGCACCTTGTTCACATTTAATTTCTACAATTCTATAACTGTATAACAGAGGTTACATTTTAAGCCACTGGGGAAAATGGGGTATATGAGCCAGTTCTCTAGAATTGATCTCACACACAGACACCAGCACACATGTATACAGACACCAGCACACATGTATACACACACACAGACACCAGCACACATGTATACACACATACAGACACCAGCACACATGTATACACACATACAGACACCAGCACACCAGGGCACGATGAAGTTTGAACTTCTGCAACCTGGAGAAATCACCTGATATCACCTGCAGTCCTATGCAACACCACATAACACAGTGGTATCTCTGAGTACAGATAATGTAGTAGATTTCACCTGCAGTCCTATGTAACAGCACAGATTACACAGTGATACCTCTGAGTATAGATCATGTAGTAGATGTCACCTGCAGTCCTATGTAACAGCACAGATAACACAGTGATATCCCTCTGAGTACAGATAATATAGATGTCACCTGCAGTCCTATGTAACACCACAGATAACACAGTGATATCTCTGAGTACAGATAATGTAGTAGTCACCTGCAGTCCTATGTAACACCACAGATAACACAGTGATATCTCTTGAGTACAGATAATGTAGTAGTCACCTGCAGTCCTATGTAACACCACAGATAACACAGTGATATGTCTGAGTACAGATAATGTAGTAGCTGTCACCTCGGGGCGCCCCTACTAAATGATGTTCTACAAAATAAGAAAAGTGTCATACAGGGACTCACAGGTGACGTCTTCTTTGATCTGAGGCGTCACTTTCCCTTTTCCTCTCCATCCGGCCCAGACCTCCATGATGATTCCTTCCAGATACGTTTCATCCCCTTAGAACCTGCGAGACAAACAATTTAGGCTCCGCACATTTCTAGCAACTTCCTTTCCTTTCTCCCCCCTGTAGGCTCCCATAGTAACTGCGCTGTGTGGGATGTCCCCTGTATGTAGGATCCCCTGCTGTGCCCCCTGTATGTAGGATTCCCAGCTGTGCCCCCATGAGCTAATAATGCCCCTAGAGGTGGCCCCCATGAACTAATAATGCCCCTAGAGGTGGCCCCCATGCACTAATAATGCCCCCAGAGATGCCCCCATGAGTTAATAATGCCCCCAGAGGTGCCCCCATATACTAATAATGCCCCCAGAGGTGCCCCCATATACTAATAATGCCCCCAGAGGTGGCCCCATATACTAATAATGCCCCCAGAGGTGCCCCCATATACTAATAATGCCCCCAGAGGTGCCCCCATATACTAATAATGCCCCCAGAGGTGCCCCCATATACTAATAATGCCCCCAGAGGTGCCTCCATATACTAATAATGTCCCCAGAGGTGCCCCCATACACTAATAATGCCCCCAGAGGTGCCCCCATACACTAATAATGCCCCCAGAGGTGCCCCCATACACTAATAATGCCCCCAGAGGTGCCCCCATAAACTAATAATGCCCCCAGAGGTGCTTCTAAAAAAAACAAACATCCTACTCACCTAATCCGCGCTGTGCAGGCAGCAGCTCTTCCTCCTCCTCTTCGGGCTCCATCTTGCGAGCCGCAGGGACGGGACTTCCGGCAGACGTGATGACGTCACATCATCACGCCTGCCGGAGGGGCACATGATCACGGCCCGGCCTCCCATAGGCTGCTGGTATGAAGTGCCGGCAGCCTATGGGAGGGAATACAGGAGGAGGACGCTGACAGGTCCTTCCCCTGTATTCTGATCGCTTTAATGTTCCGCCCGCTGTGCGGGCGGAACATTAAAGCGATCAGTGCATCCCGAGAAGCTGCGTGGCCGCAGCTTTTCGGGATGCTCAAAAACAGTTGGCAAGGGGGGCCGTGCGGGCCCCCCTAGCGTAGCGGTCGGGGGGCGGCGGCCGGCGGGCCCGCCGGGCCCCCTACCGTGTCTCTTAGGGTCCGGGCCCCATACGGCAGTACCACTTGTACTGCCCTATCGGCGGCCCTGATTAGCGGGTCCGCAGCACAGTGACTTCATTGTGCTGCGGACCAGCGAAGAGGACACATCGGGGTGAGTATAGAGCTCTCCCCACCCCCTCCCCAGCACTGCACCCCTCCCAGCAAGGAAGGGGGGGTCAGTTAACCCCTTCCTTGCTGGGATGGGTGCAGTCTGACATCAGTCTGGCCCCCAAGGGGTTAAGGGGGATGCAATACATCCTCCCTTAACCCCTTGGGGGCCAGACTGTAAGCAGCGATCTGTAAAGATGCTGCATACTGTAAGGTGCACAACACCGCTCACAATGATGGGTGTTGTGCTCCTGTTTGTGTGTTTTTTGTGTGTTTCTCCCTTTTTGTTTTTCAGATATCGGTATCCTGTGGATTACGTCGGATTCCGTGGACTACGTCGATGACCAGCGTTTTTTTTAATGTTTTTTTTTTATAAAATGGTCAATGAGGGGTGTGGGGGTGTTTTTATTTGAATAAAAAAATTTTTTAACTTGTGTCTTGTCTTTATTTCTTTACTTTATAGACTTAGTAGTGGAAGCCGTCTAATAGACGGAATCCATTACTAAGTTGGGGCCTAGTGTTAGCCGGTATAAAATGGCTAACACTAACCCCCTATTATTACCCCAGTACCCAATGCCACCAGGGGTACTGGGAAGAGCCGGGTGCCAGTGGTCCCGGAGCATCAAAATTGGCGCTCCTGGACCGGGCGGCAGCAGGCTGGTAAGATTTAGGCTGGGGAGAGCCTAAAACAATGGCTCTTCCCACCCTGGTGTTACCAGGCTGCTGTCGTTTGGTTTTTAACCCGGCTGGTTATAAAAATAGGGGGGACCCTATGCGGGTTTTTTTTTAAATAAATAAATAATTAAAAAAAAACGCATAGGGTCCCCCCTATTTTTATAACCAGCCGGGTTAAAAACCAAACGACAGCAGCCTGGTAACACCAGGGTGGGAAGAGCCATTGGTTTAGGCCCTCCCCAGCCTAAATCTTACCAGCCTGCTGCCGCCCGGTCCAGGAGCGCCAATTTTGACGCTCCGGGACCACTGGCACCCGACTCTTCCCAGTACCCCTGGTGCCATTGGGTACTGGGGTAATAATAGGGGGTTAGTGTTAGCCATTTTATACCGGCTAACACTAGGCCCCAACTTAGTAATGGATTCCGTCTATTAGACGGCTTCCACTACTAAGTCTATAAAGTAAAGAAATAAAGACAAGACACAAGTTAAAAAAATTTTTTATTCAAATAAAAACACCCCCACACCCCTCATTGACCATTTTATTAAAAAAAAAACATTAAAAAAACGCTGGTCATCGACGTAGTCCACGGAATCCGACGTAATCCACAGGATACCGATATCTGAAAAACAAAAAGGGAGAAACACACAAACAGGAGCACAACACCCATCATTGTGAGCGGTGTTGTGCACCTTACAGTATGCAGCATCTTTACAGATCGCTGCTTACAGTCTGGCCCCCAAGGGGTTAAGGGAGGATGTATTGCATCCCCCTTAACCCCTTGGGGGCCAGACTGATGTCAGACTGCACCCATCCCAGCAAGGAAGGGGTTAACTGACCCCCCCCTTCTTTGCTGGGAGGGGTGCAGTGCTGGGGAGGGGGTGGGGAGAGCTGTATACTCACCCCGATGTTGCCTCTTCGCTGGTCCGCAGCACAATGAAGTCACTGTGCTGCGGACCCGCTAATTATATGTGCGCTCAGCCGATCAGCCAATCAGCTGAGCGCACATATAATTCTAAATGTTTCTTCTAATAATGCTATTGTGATAACATAATTAGAAGAAACATTTGATGTTTTCATTAAAGTAAAGTGATGATTAGTACAGAATGCTCTTTTGCCGGCAATATGAATTAATGGCTTATGGAGCTTCCTGTACTAATTAATATTTAATTAATAAAACACATTTTCGATTAAATAAATTCAGTTTCGTTGTTCAATAATTTAATTCTAACGAATCCATCATTGTGCAAATAAATATACTGTCAAAAAATAAATATATATATAAATATACATTTATTTATATATCTATTTATTTTAACAGTATATTTAATTGGCAAATGATGGATTCGTTAGAATTAAATTATTGACCAACGAAAGGGACTTTATTACAAAGAAAATGTGTTATATTAATTTAATATATTAACTATTAGAGGCATCGGCATTCGGCATCATTGCCGGCTATTTTTGAAGTACTCCGTACGGACCGCCTGTCAATCCTCGGCCGCATGTCCAGCCGCAAACAATGGTCTTGTTCATTTTTTACGGGTCCGTTTACGATCGGGCCGTAGATTCATACATAGTGTGCACTGTGCAGCCGTATATCGTATACTTTCCAGCGTACGCATGAACCACCAAAAATACCGCCGCACAATTACAGCCGCAAATACAGCCGCACAGTTACATAGTCTGAACTTGGCCTTACAATGTACAGCTCACTCTCACAGCCACATTGTAACAATGTACAGCTCACTCTCACAGCCACATTGTTACAATGTACAGCTCACCCTCACAGCCACATTCTCATAGTCCCAGTGCATCTATCACCAGAAAATTATCATCTTTACAAATATTCTCTATTAAAAATTCCTGACTGTTCTGCATTAACAGTTACTATGTAGATTTAAAGGTATCCAGAAAGCAGGAAAGGTTTTCTTTCTGCTCTCCAGGCTGCTCCACTTCTCTCTCCCCCCCCCCTCCTTAGACAAGATAGGGGCAGGAGCAGGGTGTGGGGGCTGTGGGCATTGCATGTTGGTGAATAACATGTCAATGGACAGCCGCGGAAACGGAGGCACACATGAGCCCTCCCATTGACACTGAGAGCTCTGCTGCGAAATTCCGACAATTACTCTGTGTGAACTGGCCCTTATGGACAGACACACCACAGAGCAGGGCAGTACAGCCTGGAGGAGGGGAGTTTGATATTAGCTCTGAGGTACACAGGGAGCTGCTGTCAGTATGTACTGTGAGTACACTAATACTGTACACTGAACAATTTTACTATAAAGTGGCCTACCCCTTTAAAGTGTCACTGTCGTTATAACTTTCAAAATCTACATTAATAGCAGATGTAAAATAAAGCAAGTTTGCCATATACATTCATTATTTATTTTTGGTATCACGCTGTAAAACAAAGCTATACTTACCAGAAATCCAGGTCCAGTCTCCTGAAGGAAGATTTTCTCACTTGTGCTGGTTGAAAAAAAAGAGACTAAACACAGGAATTCTGGCTAGTATAGAGAGTCACAGCTCAATGTGTCTATCAATCACATGACTGCCTTCTCTCTGTGAGAGCTCATATTGCCTGGGGTACACAGGAATTCCTGGTTTCTGACTGAAAACAGGAAGTGCTGTGTTTTCCATGATAACAGAAAAATAAATAAATAAATAACGAATGCAAATTGCAAACTTGCTTTATATTACATCTACTGTTCATTTAGATTTTGAAAGTTATAACGACAGGAACACTTTAACTAATTAGCTGCCAGTAGAAATAAACTGAGAAGGCCAGTGATTGGCTGAGCGGCCGGCGGCCTGTCAGTACAGAAAGAGCTGCAGACACCAGGAAAGTCTCCAAGGACACCAGGGAACGTGGTAAGGTGAGATACTGCTTTATTATATTTTACTACAATCATCAGCCGTCGGCCCCGCATCGCTATTACATGTAGTGATCGTTGCCCAATGCCTGATGATTTTAGGTCAGGACCTAAAGAGATGATCAGCTGATGATCGTTCTCTTTATTATTGTCCTTATTTGGATGATTATCGCTCCATGTAATAGGGTCCTTAGCCTGGACTCACATACCCCGTGTCCGCTCCATAAAGCATGGACCGCATGATGAATCCCTGTACTGGAGTGTTCACTGCACAGCATAATGTATCAAAGGACAACTGCAGCGACCTGTAAAAGACAGACAGACACACACACACACCATACTCACCATCCCTACAGTGACAATCGCCAATCAGGGCTGAGCAAGCTGGAAGCCATGTGACGCGCTCCAGCCAATGAAAAGGTTGCTGGTGCGCAAGTGCACCAGCAGCCTTTTCCTCTCCCATTCACTTTAGCAGAAGATGCCGAGGAGGAAGAAGACCTGGCCCGCCCCTTGGCTCTGGCGACATTGTCACAAGATGGCGCCCGGGAGAAGAGGACGGGGGTTGCAGGAGCGGGAAACTGAATGATCATGCCGCTGTAATGACAGAGCCAGAGATATTAAAACAGTTACCCGCTCCCGCCATGATATTAATACATCATGCTGTGCAGGGAACACTCCAGTACAGGAGTCCACAATCTGTGCCGTCCGTGCTTCACGGAGTGAACACGGAATGTGTGAATTCAACCTTAGTCTACATAGCAACTGTTGACACAGAATGTATAAGGATGTGAATGTATTCTAATTGAGTATATTTGCAAAGTTTTTTCCACATCAGACATACAGTATTCGAATTTTTTTCCTGTTATACTGGGAAAAATGTAAAAACAAAAAGGGAAATAATAATATATTTATTTATTTTAATATATATAATTCTTACTAATAACACAACCTCTACATGATTCTCTAATAATCACCTATATAGTCACATCATTTATAAGGTTGAAAAAAGGCAATAGCACATCAAAATCGAACCCTACTATATAACCCTACTATGTTTATCCAGAGAAAGGCAAAAACCCTTTGCCCCATCAAAGGGAGAAAAATTCCTTCCCGACTCCACTATGGCAATCAGAATAATTCCCTGGATAAAAGTCCTATCATATGATCTCTAGTACCTATTTTCAAGAATCAAGGCCTCTTTTGAACTTGTTTAATAAATCAGCCATGGCAACATCATGTGGCAGAGTTCCATAGTCTCACTGCTCTTACAGTAAAGAACCCCTAGTCTGTGATGATGGTAAAACCTTCTTTCCTCTAGACTTGGAGTATACCCCCATGTCACAGTTATAGGCCTAAGTATACAAAAGTCTCTAGCAAGATCTCTGTACTGTCCAGAATCAAAATAAAAATTTATTGACATCGTATACATATAAAATAAGAGAAATCTACTATTATGACTAGGCAAGGCTGCTCAGCTTTCTCAGGCATTGAATAAACATGGATCGGCACCAGCGCAAATGTTACCACTGCTTTATTCTGTGGCAGGGTACAAGTATTCAAGGGGGTTTCCTGGGGATTTCCATAGTTGACTATAGATGAGTGAATCTCAAGCATGCTGTGTGCAGCATTTTATTACCGATGGCTGAAGAAGTTGGGTGCAGCCATAAGGCTGTCTGAAAAAAATGGACAGAGCCATAGGCTAAATTCACACAGGACAGATTCACAGCGGACTTCACGAAAGCGAAATCTGCTGCTGATCCTTAGCTGTCATTTTCAGTGAGATTCCATACTCACAGTGGGATGCACCGGGCCTCGGGGGCTGACTGTAACATACTCGCAGCGGCATGACAACCCCGATGCGAGTATGGAATCTCATTGAAAAAAACAGCTAAGGGGATTTCGCTGCAAATTCACAGCTTTAAGTCCGCTCTGGATCTGTCCTGTGTGAATCTAGCCTTTGGCCATGTTCACATGCTGTAAGAGACCGTCCGGAACGGCAGTACCGGCCGGATTATCTTTCGGGCCGCAGAGTTCTGATTCAGGTGCATCAGTGCGCACCCGCATTAGAACTTTCCACAGCACACAATAGAGTGTGCGAACAGAGTTGCTCTATTGTATAAAATGATAGGGTTGTCAGTTGTTTGCTGCGCTGCTAGGGATCCTGGCCGGAGCTCATACTATGTGTATACGCTCCTCCTGGGATCCCATAGGCAGCAAAGGCACATATATTTTTGTAATAATTAAGGCCATTGTACAACGGCCATGATTTTACAAAAAATATACCTTGTGTGAACATAGCCTTAGGCTGTATGCTTTTTTTCTAGGCCTCTCTAGGGCTGCATCCAACCTCCTCAGCCACCCTTAATAGATGCCAAGCATTGGGGTTAAGATGAGCAGGAGCATGCTTGACATTCACTCATCTCTATTGGTGACCTATCCTTATGGTGCATTTACACAGAACCATTATTGTTCAAATTTTCACGATGACTATCGCATGTGAGCGATAATCGGCTCGTGTAAACACAGCAAACTATCAAATGACAAGTGGTAAATCGTTCATTGTGATCTTTTAACAAGTTCTGAAATCATTGAATCATTGTTGGTCGTTTACTGAAATTCCCACATCGCTTCGTGTAAACAATCTTTCACAGATTCACCCTAATGTGTGAGATGGGTTTAAACGATCCTAAAATGATTGCAATATCAATTTTTCCAAACAATATATCATTCCGTCTATATAATGATCGTTATAAAAAAAACACATTGTTACTTCGAAATTGTTAATTGTTCGATTGGGCAAATTTTTGGACCATTAGGATAGGCCATCAATATCTGATAGGTGGCTATTTTCCAGCTCAGTGGCACCTGCAATACCAAGTAAATAAGTAAATAGATTAGAATGCAAATACATTAGCTTTGAAAAATCCCAATCGCCCCCCCCCCCCCCCAGTGCTTAGTTGATACACTGCTATACCCTGTATATTCAAAGAATCGAAATGTTCAGAGAACAGAGTGTGGGTATGTTTATAGTCAAATACTTCATAGAAAGAGCTTGTAAAGAATTTGAGAGAAATATTTTCATGTTTGTAAGTACTACAGAGCAGGGGCTTGTATAAACTAGCTTCATACTTTACATATTTGCATAATGCTTCTGAATGAGCAGCTTAACCCCTGGACAACCTGCACTGTTCTCTTATACCATACTGATCATGTATGCATTGTGCGCAGTTAAAGTTGAGAGGGTGCAGCTCGGACAGCTGCTGAAGCAGTCACACCCGTAAGTCATATGGCTGCTGCCATCTTGTGTCCTATGGATTTATCTAAGGCCTTTTGGACACTGTCGTAATTTGCAGTCTGTAATTGCAGAGAATATAAGTTTTATTATACAAAACTAGAGAAAAAGAAGCTGCTGCACCTCACACCTATGGCTGACGCTAATGCCTCTCGGCTGCATTTAATAACCAACGCCAGAATGTTGGTATATAAGTTGATCAAACCATATTGCCTCATGTACCACGTGCAGGTCTTTTGGCCCACATAAGTCCCTACACTAAACCAACACTGTGTCTGTCAGCGATCAACAATTGGAGCGGGGGGCCTCAGAATAGCCCTGCAACCCCACTGGGCCCCCCCATACTCCGCAGGCGCCTACTATTCTACCTGTTGGTGCAATGGTGAGTAGTAACACCTTGTTCACACTTGTGTTTGGCGGCCGCCTTCTCCACTAGAGGCACTTGCGTGGTGTGGGGGGCCCAGTGGGTTTGGTTATTGGGGTTGGGGTTGTGACATTGGGGTTGCAGGGCTATTCTGAGGCCCCCCTCCCCTGTTGTCACACGCTTTGCGGGGTTCGCTAGGAGGTCCTTTATTCTACTACACAGCTTTACTGTCTATGCTTTCATGTTTTGGCTCCCGACCCCCCGGTACAGCTCCCTATACCCACCTGATCCCGCCGGGTCCAGCTTCTTGATCCGGTCGGGTCACGGAGATCTCAGCCGCTGCAGCCCGACGCGCGCGCTGAGAGATGAGACCAACACTCATAGAGAATGACAGGAGAGTCCAGAGCGCCGTCATTCTCTATAAGCGTTGGACTCATCTCTCAGCGCGCGCGCCGGGCTGCAGCGGCTGAGATCTTCGTGACCTGACCGGATCCAGAAGCGGGACCCGGCGGGATCAGGTGAGTATAGGGGGCTGTAGCGGGGGGTCAGGAGCCTGTCACCCCAGCACGAGGGGTGACAGGTTCCCTTTAAGGATCAAATTTGCGGATGTGTGAATGTGGTCTTATATTGGCTGTGCGGTCAGTGGTTGTGGTGGCCCATAGATAAAATGCATGGATGGCCCAGGGTAAGTTATGGTCTATGTCTTTTGAGACTGCAGAAGAACACAGATGTGTGCAGGGAGCCTTTCCTTCAGATGATGGCTTCTATATTATCTGGTAGTGAGAGTCAGGTTGGGCTGCAGCTTGTCCAGCAGGTTGAGGTATGTTCAGGACATCAGCATGCCCCCTTTTGTCCATCAGTTGGTACCACATTTCTCCCCTGCGTTGCATTCGATCTGGGAAGCATCCAAAAATCTTCACTATGAAGCATCAGGCCGCAGCCGCTTGCTTCATAGTGGGCACTGACATGGTTTTCTACAGCCGCTATTCACTGAATAGCGGCCGCAGAAAACTGACATGTCAGTTTTTTTGCAGCGCCACGAGGGATCCCGGCCGAAGCGTGTACTATGTGTCTACGCTCCGGCCAGGATCCCATAGAAGGCTGGGCAACATGTCTATTTGTAAAAAATATGTCCATTGTTGCCGATTGCAACAACGGACGTACTTTTACGAAAAGATACGTTGTGAGAACATAGCCTATAACTGTAAACAGATCTGGTAGTATTTCTCTAGGTACTCCTGGCATTCCAGCCAATCGGCTGTTTAAAAAGACTGCAGCTTCCTCTTTGTTTCTTTACGCTTGCCCTGGCATTGCTGTGCAATTTGGTTCTGCATTGTTTCCCCATTCACTTGAATAGGACATTGTTGCAGTCCTTTGCACCACCTCTACTGTTATACTAGGGCTGGGCAGTATACCGTGAAAATACCGATACCGTCTCTGGCGCTGGTTAACCGACCTCAACTTTGCCAGGACTGTATCTGCGGTATTACTACTATCGCCGTCTGAGCCCTGAGCTGCACAGGTTGGATGAGAACTCGTGCTGTGTGTGCAGGGACGCACAGACAGCAAATAGGAGACTGGCACTGTGTGTGTTAACCCCCCCCCCCTTTACTCCGGCCCGGTCGTCTCAGCCTGTCCCAGCACAACCTCCCGGCGTCACCTACCCGGCCCGTCTCAGCCTGTTCCAGTGGCCCAAAACAGCACATCACAGCGGAGCCACCACCCCCCAGTCCCAGCACCCGCTAACCTCCCGGCATCTCAAAGCGGCCCCGCGTCACCCGCCCGGCACGGCACACCGCCCCTGCTCATGTCACCCAGTTCCAGCGGCCCGCACCTGCCTCTCTCTGCGGCCCAGCACAGCGCCAACCAACCAGTCACAGCACAGTGGAGCCACCACCTGCACGTCCCAGCGCCCCTCAACCTGCACAGCCCAGTGCCCCCCAACCTGCACGTCCCAGTGCCCCCCAACCTGCCCAGCGTGTCAGAGCATCACTGCAGTCACTAAAACGGTCAGCAACCTATGAGAAAAAGAGCAACGTTGTGGTCAGAAACATCGCTGTTTTAGACAAGAATAAAAAAAGGTGTAGATTTATTCACAATTCAATTGGAATGCTGCTACTTTTTGAAGATAGATGGATAGATAAGAGATAGATAGATGATAGATAGAATAGATAGATCGGAGATAGATAGGAGAGAGATGATAGATAGATCTATCTATCTATCTACCCATCTACCGCCCCCCTATACTGTGCCACTCAGTGTCCCCATAACAGTGCCTTTGTACTTTGCCCATCATATATACTGTATGTCCCTGTACTGTCACCTGTATATACTATATACACATCATACTGTATATACATATATACTGTATAGTACATAACTATATACCTGTATATGAAGTCCTGTGGTGTGTCCATAGCTGTATGCTGTATACCTGTATATACACATCCTGTAGTGTTGTACATAGCTGTATGCTGTATACCTGTATATACACGTCCTGTAGTGTGCACATAGCTGTATACCTGTATATACACGTCCTGTAGTGTGTACATAGCTGTATGCTGTATACCTGTATATACACGTCCTGTAGTGTGCACATAGCTGTATACCTGTATATACACGTCCTGTAGTGTGCACATAGCTGTATACCTGTATATACACGTCCTGTAGTGTGCACATAGCTGTATACCTGTATATACACGTCCTGTAGTGTGTACATAGCTGTATACCTGTATATACACGTCCTGTGGTGTGTACATAGTTTGGGTTGCTGCTCATTGAGTTACTGTCCTTTTTTTAAACTTTATTGAAACAAAATATCCCCAGTTTGGTATGGTCAAGTGGGTGTGGCTTGTAAAAGGGGTGTGGCTTACAAAGGGGGATTGTCATAGTTATGGTCCAATTATCGTTACCGCAGCTACATATGCGATAAACCGCAATATTGATTTAGGCCAATATCGCCCAGCCCTATGTTATACAACAGTGCAAGGATGAGTGCAGGTAAACAATAAGGCACAGCACATCTTTACAACAAATGCTTAGGGGTGCCCATGTCCATGTGTCCATGTACCGAATGACAGGCCAACACCTTTAAACATAGAAATTTGTCGGCAGAAAAAGACCACTTGGTACATCTAGTCTGCCCATTTAGTATATCCCTTCTTATTATCTTAGGATAGATTTATGTTTATCCCAGGCAGGTTTAAATTCTGTTATTGTAGATTTACTAACCACCTTTGCTGGAAGTTTGTTCCAAGCATCTACTACTCTTCCAGTAAAGTAATGTTTTCTCACATTGCTTCTGATCTTTCCCCCAACTAACCTCTGGCTGTATCCCCAGATGTGTCTCACTTAGAGCTCTATATATTCCTTCTGGTTATTCCTCTAGCTATACAGCCCAGCATGCGATTTGCTTTCCCTTCCATCTTGTGCACTAGATGCACTAGTGAATGCTCTTTTTCATCTTTGCTAATGGCCAGCATGTAACCTCTACAGCCAGTTATGTCAGGGGTTATGTGCTGTACTACTTGCATCATTGATCAACAATGGTATCTATGACCATTGAGGTCACTTGCTACAGCAGTCATGTATCAGCCACTAGTAAGAAGGAACATGACATCCACCAGTGAAGATCGGAGAGGTGAGGAAAGGTTACTCTGTTCTTTAATTGCATTTTAACTTTTTTATTCAAAATAAGGATAACCCTTCTGTCGTCCAGTCATTACAAGTGTAACTGCTCTGACCGTAATAGTCATCAGAACAAAGTGACCGGGGAAATAGGAAAGTGTTGTGCCATCATGTCTCTCCTGTCCCTCTGCTCAGCATCTTCAGAGGCTACATGTCTGGCCTATTTTAGTCAATAGCTAAGGGAGCCCCCTTGGTTACCGGTGTATATACTCTCATCAAAAAGCAAAATATTCCTATGCACCGCTGGATATACAGTTTTTTTTTTATTTTTTTTTATAGTTTTAGCCTGGATTTGAAAGAATATCTAACACTGTTGAGAAGTTTCTACCAGTGTTGTGACGCACTAATCCCCCTATGCCATGAAATGCCATTAGTTCCTGCAGCTGACTCTAGAAAGGCAGTAATATTCAATCCGTTCTATGGAAGACTTTTGTTTTGCAGCATTAATCATCATTTGCCTCTTACATCTCTCATGATTCACTGTGGTTTCTTCCGTAATACCCTTCACAAGTTGAACGTACAGTAAACACATGCCAAGGACGTTTTCAGTTTTGTAATTGAGAAGAGACTGTTACCTGGGTTATTTTGCAATGAAATGTCCCCTTGGTGTGTCTTTTGCATTTATTTAGTGTGACAATGCTGGCGGTATTTGAAAGCATCTATATTAAAGCATTGTTGCCATGAGCGAATGTCTCCTCAGTCAGCGCTTCAGAGCGTATGTCATGTAACAGTACATAAAAGATGAGAAGTTCACCTTGAAGACAGGACCATAAATCCAGCTCACTCAGGTCTCACAAGGTCTATAACTGTGGACTAGAAGCTACCTCTGGAATCTTAAGTGAGGCTGTTTGATACCTTTCTCTGCATTTCATTTGTACTGTCTTCTTGCCATTCGGGATACATTCTTTGAAGATAAACTAGCTACTCGATGTAATTGTGCTCCAAACACAAGGAAGATTGTAGGTGGAGTTCTCTGCCTTTTCCTGACTCAAAAGTTTTTTCTCCCACCGGCCAGTTTTACTTTAATGCAGATCTGTCAGTATACTATTCTACCTTTTGTTTATATCCGAGGGGCTACGGTAAATGGTTCAAAACTGGTTCTCCGAGTTACATGTCTATATTAAATAGAACCTTTCCGTAGTTTTACCTCACCGTAACTAGGGGTGGGCGATATGGCCTAAAATTTATATCACGATATAATTTGATGCATGCACGATATAACGATATATCACGATATATCAATTTTTTTTGTGTGTATACAAAAATTACAACACTTTAAGATTTTTTTAAGATGTGTATTGTATAACAGATCTTTTTCCAAACAATGCAAAGATTAAGTGTTAGTAAAACACAAAATTGTTTAAAATAAAGTGCAAATTAAATGTAAACAATAAACATAAACTTTCGTCCTGTTGTCCTGACTCCTGATAACATAATTATGTGCAGCTTAAGGCTGGGTTCACACACTATGTATATTTCAGGCTGTATTTGGTCCTCATGTCAGGTCCTCATAGCAACCAAAACCAGGAGTGGATTGAAAACACAGAAAGGCTCTGTTCACATAATGGTGTAATTGAGTGGATGACCGCCATATAACGGTAAATAACGGCCATTATTTCAATATAACAGCCGTTGTTTTAAAATAACAGCAAATATTTGCCATTAAATAACATCCATCCACTTAATTACAACATTATGTGAACATAGCCTTTCTGTGTTTTCAATCCACTCCTTGTTTTGGTTGCTATATACAGCCACAAATATACGTAGAGTGAACATAGCCTTATTGTTGTGCAATATATTTAAACATAAAACCCTTCAAGTTCAACAGGTTTCTTTTCCATAATAGGGAAGGGAACCTGTCATCAACTTTGTGCTGCCCCTACTAACGGCAGAATAAAGTAGAGACAGGTGAGTTGTTTTCAGAGGTCTGTCATTTAAAAGTTAAAAGTAAGTGGTTGCCAAGAACCAACATCACAATCACTAGGCCTGAAAAAGAGTCATGACCACCTGAGAAGAGTCAAGGGTATTTATAAATTCCTGCTCTCCCCGCCCACCTGCTGTTGATTGACCGTCTTATGCCTAGTTCCCTTTTTCTCTAGGAGAGAACTGCCAATCATCAGCAGATGGGCAGGGAGAGCAGGAGATTAGGAATAACCATGACTCTTCTCAGGGAGATCTGACTCTCTCGGCCTGAGCTGCAATGATTAAGAGGCTGGTTCTCAGCAACCACTTACTTTTAGCTCATCATTGACACACCGCAGAAATCACAATATCTGTCACTACTTTATGCTGGTGGTGCCCTCAGTGAACTCGTCAGCATAAAGTTGATAAAAGTTTCCCTTTAAATATAGAACGAATTTCACACTTGCAAAGTATGCACATATTTGAACCAAAAACCCTTCAAGTTCGTTCAACAGGTTTCTTTGCCATTAAATGGAACCTGTCATCAATTTTGTGTTGTGCTGTCCCTACTAATGGCAGCATAAAGTAGAGACAGGTGAGTTCATTTCAGAGGTCTGTCTGTCATTTAAAAGTTAAAAGTAAGTGGTTGCCAAGATGAACCGATATCACAATCATTACAGCCTGCGCCTGGAAAAGTCATGACCACATGAGAAGAGTCATGGCCCATGGGTATTAATAAATTCCTGCTCTCCACGCCCAACTGCTGTTGATTGACCGTCTTCTGCCTAGTTCCGTTTTTCTCTAGGAGAGAACTGCCAATCATCAGCAGATGGGCAGGGAGAGCAGGAGATTAGGAATAACCATGTCATGACTCTTCTCAGGTAGATCTGACTCTTTCTAGGCCTGAGCTGCAATGATTAAGAGGCTGGTTCTCTTCTCAGCAGCCACTTACTTTTAGCTCATCATTTGACACACCGCAGAAATCACAATATCTGTCACTACTTTATGCTGCTCAGTGCCCTCTAGGTCAGCCTAAAGCTGATGACAGGTTCCCTGTAAATATACAACAAATTTGCAATATGTAATGCAAACTAACATGACTGAACAAGAACAACATTAATGTTGTGTGCCGTGATTAAACTTCTGGCACATCAGACAAGGTTTTTTGCCAGGAACACAAGTTTGTCCACAGTCTCGGGCTTCAGTGCAGATCGGTGGCATGTTACTATGTTGCCACTGGTGCTGAATGCCCTTTCTGAGGGGGCACTCGTGGCAGGTATGCAAAGGTATTTCTTGGCTAGGTTTGCCACCCTGGGAAAATTAGCCTGGTGCAGCCTCCACCACATCAGTGGGTCAGCTTCGCCTTCTACATCCAGTGCCTGCAGGTAACTCTTAAGCTCAATTTCAATTGCTTCTCTCTCAGTAAAGGCAGCTGGGCCAGGCTGAGCAGAAGCATTTTTAAAAAAGCTGCCCAGACTTCGTTTACTCCTCTTGGCTTCTCTCTGGGCTTCTCCATCAGCTCCTGTGCTTGTGTGTGATGGTGGTGACTCTGTGGCAGACACAGCTTGCGTCTCTTGTAGTGCCTGAATTTCTGCTGCTGCTTTTGTGAAGATGAACTCTCTTCGGTCATCTGCTATATATGATGATCTGAAGCGTGGGTCGACAAAGGAGGCCATATCCAGGAGGTCATTAGTTGCAGGGTCTGAGTACTTCTCATTTAAATACTTGAGGATGACTCTCTTCATGTTCTTCGTCAGGTCTGTGTCACTGTCAATGTCATCATCAGCTAGAGGAAGAACTGTGTTGTTTAGAAGGTGGAGCACAGGTTTGACATAAGACACACTCACATACTCTTCTCCAGACAGAGCATCTGTGAACTCCAACAGAGGATTGAGGGTCTTGTTTATAGATTCCAACACATCAATGTCCTGCCAATTTGGTACCAGGTGCCTGGTTTTCCTGTCTGCTTTTAGGACCTGTGATATGGCCTTCTCTTGTTCAAGCAGCCTCTGAATCATCTGTTGTCGAGACCCCCATCTTGTTGGTGTTTCAGTGATGAGGCGGTGAGGAGGCAGGTTTAGCTCAGCCTGGGCATTAGCCATTTCTCTCTTCCTTTTCCAAGTGTAAGAAAAGGCACTCACTATTTTCTTGCATTTGCCAATTGCTTGTTCAACACGGGCATCTTTCACACTTCTCTCTAAGGACAAAATTAGAAAATATTATTAGCACAATACCCCCGCATAATGTTGAACTAGTCTCGACTCGGACTAAAAGAAACGTTTACCTACCGATGGCGAGGTGGAGCCTGTGGCCGAAGCACTGCAATCTTGTCCAGCCATTCATTTCCACAGCTTTCACGATATTTGCGCCATTGTCGGTGGTTATGCAGACTTGTAACTCTTCTTTAAGTCCCCATGACTCGAGTGCTTCCTTTAATCCTTGAGATATGAGTTCACCAGTGTGATCCTCGGGGAAATAAGCTGTCTGTAGGCATCTGCTGCACAACTTCCACTCGTCATTGATGAAGTGGACTGTAAGACTAATGTAAGGCTCCATTGTGCGACTGGACCACAAGTCCGTAGTGGTTGCATAGTGTTTTATACTCTGAAGTTCTTTCTTTACTTGCTCGCAGACTTTGTCATACAGTTTGGGCATTTCAGTTTGGGTAAAGTGTTTGCGGCCAGGTACCTCATAACGTGGATCGAGTGTCTTAATCATGTTCTGAAAGCCGCTTTTCTCCACTGTAAGAAACGGCACCATGTCCTTACACAGGAACAGGGTAATGGCATTTGTAATCTCAATCCACCGCCGATTTCTTTTGTCATATGGAATGCCTTTAGAAAATGCTTTTAAAATATTAATCTGCTGTGTAGGCGCAGGGCCACCTTTTTGGTTTCCACTTGACTGACTGGGCGTTTGTGGAGGGCGCAGTTTTTGGCTATCTTCATATTCCAAAACGTGCTTCGTTTTGAGATGATAAAACAAATTAGTTGTATTCCCCATCTTCGCTATTATTCTTGCCCGGCATAGTTTGCAGATTATATTTTTCTGCTGAACATCTGACTCCTTAAACCCAAACCAGGTCCATATGACAGACGTCGCACCGGTCTTCCTTATGAGCACCTCCTCCTCCTCCACACTTGTAAGCTCCTCCTCCATGCTTGCGAGTTGACCAAAACAGGCACACAGCTTGATGAGATCTGCGGCTGCAGGAAATGATTATTTTAGCAATTGAGTATTAATCCGAGTACTACTCTTATAAGAAAAACCTTAAGACTAATGGTGCGGTTACACAGACAGATTTATCTGCCAGATCAGTTTGAAGCCAAAACCAGGAACAGACTATAAACAGGGAACATGTTATAAAGACAAGACTGGGATCTATTCTATCCTCTTTTCAAATCCATTCCTGGCTTTGGCTTCCAAAATCTGTGAGATCTGTAAATCTTTCTGTGCCAGTTATCAGCCCCCCTTGCCAGTCATCAGCCCTCCTCTATGGTGGCCCCTTTGTGCCAGTTATCACCCCCCCTTGCCAGTCATCAGCCCACCCTGTGCCATCAGCCCCCCTTGTGCCATCAGCCCCCCTTGTGCCAGTCATCAGCCCCCCTTGTGCCAGTCATCAGCCCTCCCCTGTGCCAGTCATCAGCCCCCCCTCCCTTGTGCCAGTTATCACCCCCCCTTGCCAGTCATCAGCCCTCCCCTATGCCTTCAGCCCCCTTTGTGCCAGTTATCACCCCCCCTTGCCAGTCATCAGCCCCCCTTGTGCCATCAGCCCCCCTTGTGTCATCAGCCCCCCTTGTGCCAGTCATCAGCCCTCCCCTGTGCCAGTCATCAGCCCCCCCTGTGCCAGTCATCAGCCCCCCCTCCCTTGTGCCAGTTATCACCCCCCTTGCCAGTCATCAGCCCTCCCCTATGCCTTCAGCCCCCTTTGTGCCAGTTATCACCCCCCCTTGCCAGTCATCAGCCCACCCTGTGCCATCAGCCCCCCTTGTGCCAGTCATCAGCCCCCCTTGTGCCAGTCATCAGCCCCCCCTCCCTTGTGCCAGTCATCAGCCCCCCTTGTGCCAGTCATCAGCCCTCCCCTGTGCCAGTCATCAGCCCCCCCTCCCTTGTGCCAGTTATCACCCCCCCTTGCCAGTCATCAGCCCTCCCCTATGCCTTCAGCCCCCTTTGTGCCAGTTATCACCCCCCCTTGCCAGTCATCAGCCCCCCTTGTGCCATCAGCCCCCCTTGTGCCATCAGCCCCCCTTGTGCCAGTCATCAGCCCCCCTTGTGCCAGTCATCAGCCCTCCCCTGTGCCAGTCATCAGCCCCCCCTCCCTTGTGCCAGTTATCACCCCCCTTGCCAGTCATCAGCCCTCCCCTATGCCTTCAGCCCCCTTTGTGCCAGTTATCACCCCCCCTTGCCAGTCATCAGCCCACCCTGTGCCATCAGCCCCCCTTGTGCCAGTCATCAGCCCCCCTTGTGCCAGTCATCAGCCCACCCTCCCTTGTGCCAGTCATCAGCCCCCCTTGTGCCAGTCATCAGCCCTCCCCTGTGCCAGTCATCAGCCCCCCCTCCCTTGTGCCAGTTATCCCCCCCCCTTGCCAGTCATCAGCCCTCCCCTATGCCTTCAGCCCCCTTTGTGCCAGTTATCACCCCCCCTTGCCAGTCATCAGCCCACCCTGTGCCATCAGCCCCCCTTGTGCCATCAGCCCCCCTTGTGCCAGTCATCAGCCCCCCTTGTGCCAGTCATCAGCCCTCCCCTGTGCCAGTCATCAGCCCCCCCTCCCTTGTGCCAGTTATCACCCCCCCTTGCCAGTCATCAGCCCTCCCCTATGCCTTCAGCCCCCTTTGTGCCAGTTATCACCCCCCCTTGCCAGTCATCAGCCCCCCTTGTGCCATCAGCCCCCCTTGTGCCATCAGCCCCCCTTGTGCCATCAGCCCCCCTTGTGCCAGTCATCAGCCCCCCTTGTGCCAGTAATCAGCCCCCCTTGTGCCAGTAATCAGCCCCCCTTTTGCCAGTCATCAGCCCCCCGTTGCCAGTCATTAGCCCCCCGTCGCCAGTCATCAGCCCCCCGTCGCCAGTCATTAGCCCCCCGTCGCCAGTCATCAGCCCCCCGTCGCCAGTCATCAGCCCCCCGTTGCCAGTCATCAGCACCCCCAACCCCCGCCCCCCCGGTGCCAGCCATCTCACCCCTCACTGTTTTCCAGGCATTTGATGTGCCAGCCATCATGTCCCCCCAGCCAGGGCCATCATCAGCCCCATGCCAAGCCATCTGCCGCCCGCCCCCGACCCCTCTGCTACTTACCTTTCCTGCAGGGCTGGCTGATGGAGTCCGTGAGGCGAGTCGGGCCGCGTCTTCTTCCCAGCATGCACTGGGAGACCTGACGTCACACGCATCAGCGCGCTAGCGCGCTGACAATGCGTGAACGGAAGGCCCTGCAGCGCGGTACCACGGAGCGGTAAGTGAGAAGCTTATTCACTACCGCTCCGTGGTATATCGCGATATGACGATATGCCAAAAATCCATATCGTCAACCGAATTGATGACGATATTTTGGCATATCGTTTATATCGCCCAGCCCTAACCGTAACTCTTTAAGAGGTTATCCAGGCTTAGAAAAGAATGTCTGCTTTCTTCCAGAAACAGCACCACTCTTGCCTCCAGTTTGGTTGTGGTTTTGCTTCTCAGTTCCAGTGAACGGAGTTCAACTTTTAGGCTATCAGGGACCAGAAGAGAAGGTATTGCTGCCAACCTGTATATCAAGTGACACATTCTCAATTTGATTGGATCGGGGAGATTGGCATTACAATTCTGAAGATGTCTTTTCTAAGGGCCCTTTTACACAGGCCAAGCAGTTCCCTATAACAATCCTGTTGAACCTTTAGTTATGGAGACTTTACATGGCTAAATCTGTTTAGTTTCATCATTGGAGGATGCATATCACCATTTATACAGAGTGATGTGCCACCGATAACAGTGACCATTGCCATTATAATTTTTAAAACCTAAATCAGTGGTAGATGTGACTCTGTGGTGGAAGTTTTGAGGTTAAAAAAAAAAAAGTGTGGAGATCTGAGATGTGGACCACTTAACTAATTTTTGTTTGGAATTTTTGTACTGCAAAAAGAATGAAGGAACAGGCACCTGCTCCTCTATACTGTTCACTTTAATGGTCAGCCTACTTAGCCATCACTGTATCACCCTTGCAATGAGCAAGCTCAGCACTACAGCGAGCAGGGAATGCCACATCACCCTGGGTTCTCACAGGGCCCCAATGTGCAGTGGCACTTCAGTTGGAAACCGCTACCATATAGAAAGTCTGTCAATTATTATGGCCGTCCAAATAATGAACATGCTCATTCTATACCACCTTCTTTCGCAAAATACGTATTTTTTTTTTTCATCTGTTCTCACGCTCTTTTATTATCACTCAAAACTCCAGTCGTATTTAGCTTAGATTTTACTGTGCGTGAACCTAGACTAAAGGGGCTTAATGGCCGTGTTTTAGCTGCTGCTTGGAAGGAGATCAGACCAAAACTATGAATGGGTTAGAAGACTCCCTAATGGAATGATAAACCTACCCTTACATGTACAGTAGCCGTCATTTACCCCCTGGCCTGCACAGGCATTGTCAATGACATTTCCCCAGGGCTGGCATGATCCAGCCTTTACTTCAGTCTATTTATACTGTAGATGGAACAGCACTGATGCAGAAAGGGGAGACAGAGGTCCATGGACCACTGGTCAAATAAAAAAAAAGCAACTGCTTTGTCACTTTGCCGCTTCTAAAAACTGAAGCGACAGGGAGAGTAAATGATGTCACTAATAAGAGAACAGAACTGTGTCTTTGCTTTGACTCAGTGGTTCCTGGCGCTGGACTCCGCCATCTACGCCTGTGGAATCACTGGTGTGAACACATCTGTAATTGTGGCAGATATTGAAATGCTTTTATGGTTTGTTTTTGTGTCTAATGCTTGCAGGTTAATGCGGAGCCTATGCTGCCAACTGCATTAGCAAAGCTGGCAGAAAAGGAGTTAATAAGCGTACACTGCATATATACAGCATGGCCGATCCTGTAGCCGACAAATCTGCAGTGTCTTAATTGAGATAAAATGCTTTGCTGAACAGAGACAAACAACAAAATGTTAACGTGCTTGACAAGGCAGCAGATGGCTGGGAGGTGGCACCACTATATTGTCCTAGTTGCTGTTGGCTTGCAGTGAGGTTATTTGTCTTGAGTCCTGGCTGCTGTAAGCTGTTGGCATTGTGTTTTGTGTGTTCTGTCATTAGAGAGAAGTGACTCTTTGAGAAGCCACTATGCTGAGGGAGGCAGCAAAGACCTGTTGCTCACCAAGCTATTTATCTTCCAATTTAGTTTCTATATAAGATAAGGCTAAATATCTACGGTGTGGTTACCTGGTGCCCAAGACTGCACCGCGGCATGTAATGAGGCGCCTGGTAATCCCTACCTCTTCAGGAACCCTTTATAATTGCGCAGGGAGGATTTGTCCAGCCTTTTGTAGTTGGATAACATAACACCGCAGCTTATAGATTGTACCAACAGAAAGAAGTTACGAGTCTAATTATTGCATGTGCAATTCAAAGAAATACCAATACTTCAAAGCCCTGTGTATAGAAAGGAAAACCACCTGGAAAAGGCTCCTCATACATTTTACTTAGTGACTTGAAACAGCGCTAAATGTGCTCCATATGTGATAAGAAGAGGTAGAGCTGGGAAGCAGGTATGGATGATAGGGGGGAGTAATGTACAGTGACCACACTTTACAGTGCAGCGCCATTGATACAGACTAGAATATATAGTACCTGGGGGAGGCTTCTCTACGTGGGATTGGTATAATTACACGCTCTGCTAAAGCCACTATGGTCACAAATAAGCTAAATATGTTTTCTGAATTTTTTTTAACTATGTATGATGTGTCTTTACTTTGCCTGATCTGATATTTGAAGTGGGAATTTTTAAAATTAAAGTTCATACCTATACTCTGCTGATAAACCCTGCTTAAAGGGGGTTATACACCATTGCCATTCCAAGGATCCTCGGTTCTTTCTGCTTCTTCCTGCATTTGATGATGAGCTGATCCTGCATTTGCCCAGCCAATCACTGGCCACAGCAGTTACCCACCACAGGCAAAAACAGTCCAGGTCAGTCTGGGTCGGTACATTATCAGACGCAAGTAGAGGGGAACACCAGGAACCGGCCTCCATTATTGGGGCATAATGATTAAACTAATGGAAATGGAATTATCTATGCATATCACCACCTTTATCCCTCCCTCTTCCCCATTTATAGCAGCTTTTTCCCTCTGATTATGTATCCTGTTCTTCCAATGCAGCTTTTCTGCACTTCCTATGATCATTTGTGCTGCCCCTTCAGTAAAGGGGCAGTGCAAATGAACCATCAAAATCATTGCAGGTCCTTTACCAATTGTAACCACAGAGCCTACTCTAATAATGCAGGGCTGGTATCAGTGTTGTTTGTCCCCCCTGTGTGCAGATGTAGGCCATAGGCAGGGACGCCATACGTCACTAGACAGTAAGCAGCGCCTCACAGTCTAAAGAATGGCTAGACCTCACGTGAAGGAGCAACATGTTGAGGTTGCCCAGGCTATGCTAGCTAGGTCTTATCCTAGCCATACATGTAAACTTTTACTAGTTTCATGCTGCCCAAACCATGGGCAGCATGAAATACTGACAGGCTTTACTATCAAAATGATCTATCATTTACTATATATGAATATGTATACTATAGCTATGTACACACCAGCCAGACCACTGTTTTTAGTGCCAAGTCTTAAAGGGGCTGCGGGGGTCATGACAGTGATGTTCCCAGGTTGTCCTATCTCTGCCACTGTCATCATTTCAGAAACATCCTCTGATGTGCTGCTTCCACCAGTGGCTTCTAAGTGAATGGCTGCTAAGCATAGATTCTGTACTATCTATGAAAAGCGGCTATTTCCGGTGTAAGCCGCATGGCACTGGATGTTGCTTAACCCCTTAAGGACAGAGACAAATTTTATGAATATGACCAGTGTCACTTTATTCATTAATAACTTCGGGATGCTTTTACCTATCAAGCCGATTCTGAGATTGTTTTCTCGTGACATATGGTACTTTACACTTCTGGTAAAATGGAGTCGATACTCATAACGAATCTTTATGAAAAACACCAAAATAACATGAAAATAACTTTGAAACCTTTCTGCTTATACAGAAAATGGTTATGCCACAGAAATTATATATTAAATAGCATTAGCAACATGTCTACTTTATGTTGGTAGCTTTTATTAAACTAGATTTCATTTTTTTTAGACAATAGAAAGCTTAAAACATTAGCAGCAATTTTCCAAATTTTCAGTAAAATTTCAAAATCAGATATTTTTAGGGACCTGTTCAGGTTTAAAGTGTATTTGAGGGGACTGTATGTTAGCCCCACAAAGCACCCCATTTCAGAAACTGCACCCCACAAACTCTGCAAAGGCACATCCAGAAAGTTTTTAACCCTTTAGGGGAGTCACAGAAATAAAAGCTAAGTGTGTAAGAAATGTGAAAATTTATATTTTCTGTGCAGAGATTTTATTGTAATCCAATATCTTTCATAATGATAAACCTATTAGCAGAGAAATGCACCCCAATATTGATTGCCCCGTTTCTGCAGTTTATAGATATACCCCATATGTGGCCCTATTGCGCTATTTGACGCAACCACAAGCCTCAGATATAAGGGTGCGCCTAGTGAATTTCAACGCCTCCGTTATATTTGGTCATTTTTGACTGTACCACTTCAGGTTGGCAGAGGCTCTGGGGTGCCAAAACCTAAAAACACCCCTAAAGGGACACCACTTAGAAAACTACACCCCTCAAGGAATGTAACAAGGGGTGCGGTGAGCATCTGGACCCCACAGGTGCTTCACAGATTTTCAGAACAATGTGGTGTAAAAAAGGAAAAATTCTATTTTTTACACTAAAATGTTGTTCTAGCCTTCATTTTCATTTTTACAAGGGGATAAAAGAAAAAAAAAACACCAAACGTGTAGCGCAGTTTCTTCCGAGTACAGAAATACCCCACATGTGGACATAAAGTGCCAAGCGGGCGCAGCAAGAGCCTCCAAAGGGAAGGAGCGCCAATTGGCCTTTGCAAGCTGGATTTTACTGGAATGGATTTCAAGGGTCATGTCACATTTACAGAGCCCACGTGCTGCCAAAACACTGGAAACCCCCCACAAGTGACCCCATTCTTGAAACTACACCCCTTTAAGGAATCTAACAAGGGGTGCAATGAGGATATGGACCCCACTGGTGACGGGCACAAATATGGAACAATGTGACGTGAAAGATAAAATTTTCATTTTTTCACTTTCACGGCACAAATGTGCCCGTCATCAAGGGGTCCATATCCTCACTGCACCCCTTGTTAGATTCCTTCCCTTTGAAGGCTTACTCTGTACCCGCATGGCACTTTATGTCCACATGTGGGGTATTTCCCTACTCAGGGAAAATTGCTCTACACATTTAGTGTTTTTTTTATCTTTTAACCCCTTGTGAAAATAAAAAAAAGAGACAAGATCAATGATTTAGTGTAAAAATTAAACATTTTTTACACTATATGTTAGTCTAGCCTTGATTTTTTTTCCTATTCCACAAGGGGTTAAAAAAGAAAGTGAACACAAAACGTGTAGGGTAATTTCCCCTGAGTACGAAAATACCCCACATGTGGGCATAATGTGCCATATGGACACAGGGCAAGCCACCAAAGGGACAGAGCGCCATTTAGAGGCTGGAATGGAGGATGGAGGCCATGTCGCAATTAAAAAGCTCCTGTGCTGCCAGGACAGTAGAAACCCTCCACAAGTGACCCCATTCTGGAAACTACACCCCATAAGGAATCCAACAAGGGGGTACAGTAAGCATATGGACCCCACTGGTGACAGGCACATATGTGGAACATGTGCCGTGAAAATAAAAAATACAATTTTTTAATTTTCACTCCACAAATGTGCCCGTCACCAGGGGGCCATATCCCCGATGCCCCCCTCGTTAGATTCCTTAAGGGGTGTAGTTTCCAGAATGGGGTCAGTTGTGGGGGGTTTCTACTGCCCTGGTAGCACAGAGGCTTTATAATTGCATCATGGCATCCTGTAATGGGAATGGCGGCCATACCTATTTAGCTGGGGAAAAGGGACAATTCTAATTTATTTGGGGGTATTAGGCCAATTATTAGTTTATAAGGTTGAAAACGACAGGTGTCCATCAAATTCAACCTGTGTTGATCCAGAGGAAGGCAAAAAAACCCTCGTGAGGCAGACGACAGTAGCCTCATCACAGGGGAAAAATTCCTTCCCGACTCCATATTGGCGATCAGAATAATCCCTGGATCAACGTGACCCCTGAAATAGGAATAAGGAACAGAATTTAGAAAATGTAGAACTCCAGTGACGTGTGGTACGCTTTGAAGCGATCCAGTATGCAGAGGCCGGGGTGATCAGGACAGGTGTCACACTGGAAAATGGGGTCCTTCCTGATCCCCCTGTTACCCCACACTCTGCGCTTCATCTGGGGTCTTCTGTTTTCCAGTGTGGGGGATGTCACCTGGAAAATGTTTTCCTGGTGCGATACGGGGTCCATCATATCCAGAAGCGCTGGGTCCGCTCCATGGCTGCTAAATATTAGGGCTCTATTACAGCTTCTGATACTTTCGGATCGTGCCGCAAGCTACAGTAGCTCGGGCAGCAAGGGACCAGAAGAGGGGGTGCTAGTATAAAGGTTATCCCCGTACAGGTGGTAACCTTTATCCAGCAGTGGGAAGATCAGTTCCCAAACGATCTTCCCACTAACTCCGAGGATGGGGAGGGACATCTGGGGGCTGGATTCGGGCGTCCCTTCCTTCATACACTCTAAGGGTACGTGCACACTGCGGAATGGCGAAGAATAACCCTTTGTGCATTCCGCAGCTGGCACCCACCGGCGGACTGATGCAGGCGCGCTTCTCCGTCCGTATCATAGACTCTATTCTATGCACGGGCGGATTCTGCCCTCTGTCCAAAGAATGAACGTGTTCATTCTTTGGACGGACAACTGAATCCGCCCGTGCATAGAATGGAATTTACGACATGGGCGGAGACGCGCGCCTCCATCAGTCCGCCGGCGGGTACCAGCTGCGGAATGCACAAAGGGTTATCCTTCGCCATTCCGCAGTGTGCACGTACCCTAAATCTGTAAGTGTACCCTGAGGTACGCTCACAGAGTTTGTAGAATTTCACGCCATACCGTGATCTCTTATTGGGACGGTACTGGCGGAAAAGACGTGTCTTGGGGGCAGCGTAGGCTACGCTACCCCCAGACACGTCACTGGATGATGAGGATGAATGGAGGAAAGAAGGATCCCCCCATTCATCTTCACTGGCTGCTTCGGTATCTGAGGCAATAATAACGTATGCCTCTGACGCCAAAAACACCCTGGGGGCCATCTTTATACGGAGACTAGTATATGGAGTATGCAAATGTGTAATGTAGTGTAGTGTAAAACTTTATTCCATGTAGTGTGGTGTAGTGTTTTTTTGACAGTAAGAAAAAATATCCCTACGCCAAGAAAGGAGCTGCTGATAAATGCTGCACTTATGTGCGGCACTTATCAGCAGACAGTGGCGGTAGGATATAGGGGGGAAAAACGCCCCTACGCCAAAAAGGAGGAGTTGCTGATCAGCGGCGCACTTATGTGCGATGCTGATCAGCACTCAGCGGCGTAAAAAAATAAAAATAAAAAATTTGGAAAAAATAAAAATAAAAAAAAAAATCTTTTTAACCCAAAGCAACTGATCAGTGAATGATATTCACTGATCAGCCGCTAGGGGGCAGTAGAGCAACGCTGACGGAGATTTCCAAGGCCCGCTGAACCCGAGGACCCGAGCGTTTCCGAAGATTTCCGACGCTGGACGACCGAACCCGGAAGTGACCCAAAGAAGACGCGAGGACGGCGCGGACCGCAGATCGTCGCTCCCGACACCCAGATCAGGTGAGTATGGTACACCTGCACCACACACACCTGTTCTGCACCCCTCAGCTACCTTGCTGAGGGGTGCAGAACCCGGCAAAACTGTTTTTTTACAGTTTGATCGCCATGATGGGCCAGCCGATACTGGCCGGCCTATCACGGCGATTGTGGGGGTGGCATCGGCGCCATCTTTCCCCAGGACACTAATGGCGATTGGTGCTGTCTCGGACAGCACCAATCGCCATTGCTTTCCGGGTCACCGATGACCCGGAAAGCTGAATTTAGCTGCTATATGCTGATCTGTATTGATCAGCATATAGCAGCGATCGTCGGCACGGGAGGGGTTAATCACCCCCCGTGCCGACGAGCAGAGATGGCCTGCTATACATTATAGCAGGCCATCTTCCCCGACCGCTGTGTGTGAACACACAGCGATCGGTAAAACATTTGGTGTACGCCCGATGTCGTTAAGGGGTTAAACGATGACAGTGGCGTAGAGCGTGCAGGACAGGACGTGTAGATATACTTCACTGACGTCTCCCGCAGGCCTGGTAGGATTGCTAATTATCAATTCATCCCGGACAACCCCTTTAACTATGTAGGTTGAAATAGGATTACCCCTTTAGATTTTAACTTGGCAGTATTTGCCATACCATTCCTTTCTGGTTGGCTAACAAAGCTTTGTCAGGGGGTTACTGAAAAATGAGAGCCAGTTTTCTCGCCTCAATACAATAATTATGTTACAGATGTACAATATCAGTGGGATTCATCCTCTTATTTTATTTCTATGACCCTTGCCAAATCCTTGATATTATGAGATAGAGTAGTGATAAGATTTGCTGTGAAATTGTCATTTTCTCTGACCGTGTCACTCTGAAATACAGACTTCCAGCTAAACCTCTGTATAAGGTGATGGAATTGTTCCAAAGGATATATGGCATTCTGTATTCTGAGAGGCAGTACTTACTATAACTCTTGTAAAAACAAAAATTTTAATCAGCTTATATGTAAACTATATGTACCTCAAATGGAGTTGTCTACACTTTCTCCAGACCTGAATGGCATAGAAAATCTATGGGATTAGCTGATTCACCGTGTAGTGGCTTGTAGCTCCCTAGTGTACGCCAGAACCTCAATAACCTAAGGACCGCAGATCAAGAAAAGTGGGATGCCATGCTTCAGTAGACAATAAGGTGACTTGTGAACAGCATGAGACGTCAATGTCAAGCTGTAATGGAAGCTCAAGGTCAAATGACAAGTTATTGAGACAGTAACATTTTATGTTGTGCTATACCCACCAGTGGCGTTGGCTTTTGTTTTAATAAATTATATGAGATTTGTAAATGGGACATGGACAAGGCAGAGAAAATAGATATCCTAAACTAGCCGACAGTGATAGATGTAAAATGTCTCTAAACATGTTTTTGATCAAGGCTGGGCTGTATGGGGCCATACATATAGAAGGCTCTTGGAGGTTTGCCTCTGGCCCCTTATAACACAGAGCGTCATAAGTTGTGTTTAGTATAATACTCCATATTCATAATGACATTATGAAGCAATTTAGGATTTACGTCTGTTCATTTATGTAAGTGTCCTCAGGAAACCTCAATAGCACATTCCAAAATCTAACACTAACAAATATAGTTATGTCTAGAAAGCCCTAATCAGATCCTTGTCAGGGTTAAAGGAAACTTGAAGTAAACAAATATCAAAAAACAATGCTAGTTTATTAAATAAGAATAAGAGAAATCTGTAAAAAAAAGTTCTAAGATGCCTTACTACTGGAAAGGGCATCTGCTTTCTCAGCATTTCCTTTCTCTGTTGTCTTACTCAATCAATACTTGTATTATGTCTAACATGGCTTTCTTTGACTGGATTATTTATACTGTACTGATGTTATTCCCTTTATCTGGCAATCTGTTCTTTCTAAATTAAATTAACTCAAGAAATTGCTGCCATGTTTGCAAAAAGACTAGCTATACAGCACCCTTACAAACCAAACGTATGTAAGGTATTAAAACAAAGTATATTCTCTTGGTTTTATTACAGACCACTTTACTTCTCTTCAGAATGATAGTATGTTTAGGAAAAATGTGTATTCTCATAGCGTTACTGTACAATGAATGGCGTAATTAAGAAAATGCAAAAAAGTGCCAGAATTGATGATTTTTTTTCTGTAACATTATATAGTATATGAAAAAAATCATAAAGATGTCCCTTTTACACGCATATAGTACTAATAAAAACTAAAAACTTGTGGTGCAAAACGGTGCGGTGGGATAAGTGGGAAGGGGCTACATTCTTGCAGAGGAATGAAAAATCAGCTGTGGGGATGTAAAGCCATAGAAAATTTACAATACCAGGTATTGCAGCAGGTTTTGTTGCAGGACTTACAGTGTAAAATCGGCTGCCATATGGTATGTGTGAAACTGGCGTTAAGGGGTCAGGACAGTAACTGAACATAGTTAAGGGAGCATACACTGTATGTTATGGCAGTATTGACCTAGCGACACATGCGATAACTATCTCTTGATATACCTGACAACACAGATCATGTAATGACTGCTGTGTAATGCAATGTCAGTGAGCGTGCGGTCTCTTTTAGTTCTTATAAGTACAGAAACGGCTGCAGATAATGGAGGGATATTGTAGAATTTAAAAACCAGCAGTAATTCTCCCGCTGAGTTACTTTATGGCTTCCTCTCCCGCTATCTCCTGTGAAGTACTTAATTTTCTCTATGTGAATGCTGCATCCTGCAAACAACTACAATAGCCGCTCTTCCAATCACACGGTCCCTGGACCATTATTCTCAGACCCTCTACAGGGAACTTTCTGCAGCAATACAGTTATATTCTCTGCACTTCTCTTATGAAATGTGCAAAGCTGTGGGGAGGAAAGCCTAGTACATGCAAGAACATAGAGCCAACACAAATGACCGCAGGCACACAAAGCCAAGGTAAGAAGTCTCCAAACACTGACATTAGGTAAAATTATTAAGAGCACTAAAGGAGGGACATGATCGGAACCTGTGAATGTTAAAGGCTTAAACAAGGTTTGAGGGAAGTGTTTTATATAGAAGCAATATGAGAAGATATTTAATGAAAGAGTAGTACTTGCTTGGAATAAACTTCCATAGTATGTGGTTGGAAAACCAACAGTAAAAATCACGCCTGGGATACGCATATATCTATCCTAACATGAAATAAAGTGATATTAGAGCAGATTACAGTAGATGGTGGTCTTATTCCATAATATATAAAGAATAATGTTCTGCCTTTTACTATTTTTTCCAGCAGGATATAAAACTGTTAATTAATTTGATTGTTAAAGCCCTTAGGCAAACAAGATGGCATTTGATACATGAGTGAGACCATTCAGAGCGCTAACTGCTATTCAGGGGGGCTGACATGACTGCCAAACGCTGTGCTAGTAAAGTGGCGGTGAGAAGCAGACATTACAGTGGCCTTACAGTGGAGCTTTAGTTATGTATAACACATTTGGCTGTAGCAGCTATCGAGCTGCAGTTTTTTTAAAAAAATGAACTCTGTAAATTAGTAAGATTTCCTAATACAAGCAGCCCCCTGTCTCCATCACCTCCCCCCCCCCCCCCCCCCCCCCTAAATCCAGTTACTGTACTGGGTAGAAAGCCCTCTAATTTTAACCAACTGGTACCTGATCAACTCTGCTGGCGATCAGACATCTTCCAGTGCCTGTCCACATCATTGATGCTTTTCTCTGGCCCATAAATTAACCCCTACACCTGCATAAGGCAGTCAGCACTAGTACCAGCAGGTACCGGCACCACCAGGGGAGTTGTGTGTGGAGAGAGAGAGAACTGATTAACCCCTTCTTTACTAATACAGTGTTCTTTATTGATACAGAACACCTTCCCTACCTTACTTTTAGGTTGTGGAACAAATCATCTGCGTTTCAATTATTTCTTTTGGGAAAATTTGCTTTGATATACGAGTGATTTGGATTACAAACACGTTCCTAGAACGGATTATGCTTGTAATCCAAGGTTTGTCATTTGATGTAGAAGATAAATATTCAGAACTGTGTGCGCCAAACTTTCAGTGTGTTTGACACTTTTTAGACACTTTGGTGCCATGCTTGACTAGGGGCATAAGTTACCGTAAAGTGGCCACAGACTCTCTGAAAAGAGGGTGTGGTATAAATGTACTAAAGATTTCTTTTATGGTGCGTTTACACAGGAAGATTTATCTGACAGATTTTGAAAGCAAAAACCAGGAATGGATTTGAAAAAAAGCGAAATCTCAGTCTTTCCTTTATGACCCATTCACTGTTTATGGTCTGTTCCTGGCTTTGGCTTCAAAAATCTGTCAGATAAATCTGCCTGTGTAAATGCACCATTAGGCTCACAGTTTTGGTGAAAAACTAACCCAGCTAATAGATGATGCAAGCTTAGAGTAGAGTCACCATTAAAAATATGGTGCATGGAGACACACCTTCTTTCTGTATTATTCGTATAGACCAGTGTTGCCTAGTGCACACCGCTTTCCGGTGTAGGCCAATTTTCCACCAACTTATGGCTCTCTATATGTTGGTAGACCACAACTCCGATCAGTATGAGAGTTGTAGTGTTACAATAGCTGGAGAGCCATAGGTTGGGGAAAACTGGCTGGGGGATTGGAACAGGGGAGTACACATTGGAAGGAATAAGAAACTGTTGGCTGCCCAACCAAAAACTGGGTTACATGACTTGCACTAAATTTTCAGTGAGTTTGTGGACACTTTCTGAACAACTTTTCGAAAGTTAGGGGCTCTGCGAAAAGAGGTTGGGGCCTAAATACACCAAAAGATGCACCACAAATGTATCTGCAGGAACTCTTAGGACGCTGGTGAATTTTTAGATTGTCTAATGTAAATTTACACTGTCTAAGAATCAGGGCTGTGGAGTCGGAGTCGGAACTAGTTTTGGCTGGAGTCTGAGTTGGAGTCGAAAAAAAATTTCCGACTCCAGCTTTAAAAAAAAAAAAAAAATCTTATAACAATTTATAATTGAGTTTTGATGTTTATTTATTTTGCACATCAGTGTGTATATATATCTATATCAACATGCTAATAGGACACTGGCCCTATTAGATAAGGGTGGTCGGGGAAAAGTTGTCAGTCACTATTTGGCAGTTTGTTTCTGAGCTGGAAGAGTCCATTGTGTGGGGGGAGAACTGTGCTGTACCCTGTGTAATATAGAGGAGGAGGAGAAGCCAAAAGTAGTGTAGCAGTAACCTCTGTCCTCAATGTGGTGTTTTTCTTCAGTGTTCTGTGGCTGCAGCTGTGTGTGTGTGTGTGCTATGGCTGCAGCAGGCTGTGTGTGTGCGCTATGGCTGCAGCAGGCTGTGTGTGTGTGTGCGCTATCGTGCCCCCACACCCACAGTGACCCCTCTATATCACTATGTGTGACTTCTCTATATCACTATGTGTGCCCCCCCCCCCCCCCCAATATTACAGGTATCTGGCATTGTTAGCAGTGTTTACCATGTGTATGGTGAATATATTTAGTTAGAAACATAGAAGATTTTCAGCGGGAAAAAAACACCTGCTCCATCTAGTCTAGTTGTGAGTAGTTCAGGACATGGAGGCAGGAGACTGGCTGCATCCACTGCACACACAAGAGAAGCTGCTTTATATCTTTCATCATTCCCTCAGAAATTGCCCCAGGATCATGTAGGACATTAGGAAGAAGCTGCTGAGCCAGTGTGGAGTCGGTCCTAATAAAATTCAGGAGTCGAAGCTGCGGCTTACCGACTCCACAGCCATGCTAAGAATTACAGCATTTTTAACCATTCCCCCACTTTTTATTTAAAGCGGAATTTCCATATCCGCTTGTTTTCCTCTATTCATAGGAGCATAAGGGTCCATTTACACAAAGATTTTCTGACAGATTATCTGCCAAAGATTTGGAGCCAAAGCCAGAAACAGACTATAAACAGAGGTCAGGTCATAAAGGAAAGCCTGAGATTTCTCCTCTTTTTTTCAAATTCATACCTGCCATTGGCTTCAAATTTTTGGCAGATAATCTTTGTGTAAATGGACCCTTAGCTGATCGGTGGTGGCCTGACCTCTAAGCCCACTGCTGATCCTAAAAACGGAGATGCAATTATTCCTCCAATTAGTGGATCACTTGCCACACCCGTGTTCCATTCATTCTCTATAGGCCTCCTCTAAATGTTCCATGTGCAGTGTTCTGTAAAAAAAAATACCCCAGGCTACCCCATAACTGACAGTTATATATTGTAGACAAGAAATGATGGGGTACAGCCTTTCCCCCAGACAGAAGGGATGCATTTAGCCTTATCTGTGTGTGCTATATATTGGGGCTCATCCTGTGCCATTTTGTACAGAGCAAAGCATCTGCTCTAGTGATCTTCTTAAATAGATAAATAAAAAGCAAAAAAAAAAAAAAAAAGGATTTGTTTAAAGATATATTTCCTTTTTATACAGGAAAAAAAACATATCTGCTCATGTTTGTTCCAGGATTATATAGATGCCCCAGGATCATATAGAAAGTCCTTAGTGCACAACTCAATACATTTGACTGTTGTCAATTCCAGCCCCCAGAGCCAAATAACACATACTACACAGTTATGTGTGTATTTTCATCTTTTCAACATTACCTCCTTTAAATTCAGAACTTCAGTGCAGTTCCTTTATTCCATCCTTCTATTGTTTCCAATTTGTTACAAAATTACACGTTCTATTTTTCTCATTTAGTCAGATAAGAAAATGCTATCCTCCCTATCACCAGTAGGGGTCACTGCATCCATTGCAAGTCTGAAATTCCTGCTGAAGCTAATCTCACAAAAAGATATTTGGAGCAATGAATGATATATTCCATTTTGAGCTCGAACAGAGTATTTCTGCATATAAATGCTATTTCAGTCTTAATCAGGTTTGCTGTGAGAAAAGAAGACCCTCTGTTAGGCTTGCTGTAATCTGTGCACTATTTTTGTCAACAGTACACAAGACCAAGATGGACATAAGAGGTTTAGCTGCAGGTGTTCTGCCATGGACCCATCCAGTATAGGTGGGTGTTTTGGGGCTATAATGCTATACATAGGTAGCTGGTCACAATTGATAGGCTTGTTTGCTTTAGAACTTTAGACAGTGATCTCTTATAAACAGTTTCCCTATATATATGTGTGTGTGTGTGTGTGTGTGTGTGTGTGTGTATATATATATAATATCATAAATGCCTTTAAAAGGGAATACCTGTCTAGGATTAGCACCTACTCTACCTTATTATAGACCCTGGAGATCTAAGAGCAATTAGACTAATTTTGGTGATCTAGGGGTCCTTTTAGCTTTCATCATTTTCTGGCCACTATAACTAACTGCAGTGGCTTGTGAAGTTCCCCTGTAATGTTTATCTAAGTTAGGTGGGTACCACCCAAACGTAACATAATAGCATCTCTGAATGTATTACCGCCTGGGGTCCTATCGTGACAGCGAGTTTATTCATCAGAACTAACTGAATCATAGATCCCTATTATAGATCTCTATGATGCAGGCAATTTAAAGTGACACTGTCACCCCCTTTGTGCATTCTGACATCTCTACACAGGTGTAAAGGGTAAATTTAGCGTTTTTCTTACCTTATTTTATATCATACGTCATGGTGTTTGTGCAAGTAAAAAGTGTCCTTTTATCAACTGCAGATTGTATTAAGTGGGCGTGACCTCGCAGCATTAGTGCCACTTAGCCCCGCCCACAACGGCACCGTTGGTCCCGCCCCTTGGTTGACCGACGTAAAGGGGGTGGGGTCTAGACCTTTCGGCCAGCCTGTTCCAATGGCCGGCGAGGGGGCGGGGCCAACTGTGGCATTGTGGGCAGGGCTAAGTGGCGTTGATGTCGCGAGGCCCCGTCCACTTAACACAATTTGCAGTTGATAAAAGATGACTTTTTACTTGAACAAGCACAATGACGTATGATATAAAATAAGGTATGAAAACCGCTAAATTTACCCTTTACACCTGTGTAGAGATGTCAGAATACAAAAAGGAGGTGACAGTGTCACTTTAAGTCATTAGACCTTCAGTCATGTCAGGACTTAAAGCCATATCGTGGACACAGAAATGTACCAGTATTGCTCTTGTGAGAAATCGGCTTTACACTGTAAGGGTATGTTCACACTGAGTAAATCAGGTTGAATTCCGCGGCCTCAGTGTGCCATAGCCTGTCTATAGGAGCTTGCGCTGTCTATAGGAGCTTGCGCTCCTCCGCTGCCGCCGCTCTCCGCTCGAAGGATTGATATGCCATACCCCTAGGGTGGGTTCACACGTACAGGATCTGCAGCAGCGTAGAATCTGCTACTTCAAATCTGCGTCATCAAATTTACTGCAGATCCTGTACGTGTGAACACACCCTTAGGTTATGTTCACACTACGTGAGAGACCGGCCGTTCCATGACCCGGCTGGGTCATGGAACGGCCAGCCTCTGCAAAGATCATCCTGTACTGCAGTACCGTCTGGAAGATCTTTCCGGCCGCAGTGTTTTGCGGCCACATTAGCGCACACCCGCATCAGAACTTCACACAGCACACAATGAAGCAAGCGGCCAGAGCTCTATTGTGTGCTGTGGGGATTTCTGATGCAGGCGCGCATGGATGCGCCTGCATTAGAACTCTGCGGCCTGAAAGATCATCCGGCTGCGATGATCTTTTCAGAGACCGTCTGTTCTGTGACCCGGCCGGGTCAGTGAACAGCTGGTCTCTTACGCTATGTGAACATAGCCTTAGACTGTAGAAACGAGCCTCATTGACAATGGTAACACCCAATTGTCAGCTTATTGATCCATTTTTTCACTGCACAATAATGAATTGTAAGAAAAGTTTTCCCAGAATTGTTACTTTATGGGCAATTTAAGTTTTTGCTCCAACATGTCAGGGAGCCATCTCTATAGAGTGCAGCTTCTTTCCTCTGTGGCTAAGAGATGAGAGAAGACAAGACCCTCCTTTTATTAACTCAGAACTCTGTCATAGGGAATTTGATCATCTCTGGCTATGGTATGGGCTGCTGTTTATACAGCGCTATGATTGTATTAATCACACTGAGTATTATAGATGAAAGTTCTATTACTTGCTCATGTCACATACTTACAATGAGAACAGATAATCTCGTGTTCCCATGTGCAGTTTGTTTCATAATTTTCAAGGCTGCTGTCAGATTCTCTATAAAACGTGTTCAATTAATCATCACAGACTATGCCCTTAGGTATACAGTACATTACAGCCCAGCCAACTCCTGGACATCTTTATTACACTTATTTTTACAAACTGAGCTGAATACATCCAGGTTCTGTCATTATACTTTAGTCAGTCTATGTCTTTATCTGTGTTTTAGCTAAAATATCTAGTGAATACCTTACATTATACAGCTCTTTAATTGATAAAATATTATTGACAGGAAAAATGATAAAAAGAGCATTTTTATGGTGTTTTCCTGGCCTTTGAATTTTATTATTTTGTGGCAGATGTTTGCGGTAAGTTAATGTGAAATATTAAAAACCACTATAAAGTTTTTTTGTCCTATGTGCAGATGTGGAAATATGGCTGCACAAACCCATCAGCACTATAAACTGAAAACGTACATTTTCACACATTAAGGCTAGGCTCACACTGCGTTTTTTTTTTCATCCGTTTATAAAAAAAAAAAAAAAAAATGGCTGAAAAACTGATTGCATTTGTGTGCATCTGTTTTGATCTGTTTTTCCAATGACTTCCATTGTAAAAAAAAAAAAAAAAAATCAAAACAGATCCATTTTTATTTACAGACACAAAAGTAGTGTCAGCTACGTTTTTGTGTCCGTAAAAAAAAAACGATCCGTTTTGATCCGTTTTTTTACAATGGAAGTCAATGGAAAAACGGATCAAAACGGATACACACAAATGCATCCGTTTTTTGCAAAAAAACGGATGAAATAAACTGATTGCAAAAATACAGTGTGAACCTAGCCTAATAAAGGTAAAAAGAGAGCTGTCCAGCATGCACTGTGCACTACAGTTTCTCATCTCGTCTTTCCCATATCTTGTTGTAAACACCATGTGAATGCATATGCTAGTAACTTATTGTATGGTCAATGACTGGAACATTGACAAATAAAGCACTTGTTGCCTCTCGTGTCACCCCCAGTCTTCCTAGTCTGTACGCTCTCGACAACAGGTCTCTAATTCTGTATTCTTAATTTTAATTTTATTTTAATTTATTCATTGCATAACTTAATATAACCTGTATTGTATTTATATATTTAAATAAGCGCTGCGGAATCTGTTGGCGCTATACAAATAAATATTATTATTAATTATTATTATTATTATATTATGTATGTCTTTTCTTTATTCTTTTAGTACCCTACCCCTTTAGAGAAAAATGTAACTGCAATCAAAACTGTAGAAGAACAAATAGGTGAGCATTTACATCATTAGATATAGCAGCAAACAATCAATATGTATAATGGACCATATGAATGTATAACTACATGGTCAAGGACGTATGCCTTTTACAGCTCTTTATATACTATTTGCTTCCCTATCTTTGTATAGCTGAGGTGCAAGATTCTGGTGAAAGACATTACATGTAGATACAGCCATGATCCAAATAGATTGTTCTAACTACATGTAGATACAGCCATGATCCAAATAGATTGTTCTAACTAGTCAATTGTGGGGAGCCAGGATGAGAATGAGATACAATTGAAAAAGATTACATTGGGTTAATTCGTATACTGGTAAATTGGATTCGCACCCTGGCTTCCAGTCTATAACTGTTGGTGATGCGAATGTTATTAGAAAGTTTTAATGTACTTTTTAGGGTACAAACCCACTTGACGTATTTGCTGCGTGAATCAGTCTTAAAAATAAGCAGGCAAAACGCAGGTTGGCTTTATACGATTGTTCTGCGTTAAAATACGTAATTGCGTATTTTTGAAGCGTGAAGCTTGTTGTTAGCAAAGCATCAGTTGTTAACAACCTGTGCGAAAACGCATGTAGCTTCACGCTTCAAAAATACGCAATTGCGTATTTTAACACAGAACAATTGTATAAAGCCAACCTGCGTTTTGCCTGCTTATTTTTAAGACTGATTCACGCAGCAAATACGTCAAGTGGGTTTGTACCCTTAAGAGGAAAAATCTAAATGTACTTGAACAGAGTATATGTTTTGTGTGGGAGGCAATCATATGTGCGGTGATGTGGAAGGAGATTTAATGTTAACTCCTGTACATTTCTGTCTCCCTACAAAAACACACAGACCCAGCAACAGGCATTCTGTATAGAAGAAGAATTGCAACCTGCACCAATGTCATTCCGTCCTTTCTGAGAAAGGTAATTCTCCTAATTCTGGTAAATCTTTGCCGCAAACAAGTTACTATAAACAAATACATGGAGCATTTTATAAACGCTTGAAGTGAAATGGGCTCCTGGTCCATGATAAACATTAAAGGTTACCTGCAAAGTTGAACTCCCATGCAACCTTTAGATTGGTGTGGAGAGATGCATGCCATGTTGGACAGTACCATTGTCAAGGCATCCATACAACACCCAGGGAGTTCCCCGCACAGGCCAGTTTCCAATTAATCGGACTCGATTGTTTGCAGTACGATTACCACAGCAATCTGACTGTATAGTGTATACTGTGTCTTTCCGTGACCAATATGAAGAACTAGGTTGCAGGTAATATTCAAAGGGATTGGCCACATTACCATTAATTTCATGTAAGTTCTATATTTGTAATGTTCTGTCAATTACTTTTTACTTACATCTTCCTGCTGTGTCCCATTTTCACCATAGCAGAAGCCTTGGTGCCATACTTATCCCTTCCTTCTCTGCAGTGAATATGGCCATTTCGTCCCTAATGTAGCCAGGCATCAAGGAGCATCTGACCATGCCTCTCCCTCAGTATCCTCCATGACGTGTATGTCCCATGACCCTCCTTTCTCTGACATATTATAGACGGGATGGCCATATTCACTACAAGACAGGACCGCATGGGGGCAGAGCTTCTGCTATAGAGAAAATTGAGCACAGCTGGAGGAAGTAAGTTTAAGCTTATATAGGTACTGGCACAAATGCAGCACCTACATAAAAAAATGATAAAGTGGCCAAGCCCTTTAAAAAAGGTCCTGCCAAAGTCATATTAGATTTGTTGGTCTGTCTTCTTCTAAAGCCTTTGTGAAGGCAGTGAGGGTGTCTGATATAAACAGTATATGATGCCTACACTTTATAGAGTGTTATGCATTTTCTTCCTAACTAATTTACACTGTAGAATGACTATTTAGTCAGAGGAAGATAATCACTGGTCACCACCAGCTTTATCGCTGTTTCATATAGAACCATAATAGGACGCCCATAGACGCGCATAGAGCATTTTCCGTACACCTATGTAACTCCATTGCCATACAGAGACACACAGCTTTTAGAGAACAGCTCCCTGTGTTTGGGACATAGAATATAGCTGCTCCATAGTATACTTTTTGCTCTGGAGGACCACTGTCATATGCTTATACACAACCTTACATTGGTTTACCTGCACAAATGATACCAGGAACTCGCAGGGGGACCAGCTCAATGAAAAGGAGCTGTCCATTGTGATCAACACATTCAGACACAAATGTGCATACCCAGCAGATGTTGTTTACCCTGTGTGAATAGCAAAGCTATGAAATGTACAATACAGTGTGCAGGCATACAATTTCTGTTTGACTTTTTTTTTTCATGCATCATCAGTCCAGAGAGAATGGCTGTACAAGGTAGGAGAACCGTGCTGCTACCAATTGCTGAGTTCTGCCTGTCCATGTCTTGCATGCAACAGTTGGCAAAGGGGGTCTTTTGAAATCCATCATTTTAAATAGGCTATAACCAGCTGGAAGCAACTCCAAATGAATCATGGAATGGGCAGATAATTTACTTAGCTTTTAGCAGTAAAGGGAATCAGACTGGGGACTAAGCAGTTTGCATAAATCTTTAAACATTTGCATGACCTCGCCATCATTTGTTAAGGTCATTGAGTGCATATGAATACCAAGCGCTAACAGCAGTCGGTCAGCTTTCATCATTGCTTAACTATTAATCCTCGAGTCTAATTACAAGGATGAATACAGATTCTTTTTTCCACATCTCGTATTTCATCAGGTCACACATAGAAACAATTTGCATTTAGAAAGCGCCTTTCATCCAGACAGTATTACAAAGCATCTGATTATTTTATTTGAGAAATATATAAATTGGTAAAGAATGAAGTGACGTCCATGCATTGTGCAGTGGAACAATGATATACCTATATACATCCCAGGGTGACACCATTTCTACGTGTTTCCTGTGTACTAGGACTTCTCAGGGACCAGTAACTGTTACACACCCAGGTATAGTTTATTAAAAACTCAGCTACTACTTTTGTAAATTTTGTTACAGGCTCTTTGGTAAGGCACAGACCTCCCCTGCTGGTCAGTCCACTCCAGCAGCCGTACTACAATATGACTGTTGTGCTACTTCTTTGTTTCCCAAAAGAATAGTTTATTGAAAAAAGTAGATAACCTAATTTATTATATTTCTGTGCACTCTTACTTTATTCTTATTACTTTGCTGTCACGTCCGTAGGGGAACAGTGAGCCCTAACTGAACCCAGCTCACTGTCCCTGCCTATTTGGACGTACTGCCCTAGGTGACAGACCCCAACTGGGTGGCAGTCCCTACGCTGCTAAGTGCAGGGCCAGACAAGGAGAAAAGTCAGCAGTCCAAGTCAAAACCAGCCAGGTACATATAAACCACAAATCAGAACCAAAATCACAGTCAGAAAACAAGCCAGAGGTCAAACCCAAGATAGCAAAACAGTACAAAATCACAATAAAAAAAGGAATACCGTTTAAACAGGCCAAGGTCAGAAACACGGTCAAGAGCGAGGTACAAAATCAGATAACAAACCAAAGTCAGGAAACAAATGCAGAGGTCAGGCACACGGGGAGTCAGAACATGAGAAATGCTGGTGTAGTAAGGCAAGGAAAAACCATCACTGGCAGCTATGGAGCACCAGCTGCTTGTTTAAATCCACCACCCCTGATTTGCATGGGAGCACCTGGCAGCTCGTGATTGGCTCTGTGCTCCTGCACAGCTTCGCTTCTGCCCCCAACTGCTGATAGGCTGCTTATCTGCAGCATCAGCCGACTGGGCGTGTATGGAATTGTCAGCCTGCTTCTGTCTCTGCAGAGCGACCAGGTAAATACATGACATTTGCATAGATTTAGGTCAAGTAAAAGTATTGGGTGTTGTGGACTTTTCTCAGGTATTACAAAGGATTGCATTAAAAGACCCCAGGGTCCGAGGATTAATCTTGCAAGTGCTAAAGGCACTATTACACGAAGTGATTATCGGCCAATTTTCAGTCATTATGGCCGATAATCGCTTTGTGTAATTAAAGGCAACGATAAGCCAACATGCACGATTTTGGATGATCGTTGTCTTTCAGCATGTTGATGAACAAGCAAACACTTGTTTGTTGACTGTTCAAATCTTTTAAGCTGGTAAAAAAAAACAAAAAAAAAAACCTGTATTCATCTGCCACACAGATGTACAGCTGTACAGTATAGATGTACAGCCGACAATGGAAGAAAGGGCTAATAGATGAGCCATCATTTAAAAGGAAACTCCGACCATTTTTTCCCCCATGGCAATTAAAGCACATTACAAAGTTATATGACTCTTTCCTATGCAACCCACCACCAACACCACCCCAGAAGCATTAAAATTATGTTTACGTGACCACTGTTGACCATGGAATCTTTGGTCGTTGAAATCTTGTGTCAATAATTTCATCTGTAGAGGAAGGCTGTTCTAACTAGGATCACCAGATGAATGACAGCTTGCTCAGCTCCGATTGGCTGAGCAAGCTGTTAGCCATTTGAGTCGCTGAACGGAGGGGGTGGGAGTTTTGAACAGCTGAACCAGAAATCAGTGAATCGGTGATCGGCGCGTGGCAGGGTCCCAGAAAGGACGAATTTCAAGCAGTGACAGTCTCTACAGTGAGGGTAAGTATAAAAATTAGCTCCGTTTTTTTTTTCCCCTGCCATAGTTGTCCTTTAAGGAGCCTTTTATCCTGTTATATTACCTTATACTGCGGGCCATGTGATAAATTAATGTTGTAATAGGCTCCTTATGGCAAACCTACCACAATTATGCAAATGGCCATAAAAAGAAAACATGGACAAAAACACACTACTACAAACACAGCCTAAACAAGGACCGATCTACTAGATCAGAGCTTGTATCATGCACGAGTAATGATCTGTATAATCATGGTCACGTGCCTTATAATTTCAGTCCATGGATGGCCTAACCAATCTACATTTACTTCTGAGCTTCAGGCTGTTCAAGGACCTATTAGTCACCCAATTGCTTAGAGACTTCTTATGCTGCATCTTTACATTTGCATTACGAGCGTGTTCTGAATGTGGCCAAAACCAGCCCCCCGTATTTTTTCACTAATAGGCATGTGGTGTTGCCAATAATCCTAGCAACATTGCTTGGCTATTCGTGAAAAAATAGGGGAGTAAGTTTCACACGCTTTCTGATCACAAATGAGCAAAGGCGGCCAGATACTAGCAGACACCTTGAATGAAGCCCAAGACTGTGGATGTAGCATTGAATCTGGGCTCCTTTCAGTAGTAAAATAGGATTAGCTCATCAGATTCTATGTACGTTTTAAGCAAGACTTTGGCAGCAAAGTGGTTAAACAAGTGTGGGTGAGACTATAAGTATGGCTCAGTTACTTTGTGATTAAGCAAAGGCAGAAAATATTTTTCAACCCAAGCTAACATTTACTTACTAAAAGCAATTTTTCTCATGGTCTGTCAGAAGAATTCATTTTAAGTGTTATTAATTTTCTGGGGAGATCTGCATGTTGTATGTAATGTATAAATGTCATTTCTTCCTATGAGCCTGTACATTAAAGCATTCTCACACAATGGAGTAGCAGGCTTGAAGGCATTTGTTTAATAATTGTTCTGCCTTCCTTTCTGCTAAGATCGGCGTGAAACTAACCATTGTTTTATAGAAAAAGGAACTAGGTTGACCAGTAAAGGGTAGTACAGTGAGTGGGAACCTTTCAGAGAGAAACTCCAGGGTATTTCAATAAACTTCAGTACTTTGTGATAAAGACCTTGAAAATCAATGTGTTCAATATGTTTTAATGGCGCACATTTATCACTGTACATTTCTGTGCTTTTGAACTCGCCATCCTTTTGTTTGGGCTTGTTTTTATAACTCCTTTTGTGTAGCGCACATCATCATTCCTCAAGCTTTGGTAAATGTTGCACGTGTACACACGGCTTTTCATGTGAATTCTGCTTTTTCTTTTTTAAGGGCTTCAGAAATCCAATGATAACAATAAAACATCAATTTTATATGTGAAAACTTTATACATTTAGGGAACAACTGGAAAGTACAATTTTTTAAGAGAACTAGATTTTTTTTTCTCCCCTGAAATCTTTTTTAGCACTTAAGACTTTTTTTTTTCTCACATCTGTTTCTAAAAAACAAAAAACAGAACATCTCTTACATGCCAGGCGTGAAAGGTGTCTTACAGACTCTACTGGGTTTCAGGCATGGTGTCTGGCATTTTTGACTCAAAAACATCTTTGGGTTGTCCCAGGTCTTTACTTTTTGCTCATCGGATTCTTAATATTGCTGGGTCTCTTTAGTTTAAAGGGAGACTGTCACCTGAAAATTGAGTAACCAGATTGGGGTCTTGGTAAAAGGTCAAATACATTACCTTTCATTTAGCTGCCTGTCCTAAAAATACTGTTTTAGGGTGGGTTCACTCATAACAGATCCTTAAAGAGGACCTGTCACCCCCCGTGCTGGGGTGACAGGCTCCCGACCCCCTGTTAGATCTCCCTATACTTACGTGATCCCGCCGGGTCCCGCTTCCTGATGCGGTCGGGTCACGGAGATTTCAGCGCCCGAAGCCCGGCGCGCGTGCTGAGAGATGAGTCCGATACCCATAGAGAATGACGGAGCATCGGACTCCCCATTCATTCTCTATGGGCATCTGACCTTGCTGTCAGCGCGCGCGCCAGGCTTCGGGCGCTGAAATCTCCGTGACCCGACCGACTCAGGAAGCGGGACCCGGCGGGATCACGTAAGTATAGGGGGATCTAACAGGGGGTCGCGAGCCTGTCACCCCGGCACGGGGGGTGACAGGTGTCCTTTAACTGTTGCTTTTAATGAGATTCCATACTCACAGCAGGATTGTCATCCTGCTGCGAGTATGTAAAAGTCAGTCAAGCTGCAGCTCACTGATTGGTTGAGCGCTGGGATGTAATGTATGTACCGGACCACGGGGGGTGAAGGGGGCTGCAGATCTGTTGTGTGTGAACTCACCCTCATGCTGCATTGAAGTGCCAAGGAGGCTGCCCCAGGCAGGTCAGAAATCAGAACTGCCTCGGCCACACATCTTTGGCACTTTGAAACAGTATTTTTTAGCATTTTGCAGTTTCAAAATTTTGAGGTGACAGGTTCACTTTAAGGCTATGTTCCCACTTTGTATGACACTGGCCGTTCCGTGACCCAGCCGGTGTCAGAAAAGATCATCCCGGCCGGTACTGCAGATTCGGCTGGATGATCTTTACTGCCGCCGCATGCTACATTGTGTGAACTGACAGGGTTTTCTGCAGCCACTATTTATTTAATAGCGGCCGAAAATAACTGACATGTCAGTTTCTTGCGGCGCTGCTAGGGTTCCCGGCCGGAGTGTATACTATGTGTATACACTCCGGCCGGGATTTCCTCGGCGGCAGCACTATGTAAGTACCGTTGTAATCCCGGCTGTGATCACTACGGTGCTTATGTAGTGTGAACATAGCCTAAAGCAGTATGGTCTGTATTGTTTACATAGCACTTATTAAGCTCTGTGCATTTGCACATTTTTTTATTCTTTCTGTTTAAACTGTATTTGTGAAGTACAATTAGCATGCTAAAAGTAGTGTATTTATTTATTTATTTTTAAATACCGTATGTGCCTAACTGAAAGTGAAGCTGAATTTTTACACAGCTGTTTACCACTTCCTGGCTGGGTGTGAAATTTACTCACAAAGGTTCTTGTGCATTATAGATACATTTTACAAAATCGAAAAAGGTACAAAGAAACAAAATCAGTCTTTAGACTGAATGATGATTAAATTACAGTACAAGGCGCTTTTTTTTTTTTTTTTTTTGCTTGCTGCAAATTGCACAATGATTCTGGTTTGTTTGCAGAATGATATCTACCACTTTGAACCTTTTTGTTAAACAGATTTTTGTTTAACAGAAAAACCCTGAATTGTTGCCCATGTTAACAGATTGCAGTGCAATTTTCATTCCTCCAGCTGCATAAGAAATGCAGATTGAACCCTTGTTGCTATAGGCAACAAGATCGGGTCTTCTGATTGACAGTTCTGATATATGAGGCTCCTATTGAGTGATATACAGACTATTAAAGGGAATCAGTCAAGTATAATTTACACTTTAAATTGCTGACACTGTTTAGCTCAAGAAGACACTTGGTACTTTTTCATACATCCACCTGTGCTTCTAGAACGTAGAAACATGCTTTTATAGTATAGTATAAAGAGTGAAAAAGGCTTTCCTGAGCTCCTAAAGTGCAGCAAGCTGTAACAATTCCTTGCACCCCCCCCCCCCTTTCCCATCTCTGACCCTGTTTGGAGCTCAGCTTCCATGTGTCAATCAGACAGGGAGGGGAAGCAAGGAGACCTTCCAGATTGCAGCTTTTCAGGATCCCAGAAAAGCCTCTTTGACTTCTTGGGCCAGATAATAAAAGCATTTCTCTACATCCTGGAAGCACAGCTGGATATATGAGAGGTACCACATCTCTCCTTCACCTAAGAACTATTTAACAGTCTCAGTAGTTTGGAACGTAAATTACAGCTCACAGATTCACTTTAAATACCTTGCTTTAGGGTGTGTAGTTGTTCACAGGTTCACGAACTATATAAGCATGCCTAGTCTGTCTTACATCAGTACATGATGCAAGCCTAATCCTTTACAGGGTATCCTCAGTGTGATGGTTGATGGATTTATCAGGGCACCCAATGCTTTTATGCAGTGTTGTGTTTATGGTTTTTCTGCTTTTGAAATGCACATATAAACCCTGCTGCCATATTATAAGATATAAATGGGGAAGATTTATCAGAACAAATGCAAAGCAGAAATGGAGCAGTTGCCCATCGGTCACGTTGCAGCTCTATTTATATTGAGCATTTTCTGTTTTGCTAAATCCCCCTTTTGGCTGTGTTGTATTAAAGGTAGAAATAAACAGATTATCATCATCCAGGGTTTCTCTTCTACAGACTGTACTTCATTAAGCTTTTTCTGTTTATCCACAGTGGAGCATCCTGAAGGTAGGAAATGTATATCTAGAAGAAGAGTCATGGCTGGACATGAAAGAACGTGTGATGAATCTAAAGAGTCGATGCCTAACTTGGGCCCAGTATGCATCAATGAATGAGGAGTCTGTGTATCGGGAAAGCAAACATAATTCCAATTGGTAAGAAATATAATCTGACTGGTCATGCAAATGTATGGGAGCAGCAATATCAGAGGCAGCAGTCCTAAGGAATGTTGTCTATATTAATGGGTTTTTAGTTATTAGTAATAATTGTACATTAATTTTCCATTCAGAAATGCAAATCATCAGAATTGATAGACCTGGAAGGTACACTTTTTTTTTTTCTTTTGTCGGAAAGGCAAACCTTATGAAAATGTTTTCTTTCTCCAGATTGCTTTATTTGCTTCAGTCCCTTCCAGTTTATCTACGACTAAAGAGAAGAAAAGCCCTTAACAAAGCGTTCTGCACATTTATATGGAATAGTAGAAAGTCCTGCATCAGTTACCATATTCCACATGAGTACAGAAGTAACTGGGGGGCTTAAAGGGTACCTGTCTTTATAACATTCAAAATCTAAATCAACAGTAGTATTGAAATTAAGCAGGGGTCTCAAACTCAATTTACCCGGGGGCCGCTGGAGGTAGAGTCTGGGTGAGGCTGGGCCCCATCAGGGTTTCCACAAGAAAAGCTCTTACAAAAACATTCCAATGTCATCAAATGTTTTTATTTTTTCATCTGTTAAAACCACATATAGTTGCTGACTAGAGAAATGTAATTATTATTATTATTCAGATTCAAATGTCTGTATTGACAGTTCCTTAACACTTAACTTTCCGAACATGAATGGAACATTGAACATAAACTTCTGAATGGAACATGGCTTCTTCTGCCTACTTCTTGCTGCCAGAGATCTGTCAGCGCTTACTCTAGCATAGCCGAGCCACATTTGGCTTAAGGGAGGAAGCAGTTGAGACCCTCAGTAGGGCTTGAAGATGCTCATCAGTAAGTCTGGACCTGTACTTGGACTTATTAAAGTTCAAGGTAGAGAAGAGCTTTTCGCACAAATATTTGCTCCCAAAAAGACACATGGTCCACTTGAACATTCGTGAAAGCTCAGGGAAGCTGGAGGGGCAATTCCCTCAAAATTGCCTGAGCTTGTCTGCTTTTCCACTCACCTCCCTAAACTTGGCTTTGAGTTCAGAGTTGCACTGCAGGTCAGTGAGCTCCATTTGATGCACAGGAGGGGCATCTTGCACATCAAAGGAGAAGGGGTCCGCAAAAATTTGAAATGTCGCTCTGTGCGTCTTAAAGTCTGCAAATCTGTGATCAAATTCCTCCTGTAGCATGCTGGGAAATAGCAAAGGTTTGTCTGAGAAAGCTGGGCTTTCCATAGCATAAGTTTTGTAGAGAATGCTCTGACGTTGTCATAGGCCTTGTTGCCCCTGGCCTTGTAACTTCTTATTCAGTACATTAAGCTTATGTGTGATATCAACCATCAACCCCTTCTGTTGCCGCCTGGCTCCCGCTCTGTATACATTACCTGTCCTCGCTGCACAGGGTCCCGGCGTACTGCTCTCCCGCCCGGCCAATCAGTGTGTTGCCCTGCCGCAGCCACTGATTGGCCGGGCGGGAGAGCAGTACGCCGGGACCCCGTGCAGCGAGGACAGGTAATGTATACAGAGCGGGAGCGCTGCGGCAGCTGAAGGGGTTAAGCGGCCAGCGGAATTACATACATGCAGCGGTCGTTCAGACCGCTGTGTGTATATAGTGAAAGTGATCTGCCAGGACCTAGCCGACTCGGAGCGTTATTAACACTGCGAGTCGGTACGCAGCCAGGAATCCCTATTACATGAATACAGACAGCTGCTATCAGATTCCTTCCTTTCAGCCTGCACTACATAGAGCACAGAGAGCACAGTGTCAGTGACACAGGGCCGCACTTACAGTAAAGTTACCATTGAGGTGGGGGCCGCAAACTAGTGTCCAGAGGGCCGCAGTTGGCCCGCGGGCCGCGAGTTTGAGACCCCAGAAATAAAGCATGTATGCAATTTACATTCATTATTATTTTTTAGTCACCATACTTTAAAACAAAGCTATACTTACTGGTATCCAGGTGCAGTCTCCTGAAGGCAGATCAATGCATCTGTTAATCTCATGACTGCCTTCTCTGTAAGAGCACAGATGACCTGGACTTCCTGCGTTTGGTCTCTTTTTATCAGTCAAGACTAAAAAGCTGCCTTCAGAAGACTGGACCTGGATAAAAATAAGAATAGTTTTGTTTAAAAGCGTGTTAACAACAACAAAAAATATATAATGTAAATTGCAAACATGCTTTATTTCCCCTTCCCTGTAGATTTTGATTTTGAAAGAGATAGACAGTGTCAGTTTAACCAAAGATTAATCTATAAAATTAAGCTTTTAACATGAGGACTTTGCAAGAGTATTTCAACGTATCTTACAAAAGATACGTTGGAAAAACTTGCCCTTCATCCAATATGGCAGCTTTCAAGATGACCTGTTCCGGACGTAAAAAATAAGCCCCCTCACCCATTACTTGGGGTATTTAGATATGTCCTTTTCCCTTTTTGTTTCTGAAATGCAATGGTGTCCTGATACTTTTGACCCTGGATGATATATGTTAGCTGCTAAGAATTATTAACAAATTTGTGTGATATATTTGCTATCGGCTGGGTTCACACTATGTTTTTTGCTCTCTGTTTAACGGAAAATAATGAATGAAACAATCAAATGCACTCGTGTATGTCCTTATGGGCCTGTTTTTCAATTGACTTCCATTAAAAAAAGATCAAAACGGATGTGTTTTTTAAAAGGTGGTAAACCAAAGTGTCTCAGAATGGGGTAACTTCTCTAAAGTACTTTGGGAAGGGTTCTTTTATATAGGATGAGTATTTCAAAAGTTGTATTCAGCCTTGCCGAGAATAGTCGTACTGAAACCTATAACTACGTATTAATAAAGCTGAAAATTGCATTTAATGAAACTAATAAAAGCTTAGACATCTGTGATAAAGCGGTAGCAGTGTGACCATGAAATTACATTGAGCAGTACAGTTCTGTGATCACGATGGCACAATGTTTTGCCAGCTGAGATGTTTTGTGCAAAAGAATTATGAGGTCTACAGGGGATGACAGCCTATCTCTAGAATAAACGCAGAGCTGGAGGTCTATTCAAGAGAGACATTTAGTTAATAGGACAGTATATTAGTAATGTCTCTCCATATAAGCCACATACCCGTCGGGAATACCAGGGGAAATGTCACAACGAGGAACAAAGGAAATCCTCTTACCCCTCCAGTACTATAATTTAGATGGAAATGTGGTACACATCATTGTAGTATATTTGCTTTAAGCAATAACACAGAAGTGCTTATCAACAGAACAACACAAGTACCAATAGCATATCGGAATTTACTAATGAATACAGTTAATGTAGTGAAACTAATATTAGTATCTGTGTGAGTAGTATACATTGGTAAAGGCAAACTACAGTGTGATTAAACTGATGGTTAATATTTATACCCTAGATGTGCTAAAGGAGCTTTGTGATGGCTGTTTAAGTGGCTACAATGATACATAGCACATTTCTTACAAAAAAAAAAGATCCTTGTCTTCTTACTTGTCTGCTTACATTCTGGGGTTAAATACTTTAAGATAATTTTTTTTCCCTGTTTTTTTAATGCAAAGTTTTAAGATAGCACGTCTTTGCTCATGAACAGTGTCCCGGTTATGAGCGCACTTTGAATTTGAGCGCACTAGGAATTTGATTTGGTTTAAAGCTGAATCCCTCACTCATTAAGGTTTAAATACTAGATGGTAAGCAGTCATGTCATATTCTTATATCGCTGGTTTAGCCCCAGTAGTTACATGTACTGACCATGTTCGCACAGTCAGTCCGAACAGCAGAGCTGCAGTATAAGCCAAAGGAGAGCATTTCAGAGCCAGCACCTAGAGCCAATGAGGACAGAGCCAGCACCTAGAGCCAATGAGGACAGAGCCAGCACCTGGAGCCAATGAGGACAGAGCCAGCACCTGGAGCCAATGAGGACAGAGCCAGTACCTAGAGCCAATGAGGACAGAGCCAGCACCTGGAGCCAATGAGGACAGAGCCAGTACCTGGAGCCAAGTCTGACTAGGGGACTTGACCTTGCAGTCACATGATTACCAGTATAACATACTGCATTACTATTCCTCTGTGGTTGGTAATTACCACAGCATCTATGCAAGAGCCTGCATCACTTGTCATGCCAAACATGTAGCGCAGGCTGCAGGAGGTACTTGCTAATAGCGCTGTACTTGTATTGTAAGTGACGGGTTAACGTACTGTAACAAGACATACTGTTGTCTCATTATTGTGTTACATCTTCTTAGACTTGCACATAGTAGTTGCACATAGTTGAAATTTTGTGTATTGAAACAAAATTTTTGTTTCCTTAGCAGGCAATTCCTACAACGTGTAGCTGTGTTCACACAATACAGTAATCTCATGGTAACATTGCAGTTGTTCGCTGTTAATTTCCAAAATGTGTCTATAATGCAGAGTTTTGCTGCAATTTTGGAAACCATGAAAAAACCCGATTCCAATACTTACTGTAGATCAGTCATGTCAAACTCTGGCCTACTGAGCTTTTCCATTGCTGTATTAAATCTGGCCCACCTGGCGTTGCAGCAGATTATAATATGGGTGGTCCAGACAGCCACTCGGACTGGCTACTATATAAGAGACTATTTGGAGGGCTGGCTACTATATAAGAGACTATTGGGAGGACTGGCTACTATATAAGAGACTATTTGGAGGGCTGGCTACTATATAAGACAATATATTCTAAGCCTATTGGAGAGAGCTTGCTATTATATAAAACTACGGTGGATGGTATTATATAAGAGACTATTTTAGGGACTGGTGTCTTTATAAGAGACTATTGGGGAGGGCTGGCTACTATATAAGAGACTATTTGGAGGGCTGGCTACTATATCAGAGACTATTTTAGGGACTGACTTCTATATAAGACACTTGGGGTGGGTTGGCTACTATATAAGAGACTTTTTGGAGGGCTACTATATTGAGCACTATTAGGTGTGCTGGCTTCTATATGGGTCACTATTGGGAGGGCTGGTTACTATGTGGGGCTCTAACGGTAGGCCTGGCTAGTATGTGGGGCACTATGGTGAGGGGGCTACCACATAGGGCACAATTATAGGATTACCTACTGCTTGAGGGATATAACGGGTAACTACCATGTGGTCTTGCTGGTATTGATATGAATATTACTGTGACATGTACCACCTGCCTAAACATTGATTCAGACCAAGTACACCTCTTAATGGCAATGTAAAGCCCCTATTCCACGGGGCGACTATGAGGAGCAAACGAGCGCTATTGGCCACTAATCCGCGCTAATCCACGCGGCAGCGAGCGGGTGAGTGTGGGAGGGGCAACGGGGAGATACGGAGGGGCAGCCCATAGAGGATAGTGTCGGTCTGCTGCCGGCGCTCCTATTCCATGGAGCGACGGCAGCAGATCGCTGCTATATCAGTCACTTGTTTTTCAACATGTTGAAAAACTACTGCAACGATCAGCCAACATGAATGATGTCGGCTGATCGTTGCCTTCTATTTCACGGGACGAGTATTGGCTGCAACCGCCTATAATCGTTCCGTGGAATAGGGACTTTACTCCCTAAAATAGCATTTCAGAGGGATAAAGCACTCTCCCAAACTATACAAATTGTTCAGCAATGGTTTGGGGAACACAACAAAGAATTCAAGGTGTTTACTTGGCCTTTACATCCTCAGATCTTAAACCGATTAAATATCAATGGGATGTGCAGGAAAAACAAGACCTGACCTGATTAAGACCTGATGGATCTCTGTTTAATATCTTTGTGTCAGATACCACAGTTCATATTCAGACGTATTGTGAAGTCCACATAATAACAGGTGAGAGTAATGTAATGGGGTGTTTACACAGACAGATTTATGTGACAGGTAATTAAAGCCAAAGCCAGAAATGGACTTGAAAAGAGGAGACATCTCAGTCTTCCCTTTATGACCTTTTCTCTATTTATAGTCTGTTCCTGGCTTTGGCTTCAATAATCTGTCTGATATCTACACAGTAATAGGCAGAATTTATTGCTATGGCTGGTGTGTGTGAATCTTAAAAAACTATATTATATACACATTAGATGCTTTGGCACAGTTTATTGTATAGCTGGGCTTATTGTTCTTTTATGAGTGCAGAAGAGACTTAGATTTGAGACATTTTGTTCAGCATTTCAATGGATGTAAAAATAGGCCACATAAATCATGAAGGATTTATTAACAATGACCATGTTCCCTTGTACTGATGTGAAATGAGGAAAATTCTGTATTATAAAACCAGTTGAGGAAAGTAGCAGTGCTATTAATGTGTAACACCAAAAGGTGACCGCACCTTTCCTGTAGCAGTCTGTTTAACAGCTAGAGAAAAAGTTAATGGCACCCAAAATAAGCCGGTAACTAGGTCATCTCTCAGGAGAGAATTTATGAACACTGCGTCAGGAAGACGTCCACAAAAAGGTCCAGATTTTGGGGCGGGGGTGGAGCGTGGGCATCAAGCCCATCTGACGATCTGGGCATACATCGTCAAAAATCAGCACCTTTTTTCACACCAGCCTCAAATTCACTGGCTTTACCGAGGTGCGTGCACCTCTCTAAATCTGGTGTAGGCCATGGGGGTTTATGCTAGATCAGTATCCGCGAGACAAGTATGCGAGTCTTGATAACTGCATCCCTCAGTAGGGGGCTCACATTCATTAGTGAGATTCTCCATAAGGGTGCCCACACACTTGGTGTTTTTTTTTTTTTTGGGGGGGGGGGCATTTTTGACTTGATGTGTGAATAAGCATTTTAGTGGTTTATGCGCTTTGTGTGCACCAAGATGGCTGAACTTCCTTTTCCTCTGCATCACATAGTTGCAGGACCAAAAGGGTACAAAAATGTCAGGAAAAAAAACCCATACACACAGCAATGGTGGTTTTTAGAAGACCAGAACATTCACATTGAAGTCTATTGAAGAAAAACGCCATCCCAAAAAATGCCATGTGTGTAAGGCATATCATAAACTTCCATTGATTTCCAGCTAACATCTGGCCACTGGTGTTTACCCCCCCCCCCCCCAAAAAAAAAAAAAAAAAAGGCCATGGCTTTTTTTATTGGCATTTTTCCATGATTTTGAGGCAGTGTGAAAGTGTTGACGTACTGACAGTTGTATTGCATTGTCATCAAACCCTAAAGATTGAAATATTGTCCAGAAATATTGACAGGTTAAAATGTAAAGGTTTTTACTTAAACCATCCCTAAATTGTTGGTAGAATTTACAGTGCTAACTGTGTGTTTGCAGAGAGTTATGGTGCATTTACACAGGCAGATTTATCTGACAGATTGTGGAAGCCAAAGTCAGGGATGGATTTGAAAAGAGGAGAAATCTCAGTCTTTCCTTTATGACCCGTTCCCTGTTTATGGTCTGTTCCTGGCTTTGGTTTTAATAATCTGTCAGATAATTCTGCCTGTGTAAACATACCATTAGCGCAGTGCTAGTAAATACCTGGAATACTGAGGGCTCTCCTTCTTCTGCTAATGGCAATAAATAGAAGATAAATACTGAATTATTTTAGTACTTGTTCTCCTGATTCTGTGAGCTCATATGATTAAAATGTCCTGTATACTTCTGCTTATCTGGATACAATACTTATCTATAAGAACTGCTCTTAGGTTTTTCCATTGTTGCCATGAGAGGATGCCACTTGGCTGTCAGCATTCTGCACATTGTCCAGATTAAGCCCTTGGACAGTGTCAGGCAATCATCTGAATTCCATAGTATAAGAGTAATGCAGACCAGGACCAGTCCTTTCATTGCATTAACTTAGCATACAACATTAAAAAAAATTCGAAACATTCCTAAAGTTTTTTTTTTTTATCATAACATCTGTGTTAACCCCTTAATAACAGGAGTCAAAGGGCATTCATAATCCACAACATTTTTCCATTTTGATTCATTCATTGATATGGCTGTATGAGGCCCTGTTGTTTGATGCAGATATTTTCATTTTGGTTTGGAACATTTTAGAGGTACATATAAATTTCAGTAGCATAAATATAGAAAAATACATAAATGTAAAAGTCCACAGCTCCAATAAACATTCCACAGGTTTATTTAGGCATATAAAATATAGGCAAAAACATTAAAAACACCAACGTCTTTCAGAGTGAACCCTCCCCCTCCCTTAATCATGGCTATATCGTAGTACATTAAGCATCCTTTCTATATGCCCAAGGTGCGTGTGCCACCTGGATATACCACCCCAAACAAGGAGGGATTACATATCACATGATACATTGTGTAATAAACAAAAGTTACAGATAAACGACAACATATTCAACAGTGCAATATTTGGAAATCCCATGAGGACAGTATGTGAGTGTTTTCTACCGCAATAAAAGTAAGACAAATCAATCCTATAATTTAACCCTTTTGGGAAGCATGTATCTAGGTCTATCCAGGCGCCTTTCCTTATGCAGAGTAACCAAACCCTATACCCGCCTTTCCCGGGTATGCATACTTTTTCTATAGTCATTACCTGGAGACTAGAAAAAATCCGAGTGCACTCACCGGTGGGTAAAGAAAAAGTATCCTTTATTCGCGCATAGGAGCGCGGTGCGAATTCATGGGGAGAGGGACGCCAACACCTTCCACCAGGGATGACAGCTGTTTCACGCCTACTAATCGGCGCTTCTTCAGATCCCGCCCCTTCGGTCACGTCACTCCATATACTATCCTGGTGTGACGTGTCAGAATAGTGGGCGTTACAATGTGTTTTTTTTTATAAAAACAAGAAAATATCTCTGTTATACATACAAGAAAGTGATATATAAACAAGACAGGTGATCATAGGAACATACTGAGGTCGGTGCGGTCGTTTAGACCTATCTGCCCTTGTGCATTGGTCGCGAGTATCAGCCGCGATTCACATTGGAGTAACTGCCGATTTACATCTCCGTACCCTTTTGGATATATTCGTTTTAGTCCCAGGAACTTGAGATCTCTCACATCTCCTTTATGTTTTTCATTCATGTGGTCTATTAAACGTGGTGCCCCCTGTAGTGTACGTAAAGACCTGACATGTTCGCTGAACCGTTTGTTCATGGGACGAATGGTTTTTCCTATGTAGAAAAATCCACATGTACAGACTAAAGCGTACACTACGAATTTTGTTTTACAATAGATCATGTCGGGTATATTACACGTGTGGCCACCCAAGTTTATCCTTTTACATTGTAGCAAATTCGAGCACCATTTACAGTTGCCACATTTGTAATTGCCGTGTAACTTACTTGGTCCTAAAAAACGTCACAAAAAATACAAGAACAAGGCAGATGAGAAGGCACGTTTTGTTTTTTCTTTCAAATATAGCCCATTAGCAGATACGATACGAAAGGCCGTCTTGGATAACTGGTATATCGTTCGGCATGATCCTCTTTATGCCGAGCTATACACCACTAAACCCATGATTACCTTTAGACGTACCAGGAATATCAAGGATATCATAGTACGTAGTAAATATTCCAGTAAAGAAATGAAAAAGAAAGATGACTGGCTCGGTAATATGTTACACGGCAATTACAAATGTGGCAACTGTAAATGGTGCTCGAATTTGCTACAATGTAAAACGATAAACTTGGGTGGCCACACGTGTAATATACCCGACATGATCTATTGTAAAACAAAATTCGTAGTGTACGCTTTAGTCTGTACATGTGGATTTTTCTACATAGGAAAAACCATTCGTCCCATGAACAAACGGTTCAGCGAACATGTCAGGTCTTTACGTACACTACAGGGGGCACCACGTTTAATAGACCACATGAATGAAAAACATAAAGGAGATGTGAGAGATCTCAAGTTCCTGGGACTAAAACGAATATATCCAAAAGTGTACGGAGATGTAAATCGGCAGTTACTCCAATGTGAATCGCGGCTGATACTCGCGACCAATGCACAAGGGCAGATAGGTCTAAACGACCGCACCGACCTCAGTATGTTCCTATGATCACCTGTCTTGTTTATATATCACTTTCTTGTATGTATAACAGAGATATTTTCTTGTTTTTATAAAAAAAAACACATTGTAACGCCCACTATTCTGACACGTCACACCAGGATAGTATATGGAGTGACGTGATCGAAGGGGCGGGATCTGAAGAAGCGCCGATTAGTAGGCGTGAAACAGCTGTCATCCCTGGTGGAAGGTGTTGGCGTTCCTCTCCCCATGAATTCGCACCGCGCTCCTATGCGCGAATAAAGGATACTTTTTCTTCACCCACCGGTGAGTGCACTCGGATTTTTTCTTATCTTACCTAGTACTTTACGAGTTACTACTGAACTTTGTCCGATCGCTGCACCACACGAGATGGTGGATGTATGAGTGTAAACTTGCTATGCACGCAGCTGGTGAGGCTATTAAGGTGTTAGAAGCCGTAGTAGTGCCGACTCTTTCTATCTATGAATTGATTACCTGGAGACTACTACCGTGTCCCCGGTGGTGATCGACAAAATGTTTTGCGAGACCTGACATGGACTTATGATGTGGAAATCTACAAACAGATTGAGTATCTCCAATGTGTTCCATCAATCTGGCTTAAGCTTGCGTTTAGTGCTACCTACATATTGTAGGTTACAGATAGAGCACTGTGCTAGGTACACTACATATACACTGTTGCAATTTAGGAAAGCCTTTATATCATAAATATGACCTGTAAAAGTAGATGAAGAAGCTTTCCATTTCACACTGTATTTACAAATAGTGTATCTAGACAATGCACACCTGTAGGATCCACAAGTAGTGAGCCAGCTGACAGGTTTGTCAGGTGGCTCACGTAAAATACTAGGAGATAATATATTGCCAAGGGTTTTACCTCTGCAAGCAACAGAGTGCATTCACACGCTGCGTCTCAGAACAACATATAGATATATGTTTACGTAAAATCCATTGTATCTCCTGAAATTGTGGACTATATGGTGTGGAAAACACTAGCTGACTCCTTGGGATTCTCATTCTTATTGTTATTGACCCTGTCTTGCAGATGGAAGTTCCTGTCCTGGCTTTCCACTATGACCTCTGCTCTCCTTACAGTATTTGTGTGCGATATATTCCCTGACAGTTAATCTCCTTGTCAGGTCAGCACACACAGCACTGTAAGACTCATCATCTGAACAGGCGTGTCGTAAATGTAAGAAAAAAAAAATAATGCTTAAAAAATGGATACAGTTCACATTTCATGCTAACCGCCTGTTAATACTTAATCACAACATACTTAATCACAATTTTTCCCCCTGGGATTATTACTTAACAACCTTATTTTAGACCTATAAAGTATTAGCTTATTCCTTTTTTCTAAGTGCATGGACAGTCAGTGGCACCTCTTTATAAAACTGGTGAATCTTAGGCTAGTGCATGTCAAATGCCCTCCTATAATAAACTCCCCTTTTAGGCTTTTCTAGCTTCAGGGCTGACTACAGAAGTTTTCCTCCAGCCCCCGATTAGACCCTTACGATTTAAGGGTTTAATGGCTAGGGTGGGAGGCTGCTCTGATCTCACCCATACTTGGGAGACTACCCCACTTACTGGGACTGCTAGTAACAGCTTCACTTTTCAGAGCAGGAACTGACAAGGAGCCGCAACTACCCTTCACCAAAGAAGTTGGTGCAGACTGAGGACCTGTATTGCACATCATCAATAAATAGTGGGTGGTATCAGAACTGCAGATAAGGCTGCCTATGGCTTTGTAGGCCTCCTAGACTTGAACACTGCTACTTAATAATTTACTGTATTGTGTCAAGTCCCAACAGCAAATACAATAATAAACTACTTAACATCCTCAATTAGCTAAAAACTGACACCACGTTCTGTTCTGTTCATATCTTGTGAGGCTAAAAGGTGTTGTCCGGCGAAAATCTTTTTCTTTCAAATCAACTAGTTTCAGAAAGTAAAATATATTTGTAATTTACTTTTATTTAAAAATCTCAAGTCTTCCCATACTTATCAGCTGCCGTATGTCCTGCAGGAAGTGGTTTATTCGTTTCAATCTGACACAGTGCTCTCTGCTGCAACCCTGTGTCTGGGACAGGAACTGTCCAGAGCAGGAGAGGTTTTCTATGGGGATTTTCTGCTGCTCTGTACAGCTTCTGTCTCAGACATAGATGTTAGCAGAGAGCACTGTGTCAGACTGAAAAAAAACATTTCCTGGAGGACATATAGCAGCTGATAAGTATGGGAAGACTTGAGATTTTTAAATTGAAGTCAATTACAAATCTATATAACTTTCTGAAACTAGTTGATTTAAAAGAAAAAGATTTTCGCTGGACAACCCCTTTAAGAGTGCCTTCACACGTACCGTATCGCTGCGTTTTTAACGCTGCGTTTTTGGTGCGTTTCTTACATGCGCGTTTTGATTTTCACATGATTTTCATGTGAAAATCAAAACTCGCATGTAAAAATCGCACCAAAAACACAGCGATACGGTACGTGTGAAGCTACCCTAAGCCTCACAAGATATGAACAGAACAGAACGTGGTGTCGGTTTTTAGCCAACTGAGTATGTTAAAGGGCAACTCTGGCGTTTTTCTTTTTAGATTATTTAACACACATTACAAAGTTATATAACTTTGTAATGTGTCTAAATAACCTTTTTTTCCCCCGTACCGCCGGAGTTGTCATTTAAAGGGGTTATCCAGCATGGGGGTTATTTTTAGATCTGGCCGGGGAGGAGGTGGCTGAAAGAAAAGACGTCCACTCACCTCCCCAGTTCCAGCGGTGGGTCCCGCATCGCGACGCTCTGGTGCCTGGTTCCCGGCCGCTTCCTGGTGTCTGACGGTTGCCCGAGACGTGACGTCTCAGGTCCGCTCAGCCACTCAGTGAAGGGGGCGGGACCTGCCACTGGAACCGTGGAGGTGAGTGGACGTCTTTTCTTTTAGCCACCTCCTCCCCAGCCAGATCTAAAAATACCCCCATGCTGGATAACCCCTTTAACTAGTTTATTATTGTATTTACTGTTGGGACTTAATTTGAAAGAAAAAGTTTTTTGCTGGATAACCCCTTTAAAAACTCTCAACTATTATGAATATAGTTGCAATGAACCATGGCTAGTTCTTCCTAGTCATCCACTGAGTGTAAAGGAAACTATTCTCTTACCTTGCAGGTGCCTGTGCTTTGCTGGAAGGCACATTCTGGAACAATAAATAGAAGACACCGCATATTTTTTTTTCTCTTTTGCCATTCATGGGGCCTAGTAATGTGTGTGTGTATACTGTCTGTTTATGTCTGCATGCTAAGCACAGTTTAGTGAAATTGCTCTTTTAATGCTTTTCGCTTATACGCAATATTTTTTCCTGTCATATCTTTCTTTTGCTCTGAATTCTTCTTTCAGGTGATGCAGTCGTTGTCAATCTTCCACATATTTAGGCTGCTTCTTAACAGTTGTATTGATTGCACAATTGTGCTCCTGTTCCCCAAATTATACCTTATGAGCAGTGGTGCCTAGAATAATATCTGCAAATCTTATTTTACATGCCTAAGAAAATGCTCACGGTTGGAAAGAGCTGCTTGTGATGATAATGTTTATGTAACAGTGGCCATTTACTAGATAGCAAATACAACATGGATCAATGTAATTTTAGAGTCCTTTTTGAAGTTACCTTGGTTTCTTCCCTTACAATTACCATGCAATTCGCCGAATGATACAAAGCACAATAATCACCTAGCAGAATTGGAACATATATTGTTTATGTCACAAGTGGAGGAGCTGCACTGGGTGTGAATGTGCTGTGAATTTTTAAATGAATATCTGCACCTTTTTAATTTGTCTTTGGAACAAAGCTGCTTTTTTTTTCTTGAAGACAAAGCCTGCAAAATGGTTTTCTATAAAACTTGTTTGAGAACAAAAAAAAAGAGACGACAGAGACTCAAATTTAATAAGTTGAATGAATTAAAGGTAGAGGAAATGGATTGTTCATAAAAAAAAAAAAAGTTGATGAATGAAAAAAAGAGAATTTTTGTCATTTGAAGAAGCTGTCGTCATTGTTATCTATTAGAAATGAGCGCTAGCTGAGTATGCTCGAGTCTGATCATTCACCATTTGAATACCAGTGGCTGGAGAATTAAGATGCAGCCCTAGGGAGTCCTGGAAAACAGGAATACAGCCTAAGGCTAAATTCACACACATCGGATCCGCAATGGATTTCACGCTGTAAAATCCACTGTGGATCCCTTGCCTGTCATTTTGAATGCGAATACATACTGGCAGCGGAAAATGTCACCCCGCTGCGGGTATGTAGGTGACAGCCCCCTTAACGTCTGGATGTCCCGCTTAGCCAACCAGTGGATGCGGTGGGGCAGTGCACTGATTGGCTGAGCAGGGCATCCAGCCGGGATCCCCCAAAGCAAGCCGGATTGTGGAGCAGGTGCAGTATGGGGGGTTAAGGGGGCTGTCACTTACATATATGCAGGGAGATGTCAATCCCGCTGCAAGTATGTATTCAAAATAACAGGCAATGGATCTGCAGCGGATTTCACTGCAAATTTGCAGTGTGAAATCTTCTGTGGATCCGGTGTGTGTGAATTTAGCCTTAGGCCATATTCACACAACGTAAAAAAAAATAATAAACTGCTATTTTTGCAGATTGCAGCAACGACCGTTGTTTATTGACAGCGGTTAGCTGCATTTGTTTCTATGGAACACCGGCTGCATTGTAAATACTCTGTAAGCGGTGCTGCTGTTGTTCTCTGCGTCGCACAAAAACCTGTCATTCTGAAAAACTGAATTGCGGCCGTACAAAATAGTCTGTGCACACAATGGATAGTATAGCCCCCGGCAGTGCTATTCATTGTATGCTATGGTTAATTGGAGTACTGGCACAGATGAATGCGCCCACATTTCAATTAAGAGAAAGTGATGTTCACCTGGCCATTTGGCCAGGTGAACATCACAGAGCGGCTGGTGTTTGAGATGGCCGTGTCAAACACCAGTCAGTCTCATGCCACGTGTGAACGTGGCCATAGGCTGTATCCATGTTTTTCCAGACTCCCTAGGGCTGCATCCAACTTATATATGCTTCTGATAACAGGTGATCTCTATAGGATTTTTTGGCTCAGTGGGCAATTTGAAAACGACAGCGTTTGAGGATTTATGTACATGGCTAAAAAACAAAACCAAAGGAAGAACATTGAGTGCTCTGAAGCAACACTGTATATCACTAAGTCAGTTACACTTCAAGGATATCAGTCCGTCCAGTTAGGATTAGGACGCATAAATGATTGTGAATGTCTTTCACGTGCTTTGTTTCGAATGCAAGTGACAACAGGTACACTGGAGCAGGAACAGCAGGACAACCCCCACCCCCCCCCCCACCCCCGGCAAAAAAAAAATATATATTTTTTTTATCCTTATCCTTCCTGGCTGATTCTTCTCTAGTTTTGTATTTTGCTAGCATCCTAATCAGTACTGGTAGCATGAAGCAGTGTCTGAAGCCAAGTTGAGTTATTCTGGTGGTCCAGCTCTTCCAGGCGCTATGCTGTTGCAAGCAAGTCTTGAGCCCATGAAGCAGATACAATGACATGGGCAGTTACACATAGAGAGCTATGCAGGAATGAAGAAGAGAAGCCTTCCAGGAACACAACAAATGTCTACTCCTTTGTGCAGATGAGGAAACATTTAAGGAATTTTATCTGTGTATTCTGGAGAAAAGAAGGACATGACCAAAACCTTTAAATATTTTTAAGGCACAAAATAGGATTTAGAAAAGAAGTGTTTTTAATAAAAATCTGAACCCAAGAGTAGGAGGATTGAAGTTGTTTGGTTTAAAGATCAGAAGCAACATAAGACTTTTTTTTATTTTTTACTAAGAATAGTAGATGCTTGGAACAAACTTCCAGCAGATGTGATTGGTAAATCTACAATAACTGAAAGCAAAGATGCCTGAGATAAGGATGTATTTATCCTGAGATAACAGGAGAGGAAATACTAAAAGGGCAAACTAGATGGACCAGGTCTTTTTCTGCTGATCTAGTTTCTAAAAGAAAAGTAAAAGGAGCTGCACTGTCCGAGCCCAACAAAAAGACCTCCAGCAGTGTGCATGTATTGACCAACCTGTAAGAAACAAGTTCTTTGAGCGTGTCATGAGGATTTAACATCCTTCAGTGGGACCTGTGCTCACAGTTCAGCATTGTGCAGCTCAATTGGCAGCTGTAGGGAATTGTCTAGAATGGTCAGGTGATGGATGATGTCATAGGCAGCATAATGTTCACCATGACTTTCAAAGTGTCTTTCTTACCTCTCATATGCTCAGTGTCCACCTCCTCTTACCTACTCTTATCTAGTAGGTAAGAAAGACACTTTGAACAACATGTTGAACATAATGCTGCCTGCAGCATAATTCAGCACGTCCACTTTGGCATTGGTTCAGTGATGGTCTTGGGAGTCATATCCTTGGAGGATTGCACAAACCTCTATGTGATAGCCAGTAGAGATGAGCGAACCGGGTTTGGGTTAGAGTTGATCCGAACCCGAACGTTCGGTATTTGATTAGCTGGGGCTGCTGAACTTGGATAAAGCTCTAAGGTTGTCTGGAAAATATGGATACAGCCAATGACTATATCCATGTTTTCCACAAAGCCTTAGGGCTTTATCAAAGACATTGATGCCATTGACTGGCCCTTGTGTTCCCAAGAACTGAATCCAATTGAAAATCTCTGGAATGTTATATTTCAGTGCAATCCATCCATGCCGCCAAGTAGCTGCCAGGTGGTGTATTTTGAATGTTGGTATGGGTATATATACTGTGTGTGTGTGTATATATTTGTGTGTTTCCCTGAAAATAAGACCCGTGTCTTATAATAATTTTTTGCCAAAAGATGCGTGAAGTCTTATTTTCAGGGGATATCTTATTTTTCCAAGAAGAAGATTTAACGTTATGCACAGCAGGAACAGAACATGTGGTAAAGCGTCTTCCAGCCACCAGTGGGAGCTCAGCTCACCAGGGACAGTGCACTGTATAGTTGCAGGCGATGGGAAAACGGCAGACTCAGACTATGTGCAGCTCTACATCTGGCAATAGGGGACAACAGGGATGGCAGCAGGTGAAGGGCCTCTCGATGCCTTGTCTGCACATTTACAAGTGACTGCTGCAGACGGGAATATTGGGGTTGGCAGCAGGTGACACCAGGTGTCTTCATGTCCTACATGCAGCTGCTTTGCAATGGACGGTGAAGATAGGGGACAACAACGGTGGGCTAAAAAGAATCACAGCTGCATGCCCTGGTGTTCTGTTCTGTGGGCAGGCCTCCAAACAAAGACTATGCTAGGTATTACTTTAGGGGGAGGCCTTTTATTTAGCAATTCTGCAAAAACTCTACTAGTTTTTTTTACAGTTACAGAAAACAGAGAATCTTTTCTGGAAAATCTGACATCTGTAAAGATGTCAGATGTCAGATTACCTGTGGGTACCAGTATAGAATATTTTTTGTGCCAATTTCCTGTCAACCAATATAGGAAACTGCTAAGTTCTCTAAGGCTTTGTTCACACAGTGTAAAAATAAGTGCAAAACAACGGCTCTCATTAACGGTCAAGTTTAATAATAACAGCCGTTGTTTTGATACAACGGACATTATTTGCACTTATTTTTACATTGTAAACTGCATTTGCTTTGTTAATCATGGCATTTCTTTTTTGTGGAAAAAGTAAAGGAACTTACAATTAAAGTGTTCATTATGGTCTATTTATCTGAATCGGACTTTCTGAGACCTCGTAGCATTTTGTCAGAAGCTGCCGGGTGTTCTGTATCAGACACTTTAATTAAAGTCCCATGTGAGAAACAATTAGGACAGAGCCTCTGTACGTTACTAGTCAATAATTCAGAAGATGAATCTCATTAATAGACTTCTCTTCATGACTGTGTCATTGTAATGGTGCCTTCTTACATGGTTTTTCTACAGTGATCGATAACAGATCAATATTCTCCAGTAAATTGCCATTTGCACATCTTCCTGCAAAAGATAACAACTTGTGTTGATGAATTAAGTGAGGCGGGTGCACAGCATCTAATTCTATGTATACGTTTCTTTCATTCTGGTCTGCTTGATGAGCTTTGCTGTTAGTATTTCATTTTAATTTAAATTGTCACTGTCACTACGCAAGTTAAAAATAAAACTTTCTCTCTAAGCAGTCCTTCCCCTGGGCAGTTTTCCTTTCAAATTTGGCGCCTTTCGCCATTGCTGTAGTCAGATAAAGCCCCTGGCGT